>NC_133170.1:33776136-34079166 GCF_040802235.1 Manis javanica | reverse complement strand
TAGGACTGAACACCCAGGCTGCACTCAGCCTATGTGATTTATGATTATTATTTTTGTTGTACTTGTTACATATTCAGGCCTTTAGCTTAGCCACCCTCTCTCCTCTTCCTGCTGGCAGGAGTTCACAGCAGCAGATAAGGCAGATGAGAACCTGTGGAGGAGAAGGGAAATGTAACCCTCTCCTTCAAGAAGTATTTCTATTAATTTCTAATCATGTGTCCCCCATTTTTATTTTCTTGACTGAGAGGAAGAACTACTTACTCCTTTGGATTTAGGACACTTTGAAAGTTTGAAGTGCCTATAGTGACAACCTGGCTGGCTGAAATGTCTTGAATCAAATATAATTTATCTGATCAGTTCACCACCCTGAAAATTTGCAAATTGCACTGGCATAAAACCAGGGAGAAACTTGTGTAAAGAAACTTAACAGACCTCCTGCCTGGCCCAGCACCCAGGGCACAGTGCTGCCCAGCAAATGTCCCTGCAGATCCTGAAGGTCTCTGCAGACACCTTCGCCTCAGACCCAGTGATCAGGGGCCAAAGAGCAGAAGCGGTGAGCCTGCGGGGCTGCCTGTGAGTGGAGGCAGCAGCTCTGGCTGTATTTTCCAGCGGAGGGTTTGGTCTGGGATGTGTGACGCCAGCCCACCAACAGATGCGCCCCCGTCACCACACCTCGAGTCGCAGCGGCCAGTACAGCGCCAAGAAGTTCCAGTTCCGTTTCTATTACTCTTATGTGATATCAAGACAATACTCTAGGTCTTACTGGGCCACTTCGGGGACTCAAAATACAATATAAAGCCATCTAGAGAGTAATAACGTCTTTTAAATAACAGGTGCACAATGTGGTAGCTTTAACGGGAGTTCTTTCATAGAACTGAAAAAAGGTAAGTCAGGCCTTGAGAAGTCCCTGCTGGTGCTCAGAGGCGTTGCTCCAATGTGAGCAGTGACGGTGAGGACGGACACAAGGGCATCCGGTGGTCCTCCGCAGTCGGGGCCAAGAGGGAAAGAAACAATAAATCATCAGCAAGTCTAACTATGGTTGAAAATAGTGATAATCTGTTTAACTCTTGAGTCACATTTCAAATGTATATTTTTTCCAGGTTTTCTTCGGGCCAGATGTCTGGGAAGAAACTGGTTAAACATAAGAGAAAAAAGACATATAGATGCTTTTGAGAATAAAGAGAATAAACGGGAAAAAATGACATTTTAATTTACTGGTTATGTGAACATTGTAAAAAGCACACATGGGATAATCGTCTAAGTATAATAATAACGGTTGCAATGTTCTGGGTACTTCCCAAAGAGGCTTGTAAGCACTTGTATGTACTGACTCAAGCCTCACAACAACTCCATGCGGTACTGGGGCCCCCGTTTTACAGACGATGCGCCTGAGGGCAGACTGATGGAGGCCCTCACCGGGGTCCAGAGCTGGTGGGGCCGGGAGCTCGCGAGCGCCGAGGCGGCCCCCAGAGCCGCTCCCCAGCCCCGTGCCCTGCCCTCCGGGCAGCGCGCACAGGCGCCTTTGTCCTTGGCATTCGAATGGCGCCTGGGAGCACCAGCAGGGGCTTCTCGAGGCCGACTTCTTTTTCTCGCATCTGTGGAAGAACTCCGGCTAAAGCTGCCACGCTACTCATCTGTGGTCTTATCCCCTGGTCGGCTCCTCTGGTGTGCACAGCTCGTTTCTCTCCACGAATTTCAAATGTTTGGTGCCCGTCTGGCCCCGCGCCTCTGAGGCGTCACCGGCAGCGCCTCCAGCGGCCGGATCGTCAGACGCAGGGCCGTTGGGTGCCTCTCCTCCTCGGGACTCGCATCAGTCGGGAGGGATCCTGCCTTCACAAGTTTTAAAATAAACTCATGCTTTCTTTTCCAGTTTTACTGCTTTCTGATCCAACTTAGGTCCTCACTCTGCCCCTCCTGAACTGTGGCCGATCCCCACCAGTGCCTCTGCTCCCCAGGCCGCACTTGATGAGAAGCTTGTGGCCCCCAAGGGAGAGTGGGTCAGATGGCACGGAAGAGGGGCGCTTGGGCGCCGACAGGAGCCAGACCACGGGCGCCACCGACTCCGTGGGCTCCCCCTCCAGAATTCCCCTCTAGGCTCCCCTTCCAGGTTCCCCTCCAGGCTTCCCCTCCAGACTCCCCACCAGGCTCCCCCTCCAAGTTCCCCTCCAGGCTCTCCCTCCAGGCTCCCTCTCCACACTTGCCCTCCAGGCTCCCCTCCAGGCTCCCCCTCCAAGTTCCCCCGCAAGACTCTCCCTCCAGGCTCCCCCTCCAGGCTCCCTTTGGCTGCACGCTGGTCCCTGACCGACTCAGGGGCTCCAGTCTAATGGCAGGTCATTCAGAACCTCGCGACCCTGATGTGAGTCAAGTGAGCCTGTCCCGAAGGAGCGGCACTGTGCGGTGCCACCGGAAGAGGCGCCTGAGACAGTCGGATTCAGAGAGGCAGGCTGGTGGGTGCCAGGGGCCGGCAAGGAGGGAGGACGCAGAGTTTCTGTTGAATGGATAAGGAATTTCAGTTTTGCAAGGTGGGGAGTTCTGCAGATGGATAGTTCTAATGGCAGCACAACAGGGCGAATAAACCTAAAGCCACTGAACTGTACGCTTAAAAATGGTTAAGATGAAAAATTTTATGTTCTGTGTATTTTGCCACAATTTTTTTTGAAAAGGAATAATTCATGACCATCTAGATTTTATCCAGAAAGTTGGAAAGCTTGTTGCAGACTGATGATGCCCAGTAGCACCTTACATTTGTATCGTGATTCATACTTGCATCTGTCATTTGAACCTAACAAGTCTGTCAAGTAGGAAACATGAAATTATGATTATTATTCCCAACTTTAAGTTTGGAGAACTTGACACTCAGCTGGATTAAGTGACTAGCCGATGATCCCATATCTGAGTTAATGAAAATTCAATGTTTTCCTAGACGTGACTTTTACTTTCATTTTAGTAAATAGCATTAGAAAATTTGTAATGGTATTGGACTGCCAGCCTGGGGAGTTACCACCCATTCCTCACCTTCCCAGGAGCAGCGAGGCAGGAGTGCAGCAGCTGCTGTCCCAGAGGTGCAGGGATCTTCGCAGGTACACGACCACAGCAGGAAGTTACCCCGGAGATGAAATGCTTATGATTTGGAGGTTATTTCCATCAACGATATTCTATGACTTGAATAAAAATTTTGCATGGCCAACCATGCAGAATAACTCATCAGCCCTTTCTCTGTAAAAACCCAGGTGGAATGAGAAGGAATTTTTCTCTTTGTTTGAGGTCACCTTAACTTACGGTTTTCCCCTGGCTTAAAATGGCATTTCCTATTTATCAATGGAATAATGATATATGGGATTCCTTTAGAAAAAATCCAATGGGTGTGTGTGAAACAAGATTGATTACCCATGAGTGATAATTATTGAAGCTGGTTGATGGATACATGGGGATTCTCCGTACTTATTATCCTTTCTACATACAGACAAAAATAGTAATTCTCTAAGGGTTTTCTGTGGGACACTGGAAAAAAGGAGGAGGTAGATTCTGTAGACAAAGTTTAGGAAATACAATTTACTAAACCCTTTCCTTGAAAGCTACGGTAGATATTCGAATATTGAGACTCTGAGAAGTCCTGCACTTAAGACACCTTTAAATACAGTTTAACCCATGTTCTGCTCCCAAAGCCGATTTGACTACTGAAACTCATTTTTTACCAAGCAACTCCTATTAACAACTTGTCAAACTAGCATTCCTTGGAGGCACATGTAGATGAACATGTTTTAGGAGATTATGTGGCAACTCTGTACCTGAGAGAGAATAAGGACCAACCGAGGACTGCTGCCACCCTTTCTGACAACAGCCTCTCAGAGCTGGAGGCGTTTGTTCTTGGGCTGCAGAGCAACAGCAAGGAAGCCATCCTGCGATTATTCATGAGTCAGCCAGTAAGCCAGGCACCTGCAGGGGAGTCTCAGCCCCCTGTGCTGTGTCACCCACACAGCAGGAACATGGCCTCCTGGGCCACACAGCCAGGAGACTTGGCAAACAGAAATGGAGGATGCCCAAATAGTGCATGAGGAATACTAAAAAAAAATATGATGTTTACCTGAAATTCAAATTTAACTGGGCATCCTGTGTTTCCCTGGTAACTCTACAGGGCTGTTGGGCGGATATTGTGTCATAAGCTGTCCTGAACTCTCAGAACAGTGCCTGGCACACGGAAAGCACTCAGCAGCCATTGGTTCTTGTCATTAATATCCCCACTTCATTCAGGGGCACCTTTTTTTTATTCTAGTTCTCCTTGTTATCATTTTCTGAGGATTTCTCTAGGCATGTAATTTAACCATTTGTAGTCATATATTTTCTATATGAGATAAAAAGTGATATTTTCTCACTGAAGTCCTTAGATAGAAAGTCTTTGTAAAGGCCAAGAAAGATATATTGAGTTGCTGTCCATCTACCACGAATGGAAGAAAGTCCGTCAGAAAACCTGTGAACATCAGCCTTGTGTAGTAATTGTTAATTTTTTACCTCCAAGAGAGACAACTTTGTAAGGTTTTTCTTAGGGAAAAAACCAACTTGTAGTCCCTGAACACGTGGTAGCCAAGAGTGGAAGGGGAGAAAGAAGGCCCGCACCGTCCGGCAGCCCAGGGAAGTGGGCCTGGGCCTTGGTGAGCTGCGCAGGGGAGCAGCAGCCGGGAGCAGCAGCCGCGTGCAGCCAGCTGAGAGTGTGCTGCAACACCTCGGAAAGGATCGCCATGCCACCCACTTGTCACAGCTTTCCAGCATTGACAGTGCAATTTCTGTGGAGTCCTTGCACTTACTTAATGTGCATGTTGATAACAAACCCGTGGATAGTACTTAGTACTGAGTCTGACACATGGATTTCCCTACGGATGGTACATAATATTACAGTTTTCACCAGATGGCTGACAGCTGGTGAATCATTTATAGATACACTGATGGTATATTTCTCTGGTTCTCTCATTGTTAACTCAAGACCTAGTAAAGATTTACTGGACTAGGAATGACGGTTTGCATCAATATGTGGTAATGAAATTTTTCTGTAGAAAGGAATTCTGAAAACACCATTCAGAAAACATAATTTCAGGTTTAATTTTTTAAGAAAAATGTGAGTTCACTCCAAATTACAAAAATAAAATTAGAGTATTCTTACAAAACAAAATTTACTATTTATCAGCATGATTTCATTCAATCAAAGATAAACTGTGAGGAAGACAATGAGTTCCAGAGAGATTGAAAAACAAGAAGAGGGACAGGAGCCGAGGGACAGTGAGCAAAACAGGAAAAGGAGAAATGGAGGTAACAGGGAAATCTAAGACAGCAACCAAGGGACACAGGAATTAATTCCAGGACTTGGATGTAACATGGGTAAGTCCCCTTTGCAAACTCTCTACTTTCAAACGCCAACGGTGTATTTTCTTTCCTTAACATCGTGCATTAAGCCTTCACCTACTTTTCACAACTTGTCACGCATACCCTGGGTGGGGAAACGTGATTTCAGTGGTATGGGGAAGTTAGAAATCTCATGCTTAGGTTAACTTTTATGCTTCAAAAGCTGTTTATTTTAGCATATTTTCCAATTTCTTGTTAAACAAAAGGGGAAGGGACTACTTAATTCAGAAAATGACTGTTCTTAGGTTTGCCAACAAGTCATCGTTAAACTGAATGAAGCAGGCTTAATGAGGCTTCTCCTGGCCTCCTGCGGAGTCTGCATTCGAGGCAGCTAAGAGGTTTGGTAATTAGATGTCTGCCTGCAGATGGGTCACTCAGGTAAAATTTATCTCTGGTAGTAGCCCTTACTTTCGGAAAGACCCCAGTTTAGATTATTCTAGGTAGTTAAGGAAGAGGCAAAGGCTTCTCTTGAGTCCCCCAGAGTCTTGATTTGCCTGCAGTTCAAAACAGCTCAAAGGCCGAAGGGGCACGTGTGTTATGTAGAGTCAGTGACTATATACAGCGAGGGCAAAATGAGCAGAGTGCAGCCTTAACGTCAGGACCGATCCTCCGTGGGGAGGGGCTCCGAATGAAGGGCGGGGGTCGGAGCTCGGCCTCCGGGGGACGAAGTGAGGCGGGCTGCGACCCGACGCTGGGCTGCGGGCAAGCAAGGAGCCGCGCTTACTCACCATGGTCACGAAGCGCAGGTCCCTGGCCGCCGCGCCTGGTCCTCTCCAGTAGGCGAGCAGGAACCAGAAGCCTGCCGCCTGGGCGCCCGGGAGCGGCGCGGCTCTCATGGCGGCGGGAGACGGGAGGTACCGCCTGGGTGCGGAGCCGCCGGCGGGGCAGGCTCTTAACTGAGGCCTGGCTAGGGAAGGAGGGCCCGGGAGAAGCCCGCCCAGGACCGGCAGAGCCTCCCGTTGGCCTGGGAGGGGCCCGGCGCGAGCCGGGGGGAGGTTCGGGGCTGGGGGGCGGAGATCAGGGGCTGTGGGTTCAGGTAGAGCGCTGGGGCCTGGAGTCGGGAGCTCCTTGGGGTTACAGAGCACTCGGCAGAAGTGTTTTTCACTTGTCTTTTCTCTAGAGGGGATATTGAGATGGGGACCATGGATGTAGTCAGAGTAGGGTGAGGGCCTCCGGAGGGGTCGCGGGATATTTGCAGTCAGAGCAATGTAACTACATGCAAGGAACCCCCCCTACTAAAACTCTATGTTAAACATTGAGCTCTAGAATCATTCTTGAGTGAGATCAGTTAATGTTCCCCAGATAAAGAAGAGTAGCACATGTTTTATTATGCTAATCATTTGTAACCATGTGTAAGATTCACTTTAGTATGCTGAAAGGCCCAGGCCTATGTGCTTTCCTCCTTCAGATCTGACAAAATGATTATGCAAACTGAGCAACTAATTTAGCTGCAGACCCAGCTGTAGAGGGCATGGTAAAAAGCATGAAGAATTCCATCTTAAAGATAAGATTGCATTTTAACACCCAGGAAGTTCAAGAGGCAAGATTCTTTAGCAAGTAGACAATACCTCAGCCCACCTTGGGGGCTGGGCAGGCAGCCTTTTGATGTGCTCCCAAAGGCGCCAGTGTCCCGGAGAGAAATCAAGGCAGGAAATTCCTTATGTTAATTTTTAATATTCAGGGACTACTTAACAAGTCCCCACCCCTAAGTTTTTTCATGTTCTCGAAAAATCCGCAACTGCCTATAAAACCCCTAGACAATGCACCACTATGGACTCCCTTGTCCCCTCCTGGTGTGAGCCGGGAGCTCTGTCCTTTCACTGTATCTCTAAATAAAAGCCTGTACCTTGCTCTCCTACCTTGACTGTTTGTGAAGCTCATTCTTCGGCTCCGCAAACAAGAACCCTGGCATCAGTATGACACAGCATTCACCTTGTGAGTTGGGAAAGGGGTCTACCCTAGCTTAGGAAACCTTAGCGCAGTGATTCCTCATCTTCTCTGAGTCCAGAATCGCAAGGGAAGAATCATGGGTGGACCTGCAGAGAGGGCGCATTTGAGATCTATTCCTCCAGACAAAGGCGGCTCCCTTTTCTAAAACTCTCATGTTACTGAAGGGGTTCAGAACAAGCCTCCTGAAAACATGCCACTTTGGCATATGAACTATTTTGAGCAATCAAGACAGGCTCTGGGGGGCTCAAGAGAAGTGTATGCCTCTTCATTAACTACATAAAATAGTCTAGACTGGGGTCTTTTCCAAAATAAGGGCTATTACCGAAGATAAATTTTATCTGAGTGACCCATCTGTAGGCAGGCACCTAATCACCATGTTAGGGTCCGGGCTTCCGAAGTTTCTCCAGAGAACAAACTACACAGGCATAGAGATGTAAATTCAAGCAAAGTCTTTATTCAGCCAGCTAGCTGGGGTCCAAGTGTCAGCCCAACGCAGCGGGTCTCAACAAGGACCCCAAGCACTCAAAGCCAAGGGTTTATATAGCATTTTCAAAACACTTAACTCATAGTAATTTTCCACAGCTGCACATTATTCTTGCAAGACATGCATCCTGGGGTTAGGCAGGAGCAAGATAAGACCACTCCTCAACTGTCAGGGAGGTTCTGCATGATAAGCTTGGTATGTAAGATTAGCTGACCAAGGTTAGCTGACTAAAGGCCACAGCTGCCCACCACCTGGTGTTCATGATTAACTTGTTTTTCAAGGCCTTACCCAGTTCCAGTTTTTCTTTCTAAGTCACATACTCAGAAAATGGCTTCTAGGCTTTTAAGATGGCTATGCTTATGCTAACCTATTTCTATTCTTACAACCAAGCCTCTGCTCTTACTTGCCCTGTGAGAAAGCCGCCTCCCCTTTGAAGCCCAGGCACCCGCCCCATTCCTTAGCTCAGGATGGCAGACACACCGCGTTTGGCCCTGCTTTGAACCTCTCATGCATGTGGGGTTCTCGTGTGTACAAAATTAAACTTGATCTTCTCCTGCTCATCTTTCTCATGTCCATTTGATTCTCAGGCATGGGAAGAACCTGGAGGGGCAAATTTTCCTTTTCCACATGGCCTATAAGAGGTATTTTTAAATTGAAGAAAAGTAAGAGCAATTAATTTTGAACATTTTTAGTCACACTGTAAGATATTTGGGGCTCCCCTGTGGTATCTCAGAATTAGGATTAGCAGTACCGTTCCTACTCTGGCACAGTTTAACCACAGACTGACTTCCAACTCTATTGTCACCCACCAGCTCGGGCCATGAGCCTGCATTCCAGGTGAGTCATACATACCACCGCCTATCCAGCTGTGAACCCATCAAGACTGCAAATAAGTGCAAATGAGGATCGTGGGCTGAGGAAATCTGTCCCTATTTCCCCCAGGCGCCTGGCCCCGCCCACACAGGCTGCTGGGGGAGCTGCCCACTGAACTGCCTCCACCCCTCAGCAGAGGGGGCGCAGTGGCTTTTCCCACAGCCTGTTCTACTTGCTCATACCTGCGATAGAAGGGTTCTGCTGTTGTGTGATCATAAGACACCCTAGAATGTGTATGGGGGAGCAGCTGCTGTTTCTGGAGTGGTAAATGCATGAAGAGTGAATGTATGTGTGGTTAAAATCAGACATTTAAGGGGGCTTGTAGCCCTCTCTTTGCCATCACATTTTCCACCTGCCAATCCCCACTGTCATTTTTTTTTTGAGAGGGTATCTCTCATATTTATTGATCAAATGGTTGTTAACAACAATAAAATTCTGTATGGGGGGTCAATGCTCAATGCACAATCATTAATCCATCTCAAGCCTAGTTCTCGTCAGTGTCCAATCTTCTGAAGCATAACGAACAAGTTCTTACATAGTGAACGAATTCTTACATAGTGAATGTAACGGAGTGCAGAGAGCATCAAGTCAGGAAAAAGAACTAATGACACTTAACCTGACTGCCTAGAGCGAGAGCCACCCAGTCTTTTCTTGTGTAAATTACCTGAGGCTTCTGAGAAATGCGCCTACCCTAAGTTAGATAACTAGAAGTGGGCAACAGCCTGGGAATGCCTGGGGATGTAACCTGTGATAAGTCACATAGACATGCTTGGGTAAGCAAGAGATAACAATTGAAGCGGGCAGGCAACTGGCGTGTTCCCTAAAAAGGTTACAATGTTTCCCATTGGTTACAATACAGAGTGTGTTTTAAACCTATTAGTTGTAGAACTGCGCGGGCATTGATGTAACTGCTGTGAAGATCCTATATAATCAATACCCAAAGTTGCTTCGGGGTCAGCAGCTCGGACTCGGCCTGCGTGTTAGGCGAGGTGCTGTCGACCCCAGCTTGCTGGCTGAATAAAGACTTTGCTTGGATTTTCATCTCCGTGTCCGTGTGTCTTGTTCTCTGGGAAACCCTGGAGTCCTAGACCCTAACAGTGAATAAGTTCTTACATGGTGAACAGTACAAGAGCATTCATCACAGAAACTTTCGATTCTGATCACGCATTATGAACTATAAACAATCAGGTCAAATATGAATATTCGTTTGATTTTTATACTTGATTTATATGTGGATCCCGCATTTCTCCCTTTATTATTATTATTTTTTTTATTTTTAATAAACTGCTGAAGTGGTAGGTAGATGCAAGGTAAAGGTAGAAAACATAGTTTAGTGTTGTAAGAGAGCAATTGTAGATGATCAGGTGTGTGCCTGTGGACTATGTGCTAATCCGAGCTAGACAAGGGCAATAAAACATCCATGGGTGCAGAAGCTTTCTCTCAACATGGTGGGGGGGGGGGGAGGTTCTAAGCTTCACCACTGTTGTTCCCCAATTTCTCACCTGATGGCCCCCTTGCGACTGTGCCTGTCTTAGGTTGTTCCTCCCTTGAGGAATCTTACCGGTCTCTGGCTAACCAGTCATCTTCCGGGGCCAGACAGGGAAATGTAAAGTTGGTAAGTGAGAGAGAAGCCATATTGTTTGAAAAGGTTAGCTTTTTACTTCTTTGCAGATTTATGCACTGTGGCTTCTATGCCCAGCACTTGTCTCGAGGTATCTTTACCACCTGGAGGAATTATGATGCTCGGTAAATTCGGTATGAGGCATGAATTCTATTTAAGGGTTGTAATTAGGAAGGAAGAAGAAAAGCTATAGAGGTAGCATATGGAAGAAAACATGGGAGGATTGATTATTTCTTTGACATATCTTCTTGTAGAGTACCTTAAGTATGTATAGGTTTTAAACTACTAACTAACTTGCGCACACATATTTACATAATAGGAATACGGTGACATAAACAAAGCAAATCTATAATTACCAGCCATCTCCAGTGAAGCCAAGAAAACCATTTAGGCACCCTAGGCATTTGTGAAAATTAGTCTATGATATGATGGATATTGTCCAACTGTACTTGAACAGTCTGACAGAAATCAGACAAATTAAAGCAACCCATTTCTGGGATCTGTTCACATCCCATATGTTCTTTTAACCGTAGATAGTCTATAGTCGCAGGATTTTGGAGCGCTACAACTTGCACCCCTCCCAACTCCTGATTGAGTTCCAACAGTACAGATCCAGTCAAATTCGTTGTCTCACTGTATGCACATGCCAGCCTAGACATCTCTCTCTTCATTCCAATGGCAAGTCCAGGAAATGGTGGGGTGGACACAGCCACAACCGCAGCATCACCCGGATCCCTGTGGAGGCTTTTTGATGATCATCCCCCGGCACGAGTCCTCCAGAGAGTGCTGATGCCAGTAGCTCCTCCTCATATCGTATCTTAGTTCATTTTCTGGGTATCCAAGCTAGGCCTTGATCTTCTGCATAGAAACAAACAGACCCTTTGCCCACACTTTGACATGCCCTCTATACCACTGTGTAGAACTCATTGGAGGTCAGCACACAGGAACTGCTTTTTTTTTTTTATTAAGAGAAAGGAATAATATCAGAAAAGAGTACCTCCATAGCTGATCATCTGACACCCTTTAAGTGATCAACATTAAGGATATTTAAAGCATGCATTAATCTTTGATTTACCAATCGTTTTATCCTATCAAGGAGTAATCCCTCTTTTCTTTCTTTTTTTTTTTTAATCTTTAATCTACACTTACATGAAGAATACTATGTTTACTATGCTCTCCCCTATATCAGGTCCCCCCTAACCCACTGTCATTTTTAATGGGTGAGATTTTAATGCAGGGAAATTTGAGATAGGTGTAGGGAAAGGGGATGAAGATTTTGGAGGTAGTTCAGGGCAGAGATGAAGCGGCTGCACTGACCCCTGCATCGGTACTGCTTATTTCTGAGCTATGCGCCTTCCATTGTGTCTGACACCTGATTCTGCTCAACGACCTATTTCCTCAAGGATCAGCTTGGCTCCTTGTTCTATCTTCTTCCTTGTCTCGCCCTTAGATTGATGCCTGGTTCTATCCTGGCTATAGCCTTAGTGGCCCTGGCAATAACTCTGGTTCCCTAACCCACCTATGCCAGGGTGTGTGTGGTTGGATAAATCCTACTTCCAACCCAGACCTTACTTTCTCTCTGTTACCTCCTCAGTAAGGACTTCCTCATGTAGAGTGTCGATGATCTTAGTGCCAGTGATTAGCAGAATTTACTAGTTGAATCACATTTGTTCCCTTGCGGCAATTCTTTCTCTGTACATTAAGTGTGCCACTTCCAATCAGTAGTGCGGGGCTTCCACCAGGAGAGCAGCCTAGGCTCATTGGAAAGCAAACTCCCAGATGCAGATTTGCAAATAAGGAACTAATTAGGGATGCCCTCTGGGTCCACAGTGGTAAGGGGAAGGGAAATAAGCAGGGCTGGGCAGAAGGAGAGGTCCTCAGATGATCTGCTAGAAGTTCTGATGCTGACATGGCCTTCTGGAGTTCTCTTGAACTGGGGCAAGATAGCCAGTCATTCAACAGAGGCTGCTTCTGGCAGGGAGAGTGACTGTGGGCAAGGCGTCTTCCCTCTGCCATGGCAGTTCCCCAAGGAGCTGGCAGCTGAGTGATGTCAGACAACAAATTCCCAAGAGCTGTGGGGAACTCATCCTTTGGCTCATGAGGGGAGATCTGGGGGGTATAGCAGAATCCGTGACATTATAGGACAACTATAGGAAAAAGTTGTACAGGAACAATTACAGGAGAAAAATTCATGATCTTCAGTGGCAAAGGGCTATGAATACATAAATGTGCCTCATAGTAAAATTCTGGGTTGGAGTTAAGATCCATCAGTGGGTATATTTTCATTGTTCAGGTAGGGAGGCTGTGATTAAACTCTCTGACTTGCTGTTTTTCACATTTGTATTATTTGGCACTTGGTGCCCTTTGGACTATTGGGCATTCAATAATACTGATTAATCAACAGTCAATATACAGGCAAATTGTTGCATCAGAACTTTACTGCACTGTTAGCTGCCTTGAGACAAAATTTAATAATATAAGATGGTCTTGGAGTAAAAGTTTCCCTCCCCACAACCGCAACCAGTCACTGTGTGTGTGTGTGTGTGTGTGTGTGTGTGTGTGTGTGTGTGTGTGTGTGTGTGTGTGTGTGTGCATGCACGTGTCTGTTTGCCCTTGGCATCAGGCGACTATTTTATTGTTTTATATTTAGCCAAACACCCCCCAGACCACCAATGACTATGTCACTGGAATGTCACAAAAGTAATGTGCAACTTCAGAGGTCATCTTTTTTGGACTTCTCTAACTCTACCTGGATAAGCATCACTGGGGAGCTTAATAAAATGCAAATTCCTGGGCCTAGTTGAAGAGGCTCAGTGAGGAGTGGTTATAGTGGCCGCCCAACCAGTATACTGGCACCTGAGGCAAAAGGAAAAATTTTTAATTTTGATTTTTTTAAATGATAAATTGTTGTACATTAATCAGTATTTTTAAGATAGATATTATGTTTAACTACTATTTATCTTGATCAGGGAGTTTTCTGACCCTCCTTTACCTTAATGCCTCACTCTCCTTACCATGGTTCCCAGATGTGATTCTATTAGCAGATGGGGAGCAAATACTCTTTCCTTTGGAGATGAGATGATCGACTTCCTCTGGTTCTGTCTCCAAGGAAGGTAGGCCAGGTCTGGATGACTAGATGAGGCATCAGAATTGAAGGGAAGCAGGTCCTTCCCGGTGTTGAACTGAGCAGAGCCAGCCTCCACTGCTCCCTGGACTGCAATTACCTGCATGGGCAGCCCCTCTCATAGGCTTCCCCTTGTAACAAAGCTGCTTTTCTCACCCTTCGGAACCTAAAGCCTGGCAGAAAGAGGTGACAGCGACTCCTAACTGAGAAAGAGCTTGGAAAGCAAGGCCGGGTCCAGTCTTTCTGAAACTGTCCCCTGGGAATGAGCCTCCATTGTTCAGGTGCTGGCAAGAAATAGGGCACTTGTGTTTGGCCACATCACCTTGTGTGTCATTCCAAGGCTCTAGTTACTGGAATAACCAGGCAAACACTGTCCTGTGCTGTTTCACTGGTACTACAGCATTAAATGCTGAGCACAGTATCAGTTCTATAGTACTTCAAAGGGAAGGGAAAGAACTTGCAACTTACAAAAGCCCGTCCTCTCTCATTAGTATAAATGTGTATTGAAGAAAAGACTGCACACTCACATTTTAATGGTGAGTTTTTATGGGCTATGTGATTATAAATGGTTTCATTTTCTTATTTCTACTTTTTTCTACTTTCTAAATTTCTTACAATGACAGATATTTTTATTAAAATCAGAAAAGAAAATTTAAAGTGTCTAATATTAACTATATACCATTTCTCATTTGATTATTGTCCTCAGTTATAGAAGGTGGGCCTGAAAGCTAACTCAGTATATAGCATTGTTCACCTGCCTATTCCTATCACATGGCTGGTTCCTAAGCCATAAGAGGGAACATTTTCATTTTCTTGCTCCCATTTGTGCCCCTGTCCCCGTCTTCCATCTTTGGATGTGTCTTGTATTAAAAAGACTCTACAAGTCCTTGGAGTATCATGAACCTCCTAGGATAACACAATATCCACTTAGAAAGTCCTGTTTGTCCTTAAGAATTTCCTGAATCAAATCAGGTCACTGCCTACTAAATACCTTCCACTGGCTTCCCACCACACTTAAATCCACCCCCCATGTAGCCTGGCTCCTGCTGCCTCTCCAGTTTATGCCTTCTCTCTCCTTTGCTCACTGCACTGTGGCCACATGGGCCTCAGTGCCCTTCAGACAAGCTGCCATGGGCCATGACACACACGCCACATGCACTGTGCAGACCCCTCTGACACTCTCCTTCCTTAGATGGGCCGATGCTCTTACTTCACTGCTTCCTTGATCACCTCAGTTAAGCAAGCAGCTCCCAGCAGTCCATCATTCCAGCCCTTGCCATTTCTAGCATAGCCCTTTTCATACCTGACACCATGGCATCTACCTGTGCTTGGCCTGTTGTCTCCCCACCAGGGCAGGGGAGTTCACTGCTGGGTCCCCCAGCAATACATGGCACATAGAAGGGCTCAGTAAATATTTGTTCAATGAGAAAGGCTTACTAATCAACTCCTTTATTACAAAAAACTCCCAACATGTTTTGAAACTTTCTTATAATATGCAGTGGTTCACCACACACTGCTTGATGGGGAGAGATTCATGGTGAGCTCAGGGCAGCCTCTGCCACATCACTGTGAAGTTGCCCATAGGCTTCCAAAACGTTCTAAATATATCTGTTTAACCCCATTTCATCCTTCTTCACTTCTCAACAAATTTATTAGAATAAATTTACTCAAATAAAATTGAATAACCTGAAGTTCATGTACTTTACCTGACACTATTCATTAGAAATAATAAACACAAAATATTCTTAGCATGAGAAAAACTCAAGCACTTTGGTAACATAAGTATTTGGATATCATTTAGATACAGGAAACAAGATTTTTATAGTCCCAGTTTTGGATAACACAAACTCTTCATGGAAATTATTGCAGTAATGTACAGAAAGATCAGATTACATGGCTACAACACTGTTTCAATCAGAAAACTCTTGTGACTCAAATGAAAACCACAGGAGACTCCATTCCCTGACCCCTTCTTTTCATTGTCAGAATGTGTGACAGAAGACTGGGGTCCTTACAGCTGAAGGATTTTTTTTAAAACGTCATTAACTGTTTTTTTCTAATTGATGTATAGTTGATATCCAATCTTATATTAGTTTGTATACAATACAGTGGTTCACCAGTTCCCCCCATTATTAAATCCTCAACCTAACTATCTGTGAACATAGAAAGATGTTTCAGAATCATCGGCTGTATGCTCCATGCTGTACTACAATCCCTGTGACCAACTTACACGATTGAGGATTTTGTGCCCCTTTATCCCCATCCACCTCCCCACCACTTACCTACTCCATTCCCTCCCCCCATGGTAACCACCAGTCCCTTCTCAGTATCTGTGAATCTACTGCTATTTTTTTTCATTTTGTTTTGTTTTTAGATTATACAAATAAATGAAATCATATATTTGTCTTTCTCCACCTGGATTATTTTACTTAGTATAATACCCTCCAGATCCATCCATTTTATTGCAAATAGCAGGATTTCTTTCTTATTATGGCTGAATAATATTCCATTCTGTATATGCACCACCTCTTCTTTATGCATTCATCTACTGATGGACACTTTGGCTGCTTCTATATCTTGGCTATTGTAAATAATTTGACAATAATCATGGGAGTGCATGTATCTTCTGATCATGGATTTTGTTTTCTTTGGATAAATTCCTAGAGTGGAATTACTGGGACATGTAGTATTTCTATTTTTAGCTTTTTGAGGAACCTCCATATTGCTTTCCACAGTGGCTGTACAAATTGACATTCCCACCAACAGTGTAGGAGGGTTCCCTTTTCTCCACATCCTTGCCAACACTTGTTATTTCTTGTTGTTTGGATAGTGGCCATTCTGACTGATGTGAGGTGATAATCTCATTGCGGCTTTGATTTGCATTTCCCTGATGGTTACTGATGTGGAGCAACTTTTCACGTGACCATTGGCCATCTGTATTTGGCCAACAGAAGAATCTTTGAAGGAGTGTCTGTTCAGGTCCTCCACCCATTTTCTAATGGGATTGTTTGTTTTTTTGTTGTTGAGTCATATGAGTATCAGATAAATCATTTATGAATATATTACCTATATTGTAGGCTGCCTTTTGTTCTGATGATGGTGTCCCTTGCTGAACAGAAGCTTTTTAGTTTGATATAGTCCCACTTTTAAATTTTATTTCCCTTACCCAGGGAGATGTGTCTAGAAAAAAATTGCTCATGCTTGTGTTCAAGAGATTCTTGCCTACATCTTCTTCTAACAGTTTTATGGTTTCATATCTTACATTTAGGTCTTCAGTACATTTCAAGTTTACTTTTATTAAGTCAAAATGGATTGTAAAATGGAGTTAGACAGTAATCCAGTTTCATTCTCTTGCATGCAGCTGTCCAGTTTTCCCAACAACAGTTATTGAAGAGAGTGTCATTTCCCCTTTGTATGTTTTTGCCTCCTTTATCATATGTTAATTGACCATATATGTGTGGTTTCTATTCTGTTCCACTGATCTATGGGTCTGCTCTTTTGCCAGTACCATGCTGTTTTTGTTACTGTAGCTTTGTAGTATAGCTTGAAGTCAAGGAGCATAATATCCCCAGCTGTGTTCCTCTTTCTCAGAATTGTTTTGGCTATTTGGGGTCTTTTGTGGTTCCATATGAATTTTAGGATTATTTGCTATAGTTCATTGAAAAATGCTGTTGGTATTTTGATAGGGACTGAATTGAATCTGTAGATTGCTTTAGGCAGGATGGCCATTTTAACACAATTCTTCCTATCCATGAGCATAGGATAGATTTCCATTTATTTGTGCCTTCTCCAATTTCTTTCATGAATGTCTTAGTTTTCATAATACTAAGGTCTTTCCCCTCCTTGGTTAGGTTTATTCCTAGGGTTTTTCTTTTTGATGCAATTGTGAAGGAATTGTTTACCTGATTTCCCTTTCTGCTACTTCATTGTTAGTATAGAGGAATACAACAGATTACTATGTATTAATTTTGTATCCTGAAACTTTGCTGAATTCAGTTATTAGTTCTAATAGTTTTTCTGATAGAGTCTTTAGGGTTTTCTATATATAGTATCACGTCATCTATAAATAATGACAGTTTTACTTCTTCCTTACTAATTTGGATGCCTTTTATCTCTTCTTGACTTATGACTGTGGCTTGAACCTCCAGTACAATGTTAAACAAAAGTGGTGAGAATGGACATCCTTGTCTCATTCCTGATCTGAGAGGAAAAGTTTTTGGCTTTTCACCATTTGGGCATGATGTTAGCTGTGGGTTTATTGTAAATGGCATTTATTATGTTGAGGTATGTTCCCTCTATACCCTTTTTGTTGAGAGCTTTTATCATGAATGGATGTTGGATTTTGTCAAATGCTTTTTCAGCATCTACTGAGATGATCATATGGTTTTTATCCTTTTTGTTAATATGGTATATCATATGGATTAATTTACAAGTATTGTACCATCCTTGAATACCTGTAATAAATCCCATGTGGTTATGATGGACGATCCTTTTGATGTACTTTTTTATTGCATTTGCTAATATTTGGTTGTGGTCATTTATTTCTCTGTTCATCAGGGACATTGGTCTTTAATTTTCTTTTCCTTTATTTGTAGTGTATGTATGGTTTTGGTATTAGAGTGATGCTGGTCTCATAGAATAAGTTTGGAAATATTCCCTCCTCTTCTACTTTTTGGAAAACTTAAGAAGGATGGTATTAGCTCTTCTTTAAATGTTTGGTAGGATTCAGCTGTGAAGCCATCTATACCTGGTCTTTTGTTTGATGGTAGCTTTTTGATTACCAATTCAATTCTGTTACTGGTAATTGGTCCATTCAGATTCTTTTCTTCCTTGGTCAGTCTTTGAAAGTTGTACTTTTCTAGTAATTTGGCCATTTCTTCTAGGTTGTCCAATTTTTTGGCATATAATTTTCATAGAATTTTCTAATAATTATTTGTATTTCTGTGGCATGTTGTAACTATTCCTTTGTTGTTTTAGTTTTTGATTTTGTTTATTTGTGTCCTCTCTCTTTTTTTCTTTTTTCAAATAAGTCTGGCTAGGGGTTTGTCTATTTTGTCTGTCTTCTCAAAGAACCAGCTCTTAGTTTCAATTTTTTCTATTTTTTTAATTCTCCTCTATTTTACTTATTTCTCCTCTGATCTTTATTATGTCCCTCCTTCTATTAACTTTGGGTTTCATTTTTTCTTCTTTTTCTTTTCTTCAGTTGTGAGTTTAGTTGTGAGATTGTTTATTTGGGGTTGTTCTCATTTCTTGAGGTAAGCCTGTATTACTATGTACTTCCATCTTAGAGATTCTTTTACAGCATCCCACATATTTTGAACTGTATTTTTGTTTTCATTTGTTTCCATGTATTGCTTGATTTCTTCTTTGATTTGTTCATTGATCTATTGATTATTTAGAAGCATGTTGTTTAGACTCCATGTGTCTGTGGGTTTTTATTTTCTTCATGTAATTGATTTGTAGCTTCATAACATTGTGATATGAAATGATGCTTGATTAAATTTGAATCTTCTTAAATTTATTGAAGCTCTTTTTGTGTCCTAATATGTGATCTATTCTGGTGAACATTCCATGTGCACTTGAAAAAAATGTATATCTTGCTGCTTTTGGGTGGAATGTTCTGTATATACTTGTTAAGTCTATCTGATCAAGTGTGTTGTTCATCTGAAATATTTTAAAGTTAGTGCTACTACAGGCATTATGGAAAAGTAATGCGAGTCATAAGATATATACTAAATATCAGTTGCTCAATAATGCAAGTAACCTGTATAAAAAAGAATTCTTAGCTTAGAGAAGTTCTAACAAAAACGTGTTTGGTTAATATATTTAGTACCATGGTATGGCTTTACAAAATCCCATTTTGTAATCCACAAAACAATGATACGTATCAAATGGTTGCCAACTCCACCTCTTCTCAAAGACCCCACTGGAACCTAGCTACTATGCTAAAACCTAAATCATCATCTCTTTTGCTATGTCCACTGTAACCAGGACAGAGTGGTTTGTTTTTTAATCAGTTTGTTCAGATGATGAATTATTATTAGGCAGTAGTTCTCAAAGTATAGGTTAGGGATGCTAAGACCCTTCAGGCGGTCCTTGAAATCCTTTCACTGGATTCCTGAGATCTATTCTGAGGGTCCATGGGTTCAAAACTATTTTTATAACAATACTAAAATATTATTTTCTTTTTCACTGTCATCCTCTCATGCATATTATTGGAGTTTTCCAAAGGCAGAAAAAGTGATGACATCATTACTCTGACAGCAAGTTGAATGTGTGCTTGTGTATTCTTGCATTAAAAAATTTCTCAGTTTTAATTTTGAATACAGTAAATATCAACAGATACAACCCACACAAACAAAAGCTGTTAAGGATCTCCAATTATTTTTAAGAATGTACAGGAATCCTGGGACCAAATGTTTGAGAACTGTTGCTACAAACAAGTTAATGATTCAAAACCTGTGTCGAGTGCCCACTCTGAACAGACTATGGGAGCACCAGGTTTGAGCAGACACAACCCCTCCATTGAGGAGAATACTACCTTGTTGGGGAAGACAAACAGTTATAATGTGATGAAGCCAGTGAAACAAGCACAGAATATTATGGTTGCTAAGAAGAGGAACAATGACTTAATCATTTACTGACCAAGTATTTCAGTCAACAGGAAAGACATGGAGGAGTGAGAGAGCCTGATGCCCTCAAGGAAACTGCAAGGGGCCAGGTCAGGATATCCTACCTTGTATTTTCGGCTACTTTCATAAATCTGGTGATTATTATTGGACTATATTCAAAATGACCCACTGAATGATATGTTGTAAATGTTTAACAACTGGATCTGAAAAAAAAAAGACACCTGATTTGTAACATTTGCCCACCTCTGTGGTGTGAATGTTCCCATCCCAGCTGTTCTCAAGCCACCACTGTCTCTCCACTGAGCATGGGACCTAGAGAGAGGAACACACCACCATATGTCTGTGTGTAGTAGCTCAGCATGCTTAATACATTTACTGACTGTGAGTGTGAATAACCCTAAGAGACAGATAATAATGCAATGCAGTAAAATAATTTGAAAGCGGTGAGTTTTGAATATCATCTTTATTTTTAATATAATTTATTTAGTTTTAAGTGTAATTTATATATTTATTTTTTAATAGTAGTTTAATTTTTAATAGCGGCTTGTGTTGAGCAACCAGCTTGCAAATTTTTCCTGAAAATTTAACAATTTGTTCTTGCAAGCCAGTGTAAGCTGGCTTCAGCATGCCAGTGGATCTACCACCTCCTTAGAACCACATTGTTAATTATGGTGTCATCACAGTTTCCTCATTTTGGAGAGGGAAGAAAATGGGACATTCTGACTGAGAGCCAGGTGGGGAACTGTAAAGTTCCATTATGAATGTAGCTATGCAAAGAAGTGGGTGGCAGACAGAGTGGGTGGGAGGGTGGTGCAAGGCCTGAAACATAAAAAGAATGGGTAATTATGGTAAAGAGCATGAAGAATGGTAATTATGAAGTCAAGTTCAGAGAGCAAATGCTACCCAGTAGAAACAGGCGCTCCTCAGAGAGGGCATTACATTTATGGAGTGTCTACTGCACACTGTGAACTCTGCCAGGCACATGGCACATTGTATGTCATCTATACGTGTCACATGGAGTCACATGCTCCAAAGGCAGATACCTCAAAGAGTGCCAAGTAAGAATGCAAACTCAAGTCCAGCTTCAAAATCTTTGCTCTTTCCATTTCATCGACCAAGGATAGAATAGAATACGTACAGGGTAGTGGAATAGGGGTATCTGGGAGCAAAAACCAAGGAGACAATACTGAGGGCCAAGTGGCATCTATGAAAGGAAGATCACCGCGGGGGAGCCCAGCAAGGCCAGTTCCAGGCAAGGCAGCCCTCTGCTCAGAGGCCGCTTCCCGAGGGCAGCTCTGGGGTTGCCAAGGGACAAGAGATACTCTCGTGGTGAGAGAGAATTCTTTTTTCCTTTTTCAGGAAATGCCAAGAGCTTTGTGCACGGCTTTGTGTCAGCAACAGGAGAATCAGTGTGGCAGCTGAAGGAATGTGGAAGCAAACGCAGGAGTCCAAGGGAAAGAACATCAGATTTACGCGTATCCATGCGAAGCCCCAGCGAGGGAGAAGGAAGAGGAGGCGGAGGAGGAGACCCCAGGGAGGCGGCGCCCGGCTCTGCGCCGCCCCCGCCACTACTGTTCGCAAGGGCCCCGCAGCCTCTCTCCTGTCCGCGCCGCCCCTCCCCCCCCAGAGGATCGCAGGCGCCAGACACAGCCCGGCGGATGCCAAGAGTCAGAGGCACAGCCCCTCACTGGGAATAGAGCCCCTAAAGGGGTCAGGGAGAGGGAGCGGGCAGCGGGGACCCAGGCGGAGGTGCAGGTCCAACGCCCGGGAAAGCAAGGTGGCCGGGAGGGCGCCAAGGAGAAAGAGCCTCAGGCGCAGCACAGCACTGAGGAAGCCTCAGCCCGCAGAGTGGGGGCTCCGGTGCAACAGAAGGGTCCGGAGCTGGGCACGAGTTCTGTGTCCCACCAAGCTCGGTCATTGCTGGGACCCCCCTCAGTCTCCATGTAACACGTAGCCCAGAGGCAGAATGATGGAGGGTGGGGGTGTGTGGGGGCTCAACAATGTCACCCAGAGTCTAGGGCATTCTTTCGTCTTTTCTCTCCCTCAGATGAACTCTACTCACAAGGTGGCTGCCTCGGGTGTGGCACAGCTGCGGCTCCTGCAGCACCTCTCCCCGCGGCTCATCCACTCAGCGCAGAAAACCTTCTCCAGAGCCCCACCCTGATGTTTGCTAACTGAACCGTATCACCCCGCCGCAACTGACTGACCCGCGGTGCGCGAGGGACCGCTGCGACTGGCAGACCACCCCCGAACCATCCCCTGGAGACAGGAAGGGGCCTCGTCCCATAAGCACATGGCCGTCTGGTTCCTGAAAAAGATTTGCCTCCTTTCCACAAGAAAAAATGTTTGTGGATGCTGTGAGCAAGAGACAATCAAGTCAGGTACAGATTTGTGAACATGTGGAAGAGCAGGAGGTTTACTTGTTTAATGCAACTGTTACAGCTCTTACCACCCTGGCTCTCAGCCTCAGCCTCACAATGAAATTATGTGGCATAAAAAAAATACCTATGTCTGGATGTCACCTCCAGGGATTCTGATTTAATTGATATGGGGTGTAGGCTAGGCATTTGGATTTTTAAAAGCTGCCCCAAGTGACTCTTAATGTGCCATAAAATTTGATTTATTACATGGCAGGTTCTGTTTAAAATGCTTTAGAAAGTGTTAATCTGTTTAATTCTCTTAACAGTCCTATGAGAAAGGTACCATATTAAACTCCATTTTATAGATGAGGAAATTATGGCACAGAAAGATTAAATTCCTTACCTAAGAACAAGCCAAGATTCAGACTCTGGATGTCTGGCTACATACCATGCTCTAAGACACTATATCACGTGGAATAAAGAAGCAACAATCCTGTAGAGAAGTATTTGAAATGCCTATTAAAAATCCAAGTAGAGATCTTGAGCGGCCATAGTTTATGTGAATCTGGAGTCCGGGAGAGAAATTGCGACTACTGACGTAAAGCTGCTTATCCTGGGTGTAGAGATGGTCTATAAAGCGCAGGCTTAAGTGAAATCACTGATAGGGAGATGTCAAAGAGAAAAGGAGAGGCAAATCTGTACGAAGAGAAAGTTGATTGGTGTGGGAACCAGAATTAGCTGTGAAGAGCAGGAGGGATCTTACAGCACAACAGACATGCTCTAAAACTAGAGTGTGGTGATAGTTGCAAAACTTTGTAATATACTAAAAACATTGAATTGTACACTTAAACTGGATGAATTTATGGTATGTAAATTATACCTCAATAATGTTAGAAAGAGAACAGAGTTTGGTGGCATGGCAACATTTCCAGTGCAAACAGAAGGGGGGCTTGCAAAGGTGTGATGAGGCCTTGGAGGGACGTGGAGGACAGGAACACAGCAGCTGGGCTTTGGGAGTCCTCCCGGGAGGAGGTGCCCTGGGGAAGAGGTGCCCCAGAGAGAAGGTGCCCCAGGGGGCAGTGCTCGGCTGTTTTGAAATCCCTGAGTGTTTGCAGAAGAGTGGTGAGGACAGAAGCAGTAGCCACTGAATTTGACCAGAGGAGGTCATGCTGACTCTGAGGGCTGCAGAGCAGTCAGACAGCCTGGGATGGGAGTGAGGGGTGAGGATGAAGGAACAGCAGCCAGCCAGGCTCCTCATGGCCTCTGGTACTCCAAGGCTTGTAGATGTTCCCCCAGTTCTCTACTTTCATTTCCCACCATGTTCTTCCTGGGAGTGTGTCTTTGTCTGAATTCTCCCTTTTATAAGTCATATCTGTTAAGGCCCACCTTAATGACCTCATCTTGACATCTGCAAGGACCCTATTTCCAAATAAGGTCACCTCACAGGTCCAGGGATCAGGACTCCCAACACCTGCTGGGGAGACATAATCTGACCCACATCCTGTCTCCTTCCCTTCCAGGGCACAGCTGTCACCGCTGTCTGCTGTCACTGCTCACACCGCCCCACAGGCTCTCTCCTTTGCCTTGGACTGCTTGATTTTGGTTCTTCACTGACACGTTAGCACTTCTGTCACAGGGTGGTCGATCAGGCAGTCAATGTTTTACAATTTCTTTACTTTCTAAATACTATTAGGACACTAAAAATCCATTCATTATGGATTTATGAAAATAATAAAGTATAAAGAAGAAAAGTTACCCATAATACCATCAACAAGTGGTTGAGAGAAAACAGTATTGTTACTGGGTCATAGCCCAGTTCCCAACACAAGTCTAGCTGCTCATCACTCAAAAGCTCGAAACTTGAGAGATAGAGTTGGTGAAAAGCAAAGATGGCTTTGTTCACATGAAGCTGGTGATGCAGGAAGACTGTAGATGTGTGTCCCAAGACCATCTCCACAGGGCCATTCAGAGCAAGAGCGTTTTAAAGGGGAACAGAGGGGAGACAGGCAGGGCCTGGCAGTTAATCAGTGGCTTACGGCAACTTGCCCGTGGTCAGGGAGGCTGTGTGCTTCACTGCTGCCTTATGTTCATATCCATGGCTTACAGGGAGCTCCAGGCAAAATTCCCAAAATTCAGAAAGTTCTGGTGAGAGAGCAACATGTAGAAAGAGGTTTAACTTCCTAGCTTCATTCAAAATAGAGTGAGTTAGGCTTTGTTAGTGCCTCTAACAGTATCATAAATGAACAGTAGTTCACTGCATTTAAGACATCATTGATTTTAAATGGATTCCAATTTCAAAAGGTGAAAATGTCTGTCTTAGAATCAATAAAATATGGTGTATATATATATATAGTGGACATAAATATGTACAGAATTGGAACCACAAAATTCCATGAGAATCTCCCAAATTCCAAAAATCACACCAGTTTTTGTATCCCACAGTTTTTCTGAGCATTAGCTTAAGTATTTTCCTAAGATGTTATATATGTTTTTTAAATTATGTTAATGATTTCATATAATAAAGTGTAATGGTTTAACATTTGTATATTACTAATTTTTCCCCTTATTTTCAATTACACTGAAATAAATGTTATGTATAAATAATATGTATTTTTTTATTATTTCCTCAGGATAAATTCCAGAATTGTGTAGATAAAAAGAAAAGCTGACCACTATACTAAGAATGACCAAAAAGATTTCTAAGGCCTAAGTGTTGAAATTTCATTAACTCTGGGAGTCTCGAAATGGCCACCCTTGAAAACTTAAACTTTTGTCCTCTCTAATGCCATTTGTTAATTAAAACCAAGTTAAAGCTAAACAAAGTATGCATCACCACATCTCTTCTCCTTTGCTGTCCAGATTCCTGCTCAAGGTCAGAAGACAAGCAAAAAGCTTGCCCTTCACCTTACTGCTCTTTGGCGCCCAGATGTACATTGCCTCCAACCTACTTTCCTTGGCATCACATACTTTATGTGAGTAGAAGGGCCGCTCTGAAACCCTGTCTTCCTTGCCTGTCTCCCCGAAGATACAAAAACCTTTGTAAGACTTGAGCTCCTTGAAACATTTCTCCTCTCCATAAGAGTTCATGTTTCCATGCTTCTAAGTCCTTGCTCTGGCTCAAATAAAACTCATCTTCTTTATTTCAAGATGACTAATGAATTTTTCCTGCACAATTGCACCTACTTTATTAAAAGGTATGACTTTTAATAAAGCTGTTCATAGAATTGCAAAATTGTTTTAGGAAACTTCTTTCAATTTGTATTGCCATAGGTCACTCTAGTTGAAAGTGTATTATTTCTACACCTTAATATTTTCTTCCCTCCCTCCCTCCCTCTCTGGAGCCTTCCTTCCTTCCTGTAGCTCCAGTGGGGAGGGCAGGTCTCCACCTGGGGCAAGTTCCCTATGAGTTTGCTGACACTGAAGGAGATGGAATAGGCAGGTCGTGAGTGAGAAAGGGATTCTATGGCCCACAGCTCTCTTGGATTTGCAAACCACCTGCCTCAACCCCCTCCTTCCCTTCCCGCTGCTGGCTGCTGGCCGCTTGCTTCCCCTGCCCACCCCTTCTGAGAGGAACCCCATGGGCAAGCAGCAGGCCAGTCATATACCAGGAGCAGAGTGGAGGAAAGAAAGCTGTTTGTTCTCCACCCCTTGCCCTGGCTCTGGCCCTGCCATGGCCTACTGATACACAAATAGGGAGGGAAATTCTGGGTGCAAACTTCCATTTATCCCACACTTCCTTCCCTTATTCTTTTCCCTTTCTCTCCCTATCTTTCTTGCTTGCTAATATATATATAAAAGATAGGATTCTGTTGTTTTGTTAGGTATTCCTGCAGTTATTGGCAAACCCAAACATGTATTTCTTTATTCACTTACCCCTTCACTAGGTTCTGCCTCCATAATGATCTTACAGCTGCAGGACCTTGCAAGGATCATTAACCTTGTCTTGTCCTTTGCCCTCTTCTCTGAAGGTGATTGTAGGAAGGGGGATGGAGGTGGGGAGAGGGGGCTGATGATGGATAACGTCTCAGTTGCAGAGCTCATTCCAGACATGGAGTCAACATGCACCATGCCGAGAGCCCTCAGGCAGTGCCAGGGTGCTGGGAATGGCCCACAATCCTGAGAAGCTCCAAGCCTCCTCCGGTTTCTGCCCTGACCTCCACACTCCCTTGCCGTAGTATGTGAACCCACTCTTCAGCCCAAGGAGACAAGGCAGACTTGAGAAAGGTCCCCCACCTTCTTGTCAGGCTGCCCGTCTGATAAGAAAGCTTTCTCTTCTTTAAACCCATGGCTCAGAGGCTGGCTGACTGAATGAGGCAAATTTGGATTTGGGGGTTTGGTAACATGGGTAAATATAAAAGGTTTATTTTAAATTTCTGTTTTCTTGGCCATTTAAATTTCTTCTTTGGTAAATTTTTTGTTGATGTTGCTTAGCACTTTTACAGGATTTAAACATTTTTCATGTTGATTGATTTGTGTCTTTAAATATTAAATATTTTATGTATTACAAAAACTTTTTATAGTTTGTTTAAATTTTGTTAATATTTTTGACACTCTAGAGTATTACATTCTTGTATAGTCATTAGATCATTTTTTTTTCAACTTTTTAAACCACAGAAAACGGTTAGTCAATTTCTCACCAGAGCTCTAATAAGTCCCATCTGTGGAGGCTAAATTCAGACAATTAAATGAAAACAGCCCTGAGGGCAATACACAGCACCTTCTGAAAGCTTTTATTGTCTGGCCCTGGGGTCAGGGCTTCACACCATCCTTAGAACAACTCTAAAAGGGTTGGTTTACAACTTTGGGAGTCGTGGGGTTTGGGGGTGAAGGTCTGAAAGGCCCTGGGAGGGCAGGGAGAGACTGAAGGAGAAGCAGGCTCCAGAAGGGTGGATGGTAAGTGTAATAAGCAAGGGGAGGCTTGTCCTGAGCACCCCAAGATAGGACATTCCTGCATCAGCCAAACAGAATCTCAGTTTACACAGAAGCCTTACCTGGCTTTAGGCATGCCTGCCTTCTAGAGGTTCTCAACAACATGCTGCTCTCTCAAGACTGTGTCCTTTAAAGTAGTCCCCAGCCTGGTAAAGGTGGGCAGAAGGCATGTTTCAAGGGCACGGAGGGGCTGGAAGCCTCCATTGCCTGGGGCCAGCTCAAGAGTCAGTAGCAGTCACATCCTTCTGATGACCTCCTGTGACAGAATGGTGGCTGTGTCATCCCCAACATATGGATGAAAGAAGAGAGTTCGGAGGTTAACAGATTTTCTCAGGACAGATTTAATCCAGGTCAGGGTTAAACCCAGGATTTCTTAAATATAAAGCTGGCATTTTTAGTCATTCTGCCATATCTCTGCTGAAAGGTATGTAGAATCAGAAGTTTAAAGTCATGATAATTTTTTTTTGTAGATAATTATTTTTTATTGAAGGGTAGTTGACATACAGTATTACATTAGTTTCAGGTGTACAACACAATGACAAAACATTTATATACTTGATAATTCTAGCTATCAGCTATCAACATACAAAGTTGTTACAATATTTTGACTATATTCCTTATGCTATACATTACATCCGAGTTACTTATTTATTTTACAATTGTAAGTTTGTACTTTTTTTTTTTTTTTGAGAGGGCATCTCTCATATTTATTGATAAAATGGTTGTTAACAACAATAAAATTCTGTATAGGGGAGTCAATGCTCAATGAACAATCATTAATCCACCCCAAGCCTAATTTTCATCAGTCTCCAATCTTCTGAAGCATAATGAACAAGTTCTTACATGGAGAACAAATTCTTACATAGTGAATAAGTTACATGGTGAACAGTACAAGGGCAGTCATCACAGAAACTTTCAGTTTTGATCACGCATTATGAACTATAAACAATCAGTTCAAATATGAATATTCGTTTGATTTTTATACTTGATTTATATGTGGATACTGAAGGGTCCCCACCAGTAAGATGGCAAACTTCCGGCTTCTCTTCGGGGGGGGGGGGGGGGGGGGTCCTCAGTTCCCGCCAGCACCACCTGAAGCCCAATCACCTCTCGCCCCCCTCCCAATCCCAGCACCTAGCCAACAGCCACCAGCCCCGTAGAAGTGACACCTCAATCAATTCATGCCCCCTCCTATATAACCCAGCACCTTTCCCTAATAAAGCGGAACTCTCCGGTGAATTGCTGCTATGTATCGCTCCTTTCCTTTCATTGGTGCCGAAACCCAGGAGACGGGACACCCCAACTGGGCCCCGTCTTCCCCCGACACCAGCAGCAGCTTGCCCTCGTCCTCTTTTTCCGGCGCTGGCTCATCACACTCACCACTCCTCTCTGGCCTTTAGGTAAGTTTCCCCCCCGGAGTGGGCCACTCTTCCCCAAGCTATCGCAGTGCCATTGACCGTGATCGTCCGGCAAGGCCCTGACGCTCCGGGATGAGGAGGGAACGCTCCCCGCCTCAGGCCTTCACGGCTGCGGCGGACCCTCAGGCCCCTCCTCCAAAAGCCATAAATCCCCGCCTCAAGCCTTTACGGCTGCGGCGGACGCTCAGGCCCCTCCTCCGACAGTCATAAATCCCCGCCTCAGGCCTTCACGGCTGCGGCCGACTCTCAGGCACCCCCCTCCAACAGCCATAAACGAGGTGAGGTGACTCCTTTGTGGATGAGAACGCTCCCTTTTCCCCCCCTCCTCCTTCTGCTCCGTCCGCCGAAAACGCCTAGCGCTAGGTACCTCGTGACTCCGGCACTCTGCCTTCTTAGGGAAGTCTGGGTGACGACCCACACTTCCCAAGAAATTCTGACTCGTGTACGAGTTTCCACAGACCACCAAGGATCATCGGGGACGCCCTTTGTCTCCTTGTGGTCTGCTTCCAGTCCGAGGATCTCCGTTCGTCTTCCCCTGTTTGTCTCCTTCTCTGTCCTTTAGCCATGGGAGCCTCCTCATCCCTCCCTGAAAGTTCACCTCTTGAATGCCTGCTTAAGCATCTGGCTACCCTCTCCCTGATGCCTGATATAAAACCAAAACTTCTCCGTAAATATTGCTCCCAAGATTGGCCGACATACCCCCTAGACAATAAAAACCAATGGCCTGCAGGGGGAACTCTTGATCCTAACATCACTCGCGATCTTTTTAACTACTGCCAGCGCCTGAAAAAATGGAAGGAGATTCCCTATATCGAAGATTTCCGCCTCCTCCTCTCCCCGCCCCCTCCCAAGTTCTCCTAGCCTGCAAGCTGCCGCCCCCGCAGAAGCCTCCCGTTCACTCCCTTCCCCTTCTTCTCCTACAACAGCCCTTCTCCCTTCCTCCCCAACCATCGCCTCCCCCATCTCACCTCCTCCACCTTCATTCCCTGCAGATTAAGCCTGAGCCTTTCAGCCCCCCTTTAACTAGGTCCCAGGGGCCTCCTCCGTCTTTGCCCTCATCACCCGTTTCTCCCCTGTTAGGGACCGCCTTTGTCTTCTCACATGTTTGTAGAGAGAATGGGAAAGCACCTCCCCCCATGTCTGAATGCAGCATGGGAAAGCACAAGCTAGAGAACAACCGGTGCAGTCCTTAGAAGTTATCTGTCCACAAAAACATATCTTGCCAAGACTCCTCACTCTGAAAATAGGGAGACCTTGAAGATGTGTAGAAACACCGCCCCTGCTTCTAGCTATGCCCTTCCCCCACTTGCCGATGTGGCAGGAATAGAAAACGCATTCCATAAGCAATTAACTAGAGCCCTGCTGTAGCTCAGTAGAGCATGGGACTCTTAACCTCAGAGACATGAGTTCAAGCCCAACTAAAGCAGCAGAGGCAAGCAGCTGGGCTGCTAGCTGGTGACATGTGGGTCCGATTCTATCTTTCTTTATTTTCTTTGCCCCCCTTCTGCACTTCAGGACCTGCTCGACTAGGCACGGCTAGACCGCGTCACTCCCCCACAGACTGAGCCAGAACCCTTCAGTCCCCCTCAGACTCAGTCCCGAGAGCCTCCCAAAATTATCGCCCCCCTCCGGGAGGTAGCAGAATCCGAAGGCATCGTGTGTGTTCACGTCCCTTTCTCCTTAAGAGATTTAGCCTAACTAGAGAAACGCCTAAGTTCTTTTTCCACTGATCCCATGACATACATCAGGGAGTTTCAATAGACCCTCCAGTCTTACAGCCTCACACATCATGACATTTTCATGCTCCTGGCCAATACTCTCCTCCCTGAAGAGCGTAGACGAGTTTAGGACTTCGCCCAAATGCAGGCTACTGAAACCCACAGGACTGACCCCACCTATCCCCCTGGCCCCACTGCTGTCCCCGAACAAGACCCACACTGAAATTATAAAACCACCATGAGTCTCCACTCTCGAGATATTTTTGCCTCCTGCTTAATAGCAGGTCTGAAAAAGGGCAGCTTGTAAAGTAGTCAATTTTCAAAAGCTCCAAGACATAATTCAAAAGAGAGATGAAATCCCCTCCGAGTTCTTAGACAGACTCACTCAAGCCCTATTACAGTATACCAGCCTGGACCCAGAAACACCTGAAGGAAGACATGTCCTTATGACATACTTCCTAGCTCAAGGCTACCCCCACATTAAAGCTAAACTCAAAAAGTTAGAACAGGGCCCCGCTACCCCACAGACTGAGATCCTAACAGTGGCCTTTAAAGTCTTCCATAACCGGGAGGAGGAGAAAGAATGCCGTAAACAAAAGGCTGATCAGGCCAATTTCCAGATGTTGGCCCAGCTGATAAAACCACAACCTGGGCGCCCCTCTACAAACAAGCCCCCCCAAGAGCTTGTTTCAAGTGCAGAAAAGAGGGACATTGGTCAAGGGCGTGCCCCTCCCCCAGATCTCCTACCACCCCATGCCCCAGATGCCACAAAAAGGGCCACTGGGGGTCTGATTGCCCAACCACCCGAAGGGGAGGCTGGACGAACAACCCCCATCCTAAGCCCGCCGTAGTGGGGCTGGCAGAAGAAGATTGATGGGGCCCGGGGGCTTCTCGCCCGACCATTTCCATCACCAAACAGGAGCCCAGGGTTACTTTAACAGTAGATGGTCACCCCATCTCCTTCCTCCTAGATACAGGAGCCACCTTCTCAGTCTTGCGAGAATACCGGGGCCCTACCACACCAGCCATTACTCCTATAGTCAGAGTAGGAGGTAAACAGATTTTCCCATTAAACCCCTCACCCACCCTTTTATGCACAATCCAAGACAATCCCATACCTTTCTCCCACTCCTTCCTGGTTATGCCCCAGTGTCCCATCCCTTTACTAGGACGAGACATCCTTTCCCTCCTCCACGTTTCCATAACTATATCCACTCCCACAGCCCCCAGTACTCCCTTTCTGATGGCCCTCATAGCCGACGACCCCCCTCTACCCAATGAAAGCTCCGGTTCTGCCCTCATACACCCTGTAAATCCCAAAGTTTGGGACATTACAAGCCCCTCCGTGGCCCTATGTCCCCCTGCCTCTATCAAATTATGTGACCCCTCTCAGTATATCTGTCAGGCCCAATACCCCCTAACCACTTCAGCCCTCATAGGCCTCCAACCCATCATTCAAGCAGACCCACTCACTCCCCATTTAATACCCCCATTTTAGCTGTTAAAAAAACCAACGGATCTTTCCGCCTTGTCCAAGACCTTTGCCTCATCAACATAGCCATTGTCCCTATCCATCCCTTAGTTCCAAATCCATACAGCCTCAGCATCCCACTTCTCAGTCCTAGATCTCAAAGACATACCCCCATATTAGCTGTTAAAAAAACCAACGGATCTTGCCGCCTTGTCCAAGACCTTCGCCTCATCAACATAGCCATTGTCCCTATCCATCCCTTAGTTCCAAATCCATACAGCCTCAGCATCCCACTTCTCAGTCCTAGATCTCAAAGACCCATTTTTCTATCCCTCTAGACCCCTGCTCCCAATATTTTTTCATCTTCACCTGGACGGACCCATACACAAGACATTCTAAACAACTCACTTGGTCAGTTTTGCCACAAAGCTTCTGAGATAGTCCCCATATTTTTAGACAGGTCCTAGCTCAGGACCTCAAACAGTTTCATCATGATCACTCCAAGTCCACCTTATAATACATAGACAATCTTCTACTCTGCAGTCTCTCGTGGGAACAGTCTCAACTTGACACTGCCTCCCTACTTAACCTTCTAGCTTCCAGAAGTTACCGAGTATCCACCGTCAAAGCTCAAATCTCTTCCCCTCCTATCACTTACCTCAGATTCCTTCTATCTCAACAAAGAAAGTCCATTACCTTAGACAGAAAATGGCTCCTCTCTGACCTGCCCATTCCCAAAACCAAGACAAAAATCCTTTCCTTTCTAGGCCCTTTCTAAGCCTAGCTAGATATTTTAGAACGTAGATCCCTAACTTCTCCCTGCACCCTGTTGGCAAGACCCCTGTACAACCTCAGCAAAAGCCCCCCTAAAAAACCATTATCCTCCTCACCCCGACACTCCTTCATTAAGCTCCGTCAAGCCCTTGTAGAAGCCCCAGCTCTCCGTCTTCCTGATTTGTCGAAGCCCTTCTCATTATACATTCATGAGAGGTCCAGTCAAGCTCTAGGAGTCCTAGGCCAATATGCTTTGCCCCAGTAGCTTATATCTCCAAGCAATTAGACCCCACAGTTCAGGGATGGGCCCCCTGCCTATGAGCATTAGCCGCTAGACAGCTCTTGCAGAAAGAAGCTCATATACTGACATTCAGGGTGCCCCTTACCATTCTGTCCCCACATCACCTAAAAGATCTCTTAACCTACAAAAGTTTACAGACTCTCCCTCCCTCCAGACTCCTGCCCTTACTGTCCTCTTTCCTCCAAAATCCCGTTCACCCCCTTTGCCATCCATACCCGAATCATGACTTTTTCCTCCTTTACTGCTCTCTCGCTTTTTTTCCTCATTCCTATTGTCTTCCCCACCACCCCAGCCTCCTTTGTATGGCAATTCAAAGTCAGACAGACTTACACACAGCATCAAACAAAAGTTACTGCCCTCATTGCCACACCAGACTGCCCTCTGAAAAGCTGCTCTGAGCCTTTACACCTCCACTTTCCTCCCTCCACTGAAGTGTTCACTAGCAGCTACCCTTATTGTCCCTACCTCTGCTTCCTCTATGACCAAAAACAAGCCTATTGCAGGCGATGGCCAGATACCTACGGGAGATGTCCCTACTAGTCTTGCACCATTCACTACATAGGTAACTTCCAGTACCTACAGTATTACTCCTCCAACCGTTTCATGAAATATCCCAACAGCTCATTCTCCTTATCAATCCCAGATCCCTGGGACTCTCGATGGGCTGCCAGAGTCACAGCCTCAGTTTACTACGGGGAGTCCTCGACCCCCCACAGTACCCTTCATATCTCTCGAAAGTATGTTCCCTCTCATTCCCAGATCTCTCAAGTTGCATCAGATAGCAGACATTCCGAAAAAGTCATTATCCAAACTCTTGATAGTGCCTCTTCATCTTCTTATCCCCACCCCTCTTCCCATTTCTCCTACTCTTCGTTACAGCTCATTCAGGACACCACCATCTTTCTCAACCACACCCTTTACACAGCCAATTGTTTCTTGTGCACATCACTACAGCGCCCACTGCTGGCCGCCGTGCCCCTTAATATTTCCAACTACTCCTTCCATGCAGAAAGACAACCCCTCTGCCCCCTGGCAGACATACCCCTATGGGAACCAGAATACGCAGAGATAATCTCACCATCCACCACTGTGTAAGCCCAACTCCACCCCCCTCCAGCGCACTTCACTGCCTCTCTATCTACACCCCTACCTCCAGCTCTAAGACTTTTACGCAACCGGGACACTTCTTTTAGTGTAATGGCAGTCTTTTCAACTCACTGCCTCTCAACTCCGATACACCCTGCATTCTCGTCACCCTAATCCCACAGTTAACACTTTACAGCATGGCAGAATTTCTTGAGCTCCAACCTCCCTTGCCCTCGCGCACAAAAAGAGCTGCTTTCCTTCCCATCATGATCAGTAGCTCTTTGATCACCTCAGCCATTGGGGCAGGGTTTTCGGAAGAAGCCTTGGGTCACTCTCTATAGGCAGTTAGAGGTCTCAACGCCAAACTTGAGGGAGCCTGACATCCACTGCCGATTCTCTAGCCTCTCTCCAAAGACAGGTCACTTCGCTAGCTAAAGTCACCCTTCAAAACCGGCGGGCCCTAGATCTGCTTACAGCCGAGAAGGGCGGCACCTGCGTCTTCCTCTGGGAAGAGTACTGCTATTACATCAACGAATCTGGCATTGTAGAAACTGACATTACCAACTCACTGACCTTGCCTCCAGTCTCCACTCTGCTTCCAATTCCAACCCATTCTCGTCAATACTAACAAACCCCCTCCTCACCTGGCTCTGGCCCATTGCAGGCCCCATAATAATCATTCTTCTCGCCTGTCTCTTCTTACCCTGTATAATAAAGTTCATCAAATCCCAAGTCGGAAAAATCTCTAATCAAGCTTTCAACCAGCTTTTACTCAGGAACTACCAGCTTCTGGCCACAGAAGATCCCTCACCCTCACATGACCTCCTCACAACACGCTGAGATGGACCCCTCTTTCCACTAGAAACTGTTCCTGGAAACAATAGCCGCAGACGCCTGGCTCCTGACACCCATATCCTCTTGGCCAACCTATGGTTACAGGGAACCTTCATTGATTTCCAAACCTGAAGAAGTCCACATCTACTCGTCCTTACTGCGGGGAGTCCTATCAACCCTTTCCTCCCAATCCTCAAGCCCTCACTACCTTCTCCGCCCCTGTTCAGCAGGAAGCAGCCAGAGAGAAAGCAACGTCCACAAACCCATAGAGGAGAAAGGAGGGAATGAAGGGTCCCCACCAGTAAGATGGCAAACTTCCGGCGTCTCTTCGGGGTCCTCAGTTCCCGCCGGCGCCACCTGAAGCCCAATCACCTCTCACCCCCCTCCCAATCCCAGCACCTAGCCAACAGCCACCAGCCCCGTAGAAGTGACACCTCAATCAATTCATGCCCCCTCCTATATAACCCAGCACCTTTCCCTAATAAAGCGGAACTCTCTGGTGAATTGCTGTTATGTGTCGCTCCTTTCAGATACCACATTTCTCTCTTTATTATTATTATTTTTAATAAAATGCTGAAGTGGTAGGTAGATGCAAGATAAAGGTAGAAAACATAGTTTAGTGTTATAAAAGAGCAAACATAGATGATCAGGTGTGTGCCTGTAGACTATGTGTTAATCCAAGCTAGGCAAGGGCAGTAAAACATCCACGGATGCAGAAGATTTCTCTCAGAACAGGGGGGATGAGGTTCTAAGCTTCACCTCTGTTGATCCCCAATTTCTCACCTGATGGCCCCCCTGCGACTGTGCCTGTCTTAGGTTGTTCCTCCCTTGAGGAATCTTACCCGTCTCTGGCTAACCAGTCATCTTCCGGGGCCATACAGGGAAATGTAAAATTGGTAAGTGAGAGACAAGCCATATTGTTTGAAAAGGTTAGCTTTTTACTTCTTTGCATATTAATTCCCTGTGGCTTCTATGCCCAGTATTTGTATTAGGGTATCTTTACCACTTGGAGGAATTATGATACTCGGTAAATTCAATATGAGGCACGAATTCTATTTAAGAGTTGTAATTAGGAAGGAAGAAGAAAATCTATAGAAGTAGCAGGAGGAAGAAAACATGGGAAGTTTGTTTATTTCTTTGATGTATCTTCTTGTAGAGTAACTTCAGCATGTATAGGTTTTAAACTACTAATTAAATTGTGCACACACATTAACATAATAGGAGTACAGTTACATAACCAAAGCAGACCTATAATTACCAGCCATCTCCAGTGAAACCAAGAAAACCAGTTAGGCACCTTAGGCATTTGTGAAAACTTATCTATGAAATGGTGGATATTGTCCAACTGAACTTGAACAGTCTGAGAGAAATCAGACAAATTAAAACAACCCATTCCTGGGGACTGTTCACATCCCATATGTTCTTTTAATAGTAGATAGTCTGTAGTTGTAAGATTTTGGAGCGTTACAACTTGCACTTCTCCTAATTCTTGGTTGAGTTCCAACAGTATAGATCCAGTCAAGTTTGTTGTTTTACTGTATGCACAGGCCAGCTTAGATATCTCCTTCTTCATTCCCAAAGTCATGACAATTTTTTCAAGTATTATCTTGATATTTAACTTAGCAAAAAGTATTGTTTTTCTTTCATGCATTTATTTAACAAATATTGATTTAAATCTGAACTTTACTGAGCACTTTGGCTGGTAGATGCTAGTCATACAGAAACAAACAAAGCATATTCACTTTTGGGAGGTATTTCCAAGTGAGACATGTGAAATCATAAATAGTTACTTAACATGTGGGCATGAAGTACTTGGAAAACAGTGGAATCTACCTCTGTATGCATGTGTCACATTCTTTCATTATTCTTTGAAAACCTAGGTCATTCGTAAGTAAATTAACCCCAAAACTTGGAGTTATCTTCATCACATGACCACAAGTCTTGTTAAAAAGAAAGATACAGGCCCATCATGGAGTCAACAAACCAGGGCCTAGTACTTAAACCCAAGTACCATTTCAACCTCCCCCAGAAACACAGTCAGTCAAGAATTTTCCGGTCAGTGTCACTGATAAAATAAGGTGTCACAGAGCCTTCCCCATCTGCCCTAAAATATTAAGTCATCTGCATTGTAAGGCCCCTTGCATGTCCCCCTAAGAGAAAATGACTTTGCCTTAAACAATCCCTTTTTTTCTTTTGTTAATAACTTTCCTCTACTCTTGTGTCTATAAAAACTCTTCCATTCTGTACAATTCCTCAGAGCATCTCTCTACATGCTGGAGGGGATGCTGCAATTCACAAACCACTTAATAAATCCAATCATATATTTAAATTTACTGGAATGAATTTGTTTTTAAGTCTATACATACCCAGCTGTAAGAATATAGTAATTTATCCTCCATTTACCCCATGGTCCCAAGCACATAAGCAGGTGAGAATTATGCCTGGGCTTGCCTGGGGCTTACCCCGCCTTATCTCTAAACATCCTAACCCTCCCCCAAGGCAACAGGCCAAGGCAACAGGCCAAGCAGATCCACCACAGTAAAAGGCACAACGCTGCTGCCCTCTCTCACTTTGTCTCTGTCTCTCTGTCCCCCTGCTCTCCCTGCTCACCCGCTCTCTCTCTCTCCCTCTCACTCCTTCTCTCTCTGTCCCACTGCTCCCTCTGTCTCTCTGTCTCTCTCTGTCTCTCTCTCTCTCTCTCTGCTCTCTGCTCTCTCTGTCCCACTGCTCCCTCTCTCTCTCTGCTCTCTCTGTCCCACTGCTCTCTCTCTCTCTCGCTCTCTCTCTTTCCCACTGCTTTCTCTGCTGCTCCCTCTCTCTCTCTCTCTCTCTCTCCCCACCCCCCTCTGGGACAGCCACTCCCTCTTTCAGATAATACAATCTCTTGCGTGGGCCTGTGTCTCCTGAGTCATTCTGGGTAAGGAGGGTTGCGGCGAGATACCCTTTCACCAGCCACTTGTTTCTCATTCTCGCATAAACTATTGTTAGTTCTCTACTCCCTCTGTTCTCAGTACAAACTCTGTACAAGCTTTTCTGAGCAATAAATCTGCTCTATGCCTTCTGGACAAATGAGTGGTTTCAAGTAGAGAATGTTTCTCATGTTCCCAAATGGACGTTTATAAAGTCAATCTATGGAGGCTCACTGATGGAGGTAAAAGGCTACCCCTTCTAGAACACACTTTATTCCTGCCTGTCTACTTGAGTTTGTGGATAAAGTGAAGGTTCCTGTGGCCAGGATTCTCACCTGGCCCTGGTTGGCTAGCTCACTACACATGGGTGGGCAACACATTGTTACCAACTCTATATAAAGAGCTCTGCCCAGTGCTCTGGGCGACATGGTGGCATGGTTGCAGGGCTGCAGGAGAGCAGAGCAGAGGTTGGAGTGGTGGCAGTGCCAAGGACAGAGACTGAGATGGCTGAGGGGCAGAGAGGCCCAGAGGTAGAGACTGGCTAGCTGCATGCAGACTTGCTCTGAGTGGACAGGATTATAGTGACTGACCTGCCACCATGGGAATAAAGTTGGTATAACCCTTTTGCCCCAAGAACATTCCACTGTCATTTCTTTGATCACATTGAATCCATAGTGAACTTGCCTAGGGCTGAAACCCATTGGCAAGACAAGTTACTATCCACTGCCTACAGAGACTCCAGGGAGGGGCTGGAAGATTTAAGTTCCTAACAGTTAAAATGTTTTGACTTTTTTATAACATGGTATAGCATCCTGTTTTCCCATCACCACAGATCTGGAAGTGACCTTAAGTGCTCATTAATATCTTTTTTCCCACACCCTACCCACCCTGACTTCCTCTACAGAGAGCAATGTGGTGAAGGAATTTAGACAAGGGGCAGGTTTTATCCTGGTCCCACAACATGCAATCTGCGTGTCTCCAAGGATGGAGAGGAAGATTTAATTTTTCCACTTTATGTTTCCTGTTAAACTTACTCCTTTGAGTACAACTGTTTTAAGACTGAACCTCCTGGGCACTTGTTTTACATGGGTTATGCTTGCTGGCAAGCTGGTTGGGGTGAGGGATGCTGGGAGAGCAGTGGGATTTGGTCTCTGCTCTCCTGGTGTAAGTGTAGCTGTCACTCACTCTGGCAGGCTCAGTAGAGCCTGCGAGCCCAGAATTTGCACCTGTGTGGTGACAGCTGACTATGGCAGCTGAGAAAGATTTCTGTTTTACTTGACAAGTAGTCGCCAAGACTGAGCCACATTTTTGAGGTGAAAACAATGTACCATGTAAAAGTGACTGCCTACAATAGGTAAAACATATAGTAGGCAGAATTTTTTTTTTTTAATATAGGCCTTCCTGATTTTAAAAGTCAATGTTGATTAAGCACCTTTCATGTTCTAGGCACTTTATATATGTGATTCATTTAATACAATAATCTCAAGAGATAGGATGTATATCCTTATTTTACAAATGAGGAAAGAAGGTTCAGAGAGGCTAAGTGATTTGTCCAAGGTCATGCCAATAGCCGCAGAACCAGCATCCAAAGCCCAGGTTGCTGGGGACGAAGCCTGGGGACTTGCCCCCGTGCACCACTGCCTCCCTCAGACAGGTGCTGCCGGCCATGCTGCCCAGGAACATTTTCCTCTGAACTTTGAACAACTTCTCCCAAAGGAGGTTCTTCCTCAGATCTTCATGGTTTTGAGGATTGAAGAAGAGCGAGTTAAGAATGATAGGCAGCTATTTACAAGTTGATTTTGATATTTTGTAAGTTGATTTTGAGGGACGTTCATGACCTTGAAGAGAAGTGCCAATCCAGTAACAATTCTCACACCACAGAGAAGTCCTCTTTTGAATGAGAGCCTCACCCTGGTTGATGAGCTCCCACATGGTGTCTTCCATCTCCCTGCGCACCTCCGAGTTCCCTGCCCTCAGATGAGGAGCCACAGAGGGGGTCCTATGGAGGGTGTTACTCCCTAGAAGGAACTATCATAGCTCAGCTTGACTTTCGGCAGAGCCTACATCTGAGTATGCAAATTAAATGCAAATATGTTTTAGGCCTTTCCCATAATTTCCTGTTACTCATTCAGTTCTTACAACCCTGTCAGTGAGTGGTTATCACTTCCCCAAGAGTGGCTGAAGTCAGAAACCTTGGTGTCGCGCTGGATTCCTTCACCTCTTAAATCCTTTCATATCAGCTGACACATCCTGACAGGTGTCGTGTGTCAAGCCCAGGACCTCACTGTAATGCAGGTGACATGGGTCTAGGGCTCAGACCCCGATCTAGCCTTACTAGAAAGTTAATGAACTTCTCTGTGTCTCCATTTTCTTTTCTCTAAAGGATACTATTTTAGTTTCCTGTGGCTTCTATAACAAATTACCTTACTTTTTGGTGGCTTTAAACAACACAAATTTATTATCTTCCAGGTCCCCCCGGGGCTGAAAGCAAGGTGTCCTGAAGCTGGGTCCCCTGGGCTCAGGGCCCTTCCATCTCTCCACGGGCTCCACCCATGGCACCAGTCTGTCTCTGACCCTTCCACCTCCAGCTTAAGGACCCCTGTGATCACACTGGACCTGCCTGAGTGATCCAGGATACTCTGTTATCCCTGCTTTAAGGTTGGGTGATAAGCAACCTGAAGTCCATCCGACCAGTCTCCCTTAGTGCACCCACAGGCTCTGAGAACCAGGATCTCTGGGGGACATTGCTCTGCCCACCACAAGGGCCCACCTCACAGGGCTGCGACGGAGATTCAGGGAAGGAAGCCCAGGGAGCACTTTGCACCGGGCTCCGCCTGATGTACGTGCCCTATGGCGTGAGCCACGGTGGGATTGTTACACTGTGTCCGCAGTCTCTCTCTCTCACCTTCTCGCAGCCAGAAATATATTTTCACAAGACCAGTCTCGTGATGTTTCCCCATCCTGTTCTTCTGTTACCCTGTGATTCCTGCGTACCAATCCACTGTTCTCTAATTGTCGGTCTGTCTGTCTGTCTTCCACCAGAGTATAAGTGAAAGTGTGGTCCATGGACCAGCAATGAGCCATTGAACCCCCATCACCCCACCAAAATGAACCAGAATCTGCATTATTACAAGATCTCCCAGTAATTCACATGTATATTACAGTTTGAGGACAACTGTGCAGGGACACAAATCCATGGTAAATAGTAGATGCTTAATAAATGTTTAGTGAATAAAATAGTAAGAATGTACCAGGCACTTGTGTCAGGTGTGCGGAGCACTTAAAGGCAGACATGATTTCTCACAGCTGCTTGCCTGTATTCTGCTCTTGGATTTCGCCCTTTGTGTGACCTACACGATGACCATCATGGAGTGATTTAAGGTGGGAGTTTAAACTTCTGCAGAATTACACAGGTGTGTGATGAAGTGCAGAAGGATGAAGATGACATCTGTTGTTACCACAGTATTCCCGCACCTGGGTTAACACCGGTACACAGAACATGCTCCACAAACACAGCTGAGTAAGTGAATCTGACCCGTGTGTTTTCCCCCAAGGAAAACTCCGCCTCAAAGGGCAAGATATTTTCAGCTCAAATCCATTCAGGAAGCTGCTTTCAGAGCCCAAGGAACAGGACATACTGTGGTCTCTTCTTGTCCCACCAGAGGAGGCTGTTAATATCTGAGAATACACAGGCGGCTCCCCTGGAAATTAAACACCCAAATGAGACAGAAGGACATGAAGCTGGAGGACCCTGTCTCCAAAGACAGAAGCCATTTTTATTGGTTAATAACACACACAGTAGGCAGCACTCTTCATGGCAGAACTGTTGCTGAAGGGTCAGTAATGAGAAGGCAACCTGGAAGTAGACCGCGGCAGACCTCGGGGTGTGGCCTCTGATCCACGGAACAGTGCCAAGCGCTAGGGCGAAGGCAGCAGGAGATTCAGATGAGGGCCAGCAGATCTCGAACAGGAAAAGAAAAGAAATCTGAGTAACAGAGTCCCAATGGCCAAGAACTTTAACATTTCCTTTGTGATAAGAAATTGGAAATTAATGCCAGGCCTTTCTCAGAGGACACACTGCTGGAGTTGTGTGGTAAACCATGTGTTTCTTCTTCTGTTGTCAGGGCTCCTTCATTCTTAATTGTTTGCTTTTGCCATTAAACCCTGAATGAAACAATACCTACAAGTGTTGTTATAAATAGCTACTTAGCCTGGGTGGCCCCAAGTGACAGGTGTGCAAAGCCAGGACACCAGATACACCTCCCCACCCTCACTGACACAACGATGCCTGTTCTTCTCTACAGGCGACTTCACACTCCACCCACCAAGCTGCCCCCTGCCTGCGGTCCCAGGGTCACTTCTACACTTCTACGCATCTGTGAGAGCTGGCGTGACCACCTTCTCAAAGTCTTACCTGACTTCTCCGGGGGGGGGTGTACTGTCACGCCTCTGTCTCACAGCCTTTGTCTACTGCTCTGAGCAACATAAACCTACTTATTCTCCTTCTCTTCCCTCTGATGCACTGGGAACTACTTTAGGTATAGCCTGCACCTGATTCCCCTTTAACCTTTCCAAATTTCATAGATCGCCAGCACCTAGGAGGCACCTTGCAAATATTTGCAAACAGTGTCGTAGCCAGGGGTGGCAGGCAGGCCTCCCCAGTATTAGGAACACCTCAGCAAAGGGACACTTCCGCTGTGGATGGTGCCTGGCTGTACTGTTTAGCTGGGTGAACAGGCCATGACTGTGCCTGGTGGGCGGCCACCATACTGCACTGGACAGACTGCTCTGCTTGTCAATCAACCCAGTTAGGAGAAAGATGATGATCTTGTCTGATGAACAGACCGTAGTCACGCCTTCCCAGTGATCTAGTTGCCAAGTGCTTTGTATAAGCTAATGACATTGTAACACACCGGCTTCTAACCCTTATCATCATCATCATTATTAGGAAATCATTTGTACTTTTATTGCCAGAGAACCTCTGGAGTAAACAGAACATCTGGAGTAAAGACCCAGCTAAAGGTAAACATGAAATTCTTTGGAAATATTTTCAGTTTAGTTATTCTAAAGGCATGCCAATAGAAACCTGTGAAACTAGCGGTGTGCAACCCATCCCTCCCCATTTCTTTCTCCTTTCTCCTCTCCTTCCTTCCGTCATCTTCCTCAGTATTTATTGAGCACGTACATGATCTAAAACAGATCATGTTTTAGGCATAGAAGATACAAAGTGAAGGAATCCTACTCCCCTACCACCCTCATTCCACCCCAGTTGCTTTCTCTCTAGGGATTTTCTTTTGTGAAAGGAGAAAGAAAAAAGGAATTTGTAAAAATTGGAATTTAGAATTTGTGAAAATGAATTGAGAGTAAGAGCTAGCAGCCAGTGATTAGCTTTGTATGAGTTGGCCCAAAGCATTTTGAAGGCTAAAAGTTCCCATCAGACAGCTAAATTCATCATTTAATTGCCATAAATCCAGATTGTCTTAATTTGTCCTCACTATACCACATTATATCAAGTGAATATAAGATGTGGCCCCTGACCTTGGGAATCATTGGAACGATACCTTTAATGGGAATCTGAAGTTCTTTGCCGCATGATGAAAGGCTGTCATCACTACATCAGTACAGGAGCTGGAGGACACCAGGTTCTAAGAGTTTGACTAGCTGAGTCTAAACCACTATTGAAAGTGTGAACCTCAGACAAGCACATTATTGTCACTTGGGAACTGTTAAAAAGGCAAATTATTAGGCTTTAAGTCAGGGCTACTGAGTTTGAAACTCTGGGGGTGGAGTGGGGTGCCGTGGCAATCTATGCTTTACCAGCCTCTCCACCATCCTGAGCAGGTTCAGGTGTGACTGGGAACCACGCTGTGGTCTGCTCACCAGCAGCTTCAACATCTCTGGGAACTGGCTGGAAAGGCAAGTTGGGCCCTACTCTGACCTGTTAAACCAGTGTCTGCACGTTCACAAAATTCCCAGGTGATTTGTATGCACAGTACGTCTGTGAAGCCCAGCTTCAGCCCAGATGGTGCCTTGACTGGCACTGAGCCAGAGCCTAGTTGTAGCTCCTTCCACCTCATCATCACATCACTGTAACACGCCAACACGCTCCACTGCTTCCCTCTGCACTTGTGCAATGCCACAAGGAGCTGGCATTTTGCAAACTTAAACAGCACCAAGGTTTCTTGCAGAGCAGGCTCAGTTCCTGTCCACAGAGACTGAGGGTGGTGCCACATGAAATACTATCGATTTGTCAACAGGCTGCTATTAAAATTGTTTATCAATTTTCCTTTTTCTTAAGATACAATTAATTTTTTGTCTGAAGCAAGGGTCATAAAATTTTCAACATAAGTGGATCAGATAGACTTACAAAATAATGAGTAATGGCAAGAATCTGGGTTTTCTCTGCCTGTATTACCTTGACTAGTATGTCAAGGCCAATAGAGCCAATCTGATTAATAAGATATTGCAATTCTTCCATAAGAAGTTGGTAATTAGCTGTTGTCCCCTGCCATCTCCACTCATCAACTCCTCTGGGCTTTCCCTCGGGCTCCTGTGGATTTCTCCTGGCATGTCAGAGGCCCTGAGCCCTGAACAATATATGGCATTGCTTCTGATTTCTTGGTGCTCCAACTCTACCACTTATTAGATACAGGCAGCACTAGTTGTCTGCAGATTCTACATTTATGACTATGTGCATTTGCTACAAATTATTTGTAGCCCCAAGCCAAGACTCACAGTGCCTTTGCAGTCATTTATTTGCGGACATGTGTGAAATGGTGAAAAATTTGACTGGCATGACATGCGTGACCCCAGCTGATGAGCAAAGGGCCACCCTGCCTCCTGTAGGCTGACTTCCCTCTCCTGCTTTGAATAACAGGGCTTTTCACAGCCCCTTTAGCACCAGCGTGTTTACATTTTTGTGCCTTTTATTGGTGACTCCCCCAAGCCTAATGCTGATAAGCTGTCTGTTGTTCCTAAGCCAGAGAAACCTGTGCTGTGCTTTACAGAGAAAATATGTGTGTTAGATAACCCACCTCAGGAGTGTGTCACAGTGCTGTTGGCCATGAGTTCAGTGTTAATAAGTCAATAATATTTATTAAATAAGGTGTCCTTAAGCAGAAACACACATGAAACAAGGTTATATACTGATAAACTGATGAAGATCTTGTGATCAGAAGCTTGTAGGAACCTTACTGTTTTTTTCTCTGGAAGCAATCATTTGTAATTTGTATACAGCTTAACTGCCATGAATAACAAGAACTACCTGTATTTAGAGTATCACTCAGGGGGTGTGGTTTATAAATATTTTAATCTAATTCTTTACTTTTAATAGCTTTGCTGAAAATGTACAGAGTGCTATCACCCTGCCTTCACACAAAGTGCTTGGTGGGTGGGAATGGGGCACAGAATGACCAAGTGTTGCAGATGCATTTTCTGAAAATACAGTGTGTATGCCTTCATCTTTGTACTCTCAAGGCAGCATTTACTAAACGTTTCCAGTATATGTTTCATTGATTATGATTCCTAAAAGGGAAATTCATGAGCTGGTGATGAAACTGTGGGGAGGAATAGTGATCTAAATTGGAGCCCTGGCCAATGACCCTTGCAAAATTCATGATTTCTTTATCTACAGAGTGGATGTGAGAGGCTGGAGGCAGTGACCAAGAGAACATGTTCCCTGCCCTACGAGCACAAAGCCACAAGCAAGAAAGACATGTCAACAAATAATTCCTACTCTGTAATCATGGCTGTATTAGAACCGTTGTAGGAAAAGCTATGGGAAACTGGAAGAGGAAATGCTTAATTTTTTTAGAGGGTTTCATGGAGAAGGAGACATTTTAGCTGATTCTGGTAGAGTTCTTTAGGTAGGCCAGAGGGGGAAGCGGACCGGAGGCTGGGAGTGGGGAGGATTCTAGGCAGAAGGAACAGGAGGCATGCTTGCATCTGGGGCCTGTGAGCTGATAAGACAGTACAGAATGCTGAGGATGGGAGAGGAGTGGTGGGCAGACCCCACCACCAGGGGTTTGCACTTTACACTGGAGGCCAGAAGAGAGCAGAACAAGATCTGAGGTTAGTTTGGTAGCAGTGGGAAGATGGTGGGAATGGGGAACTCTGTGCTCCTCTCAGGCTTGTGTAACCCAGCTCAACCTGCCTCTCCAGGAAACATCTCTGCCCTGGGTGCTTCCTACCTATGCTCTGTTTCTCTAAACTGAACCTTTTCAGGCTTAAGTGGGCATAGAAATCTCACTGAAACATACATTCTGATTCATTGGGGCTGAGTGTGGTCAGAGCTCCGCAGGTCTAGGGAGAGTGCCCCGGGGCTGCAGTGCTGCTGGCCCACAGGCACCCTGCGGGGAAAGGCTGCAACCTGCATGCACACTGGAATAACCTGGGGCTTAGAAAACAAAGCCCCCAAAACTGATTCCTGGTGTGAATCCAAGACTGATTTAAGTGCAGGGTGTGGCCTGGGCAGTGAGAATTTAAAAAGTATCCCAGGTGAATGACCAGGTGTTTTTGTGTGTATTGTTTTTAAAATTTCATGGGATGGTACTGGAATCTGGAACCAGCAGCTGTGCCGGATGGCAGTGGGTGGCCCTGCTTGCCATGTCCCCAGAGCCTGCAGTCCCAGCATGGAGGGGACATCCTGCAACTCTAATAATTCCTGGTGGTGAGGGTGTACCCTGTCAGCCAGATTATTCCAGGAGAGCAGGAAAGAAACCATATTCCGAGCTTCTTGGGTCGCCCCCTTGACTTCTCCTTGCCTCCTTATATTTGTTTTGAACTTCCTCCCTGAGCATGGCACCAGCTACCTTCTCCCACGATGCAACAAGCCTTGTCATTTCACACATGTGGCTTCCTTCCCATTCCTTAAGCTAAGGGTCCCCTGTACTGTGGTGCATAGGAATGGTGAGGGCAATTGATCACCCTTAAGCTGTTCCTAATTTTGTAAGAAATAATTTCAAGGTATTACCACATTGGCTCTTATTTCTGGAAGGGAAGGGCTACTTTTTATTGTTTATTAGGTTAAAGAAATTTTTTCTATTCTTGGTGTTAGGACTTCTTTTGTAAAAAATTTTTGAATGTATTTTTAAAAATTATTTATTTACTTATTTTTATTTGTAAGAATAGAAATAGGTTAGCATAAGCATAGCCATCTTAAAGGCCTAGAATCCATTTTCTGAGTATGTGACTTAGAAAGAAAAACTGGAACTGGGTAAGGCCTTGAAAAACAAGTTAATCATGAGCACCGGGTGGTGGGCAGCTGTGACCCTTGGTCAGCTAACCTTGGTCAGTAAATCTTACATACCAAGCTTATCGTGCAGAACCTCCCTAACCATTGAGGAGTAGTCTTACCCTGCCCTTGCTTAACCCCAGGATATATGTCTTGCAAGAATAATGTATAGTTATAGAAAATTGCTATGAGTTAAGTGCTTTGAAATTGCTATATAAACCCTTGGCTCTGAGTGCTCGGGGTCCTTGTTGAGACCCGCTGCATCGGGCTGACTTGGACCCCAACTAGTTGGCTGAATAAAGACTTTGCTTGAATTTACATCTCTATGCCTGTGTAGTTTGTTCTCTGGGGAAGCCTCGGAAGCCTGCACCCTAACATATTGAAGTGTAGTTATTGGTTTTAAGTATACAACATAGGATTTGACAGTTACCTACACTATTAAATTCTCACCTCAGTAAGTGTAGTTATCTGTCAGCATAGAAAGATATTATAGTATTATTGACTATATTCTATATGCTGTCCTATCATCCCTGTGACTAATCTCTATTATAATTGAGATTTGGTGCCTCTTTATCCCCTTCACCTATTTCATGCACCCACCCTAACCCCTCCCCCATGGTACCCACCAGTCTCTCATTTGTGTCTATGAGCCTATTTCTGTTAAAAATTATGAATATTATTGATGTTCACCAAAGGTGTGTTTTTTTAAATTTATTGGGATGACATTTTCCTCACAAAGTTCTTAAGGTGGAGAACTACAATAAAGGATTATCTAACATTAAACTATCCTTGCATTTCTGGGGAAGAATCCATTTTGTTATTTTTTTGTACACTATTAGAGTTGCTTTGCTAGCTGTTTCTATAATAAAGAGAAAGATTGTCCTGTGACTTTTCTTATTCATGCTTATCAGTTTGGACATCAAAAGGTTATATGAAACTCACTAAATTATTCAGTTAACCTATTTCCTGAAAGAGTTTGAAGATTGGAAATTGCTCATGAATATTTAATAGAGCTTGATGGTTAAATTATTGGAGGCTGTGGTTTTTATTTTTCATAGATTTTTAACAATAATTTAAATTCTGTACCTACTGTAGTGTTCAGTGATTTCTATAGTGTAAACACTCTCAACATGGCTGATACAAAGCTATCATCAGTTAACAATTTACTCACAAAATTCCTTAATACTTAATAATTGGCTCCTGGATTCTTGTAGGAGGTGGCCCCTTGTTTATAGGGCTATATCTTTTGGAATTTTAATTGAAATCATACAATATTTTTTCTAGAAATTGGTCTATTTCATCTAGTTCAAAATTTATTAGCATAAAACTATTCATGATATTATTTTGGCATGTTTTGAATCCCTACATCACATCTAATCACGTCTTTTCCATCCTTCCACATCAGTGGGGGCTCCTCCTTGATCAATCATGCTGACAGTTGGTCCACTTTGCCTTCGTCAGTCCTCTGTGCTGTATGCTTGTTTTATATTGTATTCACTTCTACTTATCTTTGCTTTTTCTTACACTTAACTGGTTTGGGCTTGTGTTACTTTTTTGTTAACTTCTTTGGTTGGAATCTGTGTCAGCCAGGACAGTGGCAGGAAGCAGGTGAACACTCAAAGGAGGGGATGAACTGGGGAGAGTCCAACAAGGACAGCATTCATGCTGATGTGTGGGGCAAGGGAGACCAGGAGCCAGATGCACCCTGGGCACATAGGAAGCCAGAGCTGCTGTTCAACCTGCAGTTGTGATGGAAGGTGTAGTGTTTTCAGACCTTGGGAGACACCTGTAGCCTCGGAGAGGAGCTTCCTAAGAAGAGCTCTGACTGCAGGCAGTGTAGACTCTCCACTCAGACCACAGCTCAGTGAGGGGGCAGAGAATAAATAACCTGACCTCTCCTCCTCCCCCTGATGCTGGACTGTGCCACCCACTGGGCTCAGCCAACTAGGAGCCAGATGAGAGGTGGCTGGGAGGGTACAGTCCATGCAGGCAAGCCTCGGGGCACAGAATAAGGACAGGAGGGTGGCTGAGAGAGGGGCTAGCCAAGGGGGTTGGCAGAGGGACTGTGGCTCATGCATGCAAGCCCTCCCCATCCTTGCTGATTTGTGTATTTAAGACTGTGCTTTGGATCACAGGAAGATGGCGGAATGAGTAGTTCAGAGGAAATATCCTCCCCAAAACATATATATTTATGAAAATACAATAAATACAACCATTCCTAAAAGAGACACCAGTGGATGCAGTACAACAGCCAGGATACATCTACATCTGTGAGAACTCAACATCACATGAAGGGGGTAAGATACAAGCCATGGTCAGGTGGGACATGAACGCTCCCCGACCCCAGAACCCAGTGGGAAGAAAGGAGTTGGAATGGGGAGGGAGTGAAAGCCCAGGACTGCTAAACAACTAGCTCTAGAAATCCACACCTGGAGCACAGATAGAAGGTGCACGGGGTGCTGGATATTAGAGAAACAGAAAAGCAAAACCTGTGAGCAGGTCCCCACTACCGGCACCCCCAAGACAAAAGAAAAGCGAGTGCTTTCTGCAAGTCTTAAAGAGACAGGGACCCCATTGCTGGATGAAGTCGTCCTGGCATGCTTAGCCAGCAGCTGGGAATCCCGGGGAACCTTAGGTGCCCTAAACCCCAGGGAAGCAGTGCAGCTCTGAAGCCCTTCATGGCACTAAGCAGCCTGCCAGTTGTTCCTCCAACTGGCGCGGACCCCAAGACACCGGCCCAGTAGCAAGAGAGTGGTAGTGCGTGCCAGGGGTGGCTGCACTAGAAGGAACCGGGAGCAGATTGCGTGTGCCAACGGTGCCAGAAGAGACGAGGAGAGGCTTATACGAGCCCACAGCAGTGGCAACTGAACAGCCCGGGTACGGCTTGCATGCACCAGCAGCAGTGGAGCCAGAGGAGCCTGGTAGAGGCCCACGCAGGAGAGTCCCACGTGCATCTGCAGTGGAGCAAGAGGGAGCAGGTGCACTCCTAGCAGCTGAACGGAATCCCAGCCCAACGCAAAGCTGCCCAGGCCAGACACAAAGGCCACTGCTGGCACACAGCTGCCCAGCAAGGGCGCCACTATCACAAAGGAGCGCACCTGGTGTGCCTGCCACTCCCCGCAGGGCTCTGCACTGCTCTGACAGAGACCCTGCCCACAGCAGCTTAGGGGACTAGCCTGGTGGCTGCTCCAGGAATGTGGGTAACAACACGGGCAGTGGAGAAGGGCAAGACATCCAGCAAGCAGAAAAGGACTTTCTTCTCCCAGCTGACACACCTGCAACCTGCCTACAGCCACCACTATCACCATAACAAGGCAAAAAATTTAGTCCAGTCCAAGATAGTTCAGACAACACATGAGAGAGGACCTACAGAGACAGACCTAACCAGTCTCCCTGAAACAGAATTCAAAATAAAAATCATAAATATGCTGACAGAGCTGCAGAGAAATATGCAAGACCTAAGGGATGAAGTCCAGAGGGAGATTACAGAAGTGAAACAAACTCTGGAAGGATTTATAAGCAGAATGGATCTGATGTAAGAGGCCATTGATGGAATAGAAACCAGAGAAGAGGAACGCATAGAAGTTGACCCAGAGAGAGATAAAAGGATGTCAAGGAATGAAACAATATTAAGAGAACTGTGTGACCAATCCAAAACGAACAATATCCACATTATAGGGGTACCAGAAGAAGAAGAGAGAGGAATAAGGGATAGAAAGTGTCTTTGAAGAAATAATTGCTGAGAACTTCCCCAAACTGGGGGAGGAAATAGTTGCTCAGACTACGGAGGCACACAGAACTCCTGGGAGAAGGGACCCAAAGAGGACAACACCAAGACACATAATAATTAAAATGGCAAAGATCAAGGACAAGGACAGAGTATTAAGGCAGCCAGAGAGAGAAAAAAGGACACATACAAAGAGAAACCCATCAGGCTATCATCAGACTTCTCAACAGAAACCTTACAGGCCAGAAGAGAATGGCATGATATATTTAATGCAATGAAACAGAAGGGCCTTGAACCAAGGATACTGTATCCAGCACAATTATCATTTAAATATGAAGGAGGGATTAAACAATTCCCAGAGAAGCAACAGTTGAGGGAATTTGCCTCTCACAAACCACCTCTACAGGGTATCTTAGAGGGACTGCGCTAGATGGGAGTACTCCTAAAAAGAGCACAGAATAAAACACCCAACATATGAAGAATGGAGGAGGAGGAAAAAGAAGGGAAAGAAATAATCATCAGACTGTGTTTATAACAGCTCAGTAAGCGAGTTAAGCCAGACAGTAAGGTAGTAAACAAGCTAACCTTGAACCTTTGGTAACCACGAATCTAAAGCCTGCAATGGCAATAAGTACATATCTTTCAATATTCACCCTAAATGTAAATGGACTGAATGCACCAATCAAAAGACACAGAGTAATAGAGTGGATAAAAAAGCAAGACCCATCTATATGCTGCTTACAAGAGACTCACCTCAAACCCAAAGACATGCACAGATTAAAAGTCAAGGGATGGAAAAAGATATTTCATGCAAACAACAGAGAGAAAAAAGCAGGCGTTACAATACTAGTATCAGACAAAATAGACTTCAAAATAAAGAAATTAAAAAGAGATAAAGAAGGACATTACATAATGATAAAGGGCTCAGTCCAACAAGAGTATATAACCATTATAAACATATATGCACCCAATACAGGAGCACCAATATATGTGAAACAAATACTAAAAGAATTAAAAGAGGAAAAAGAATGCAATGCATTCATTTTGGGAGACTTTAACACACCACTCACTCCAAAGGACAGATCCACCAGACAGAAAATAAGTAAAGACACAGAGGCACTGAACAACACACTAGAACAGATGACCTAATAGACATCTATAGAACTCTACATCCAAAAGCAACAGGATACACATTCTTCCCAAGTGCACATGGAACATTCTCCAGAATAGACCACATACTAGGCCACAAAAAGAGCCTCAGTAAATTACAAAAGATTGGAACTTTTCAACCAACTTTTCAGACCACAAAGGTATAAAACTAGAAATAAATTGTACGAAGAAAGCAAAAAGGATCACAAACACATGGAGGCCTAACAACATGCTCCTAAATAACCAATGGATCAAAGACCAAATTAAAATGAGATCCAGCAATATATATGGAAACAAACGACAACAACAACACAAAGCCCCAACTACTGTGGGATACAGCAATAGCAGTCTTAAGAGGAAAGTATATAGCAATCCAGGCATATTTAAAGAAGGAAGAACAATCCCAAATGAATAGTCTAATGTCACAATTATCAAAATTGGAAAAAGAAGAACAAATGAGGCCTAAGGTCAGCAGAAGGAGGGAAATAATAAAGATCAGAGGAGAAATAAATAAAATTGAGAAGAATAAAACAATAGAAAAAATCAAAGAAACAGAGAGCTGGTTCTTCAAGAAAATAAACAAAATAGATAAGCCTCTAGCCCAACTTATTAAGAGAAAAAGAGAATCTACACACATAAACAGAATCAGAAATGAGAAAGGAAAAATCACGATGGACCCAAAGAAATACAAAGAATTATTAGAGACTACTATGAAAACCTATATGCTAAGAAGCTGGAAAACCTAGGAGAAATGGACAATTTCCTAGAAAAATACAACCTTCTAAGACTGACCCAGAAAGAAACAGAAAATCTAAACAGACCAATTACCAGCAATGAAATTGAAGTGGTAATCAAAAAACTACCCAAGAACAAAACCCCCGGGCCAGATGGATTTAAATCAGAATTTCATCAGACATACAGAGAAGACATAATACCCATTCTCCTTAAAGTTTTCCAAAAAATAGAAGAGGAGGGAATACTCCCAACCTCATTCTATGAAGCCAACATCACCCTAATACCAAAACCAGGCAAAGACCCCACCAAAAAAGAAAATTACAGACCAATATCCCTGATGAATGTAGATGCAAAAATACTCAACAAAATATTAGCAAACTGAATTCAAAAATACATTAAGAGGATCATACACCATGACCAAGTGGGATTCATCCCAGGGATACAAGGATGGTACAACATTCGAAAATCCATCAACATCATCCACCACATCAACAAAAAGAAAGACAAAAACCACATGATCATCTCCATAGATGCTGAAAAAGCATTCTACAAATTCAACATCTGTTCATGATAAAAACTCTCAACAAAATGGGCATAGAGGGGAAGTACCTCAACATAATAAAGGCCATATATGATAAACCCACAGCCAACATCATACTGAACAGCGAGAAGCTGAAAGCTTTTCCTCTGAGATCGGAAACAAGTCAGGGATGCCCACTCTCCCCACTGTTATTTAACATAGTACTGGAGGTCCTAGCCATGGCAATTAGACAGAACAAAGAAATACAAGGAATCCAGATTGGTAAAGAAGAAGTTAAACTGTCACTATTTGCAGATGACATGATATTGTACATAAAAAAACCCTAAAGACTCCACTGCAAAACTACTAGAACTAATATCGGAATTCAGCAAAGTTGCAGGCTACAAATATTAACACCCAGAAATCTGTGGCTTTCCTATATGCTAACAATGAACCAATAGAAAGAGAAATCAGGAAAACAATTCCATTCACATTAGCATCAAAAAGAATAAAATACCTAGGAGTAAACCTAACCAAGGAAGTGAAAGAGCTATACCCTGAAAACTACAAGACACTTTAAGAGAAATTAAAGAGGACACTAACAAATGGAAACTCATCCCATGCTCATAGCTGGGAAGAATTAATATTGTCAAAATAGCCATTCTGCCCACAGCAATAGACAGATTCGATGCAATCCCTATCCAATTACCAACAGCATTCTTCAATGAACTGGAACAAATAGTTCAAAAATTCATATGGAAACACCAAAGACCCCGAATAGCCAAAGCAATCCTGAGGAGGAAGAATAAAGTGGGGGGCGGGGGGTGGAATCTCACTCTCCAACTTCAAGCTCTACTACAAAACCACAGTAATCAAGACAATTTGGTACTGGTACAAGAACAGAGCCACAGACCAGTGGAACAGATTAGAGACTCCAGACATTAACCCAAACATATATGGCCATTGATATACGATAAAGGAGCCATAGACATACAATCGGGAAATGACAGTCTCTTCAACAGATGGGACTGGCAAAACTGGACAGCGACATGTAAGAGAATGAAACTGGATCACTGTCTAACCCCATACACAAAAGTGAATTCGAAATGGATCAAAGACCTGAATCTAATTCATGAAACCATAAAACTCTTAGAAAAAAACGTAGGCAAAAATCTCATGGACATAAACATGAGTGACTTCTTCATGGACATATCTCCCCAGGCAAGGGAAACAAAGGCAAAAATGAACAAGTGGGACTATATCAAGCTTAAAAGCTTCTGTACAGTGAAGGACACCATCAATAGAACAAAAATGTATCCTAAAGTATGGGAGAATATATTCATAAATGACAGATCCGATAAAGGATTGACATCCAAAATATATAAAGAGCTCACACACCTCAACAAACAAAAAGCAAATAATCCAATTAAAAAATGGGCAGAGGAGCTGAATAGACAGTTCTCTAAAGAAGAAATCCAGATGGCCAACAGGCACATGAAAAGATGCTCCACATCACTAATCGTCAGAGAAATGCAAATTAAAACCACAATGAGATATCACCTCACACCAGTAAGGATCGCCATTATCGAAAAGACACACAACAACAAATGTTGGCAAAGTTGTGGAGAAAGGGGAACCCTCCTACACTGCTGGTGGGAATGTAAATTAGTTCAACCATTGTGGAAAGCAGTATGGAGGTTCCTCAGAATGCTCAAAATAGACATACCATTTGACCCAGGATTTCCACTTCTAGGAATTTACCCTAAGAATGTAGCACTCCAGTTTGAAAGAGGCAGATGCACCCCTATGTTTATTGCTGCACTATTTACAATAGCCAAGATATGGAAGCAACCTAAATGTCCATGAGTAGATGAATGGATGAAGAAGATGTCGTACGTATACACAATGGAATATTACTCAACCATAAGAAAAGAACAGATCCTACCATTCGCAACAACATGGTTGGAGCTAGAGGATATTATGCTCAATGAAATAAGCCAGGCAGAGAAAGACAAGTACCAAATGATTTCACTCATATGTGGAGTGTAAGAACAAAGGAAAACTGAAGGAACAAAACAGCAGCAGAATCACAGAACCCAAGAACGGACTAACAGTTACCAAAGGGAAAGGGACTGGGGAGGATGGGAGGAAAAGGAGGGATAAGGTAGGGGAAAAAGAAAGAGGGCATTACGATTAGCATGTATAGTGCATGGGGGGCACGGGGAGGGCTGTGCAACACAGAGAAGACAAGTAGTGATTTTACAGCATCTTACTATGCAGATGGACAGTGACTGTGAAGGGGTATGTGGGGGGGGACTTGGTGAAGGGGGAGCCTAGTAAACATAATGTTCTTCATGTAATTATAGATTAATGATACCAAAATAAAAATAAAAATAATAAAAAGACTGTGCTTTTCCCTCTCCATTCTATTTTAGCAACATCTCATAAACTATAAAGTGAGGTATATTCATTTGTGTTCTTGCTATTTTGTAGATTCTACTGAAATTTCTTCTTTAGCCTGTGAGTTACTTAGATGTATGCTTCTTATTTCCAAACAGAAGGGTTTTGTGGTTTTCATTTTGGAATTGATTTCTGACTTAATCACACTGAGATCTGAGACTGTGGTCTGTTTGGCACTAATTCTAGGGGATTTTTTGATGCTTGCTTTTTAGCAAAGTGTTTCATGTGCTTGAAAAGATTGTGCACTCTGAAGCACCCAGTTGCAGTAGTCTACATAAGTCTATTTTTAACTTCTTAATCTATCAATTACTGAGAGAAGTGTATTAAAATCTGTCATTATGATGGTGGTAATTTTTCCTGTTTCTCTTTTGCTTTCTGTCGATTTTGTTAATACACTTGAAAAATATATTATTAGAAAGACAGAATTTAGTCATTTCTTCCTAGGGAATTCAACTGTTTGTAAAATGTACTGTCAACATTTTTTTTTTTTGTCCAAAAGTGTTTTGTATATGTGTCTCCCTCTGGTGGGGACAGTGCTTACATCCTCCTCTTGACTTAAAGATTCTGCCAATCTTTCCCAGTCTCAGCTCACCTGTCACTTCCTTAAGGACACTTTCTTGACTCCCCCATCTAGGTCAACTCCCTGTCTATGAGGATGATTTAGCATCTTCCTTTTCCCTTGTAATTATTTGCATAGTTTATGATTTTACATTTCCAAGTGATTATTTGATTTCACATGTCTGCCCCTTAATAGACCATAAGATCCATGATGGCAGGAATATGTTTGCAGTTGCTCATTCTGTCTCTAGCACCTGGTCTTGGAAATTGGTAAATTCTTAATAAGTGTTAATGACTAAATACTGAGTGAAAGCTGATTGTAAAGTCAGTGTGTCAGTCTGCTCAGGGTGCCATAACAAAGTGCCACAGACTGGGGGCTTGAACAGCAGGAAAGTATTGTCTCACAGCTGTGGGGCCTGGGGGTCAGAGATCAGGGTCACTGGGGGCAGCTCCTTCCGAGGGCTCTCTGGGAGGGTCCGCTGCAGGCCTGTCTTCGTGGCTTGTCAGAGGCCATCCTCGTCTTGTGTCTCTTCACACTGTCTCTCTTGTGCAGAGCTGTGTGTTCCAATGGCCCCTTTCTATTAGGACATCAGTCATATGGGACCAGGCAACTAATTACCTCATTTTAATTTGATTATCTCTGTAAGACCCTATCCCCAAAGATTACATTCTGAGGTATCAGAATATGCAAACCTCAGTCCTGTGTAAACTCTCCATGTCTGACCCACAGGCACAGAGCTCAGCCCAGGATCTGGTCAGCTGACTGTACTCACTGAACACTCAGGAATAAAAGTCTGTGTGATTCCCTGGAAAACAAAGTGAGTTTTGCAGAAATGGAATGGGTCATATTGCAAAACTCATGGAGTCTGGGTCCTGAAGTGTTGATTCAGCCACTCCAGTTGGTAGAGTTTAAAAGTTATGATTTCCTCATTTGTAAAAACCAATTGCATAGTGTACGTATTCTTTTTCTTTCTCTTGGAGAGAGCTTAGCAAATAAAAAACAGTTTGGAGGGTCATGTAAATTCTAGTGTAAATAACTTTTGATATTAGAAAATTCTTCTGAAATCATCTTTGTGCTAATGTTCCTTAATATTACTTAGGTTGTTTGGAATCTGAAACAGCAGCAGTGTTCTAGAGTGTGACGGTCTCCGGTTGGTGCCCTCTCGCTGATCTGACCCCTCCTGCCCGCAGAGCCCACTCTCAGGTGAGGCCAGTTTCTGACACGGAAAGGGAGGGGACAGCCATCGAGGCGTTCCTTTCCCTCCCCTCTCCGCTTCTCCTCACGAAGTCCTCACAGACACCCTGTCGCGCTGGCATCCCGGAGGCTAGAAGTCCCCGCTCAGGGGTCTGCAGGGCTGGTTCCTCGGGGCCTCTGTCCCCCGCTGCAGGTGGCTGCCTGCGTACCGTGTCCTCACGTGGCCTTTTCTCTGCAGATTTTCGTCTGTAATGACCCTCTTCTTACAAGGACCCTAGTCCTACTGGCTTAGCGCCAACTCCAATGACCTCATTTACCTTAATTCTCTCTCTAAAGACCCTATTGCCAAATATAGTCATATTCTGAGGCACAAACAGTGTTATTGCTATTACTATTCCATTTTTTGCAGTGATGAAGCCAAGACCTGGAGGATTTCAGTATCCCGTCCACGGTCTCCTACCTCGGAAGTGCGCGGTCTGCGTTTAGGTCCAGACCACTCGCCCTCCCCACGTTACAAACCCTTTTCCTGTCTCTGCACCCCGCTGCCGGCCCTCAGCTCACCTGCTCTTTCTTGTCTTTGAGAACAACAAAGACTTTTGCTGTTGTTTTGTTTGGTATCAAATGAAGGATTTTTAGCCTGTAATTTTTAAATTTAGTTGAACTTCAGTAGCAACCGAAGGTTTTTACTGCTTATTACCCCAGGGAAGTAGACACTGTATGACACACAAAAATGTCTGGGGAATAATGAGTTTCTGTCCTGACTGCCCTGGTCTGTTGTCCAGATCGGCTTCCTTAGCTGACTCTTGAGGAGCCCTGATGCTTCTCATTTTGTCCTTCTGTCCTGATCATGAGCTGTTCAATGACCTTCCTCTCCCTCCGTTAGCATCTCCGTTATTCTACCTGCTTTTGATGTGCTCCTCCAGGAAGCTGTCTGGGCTGAGCAGAGTAGCTGTGGTGGTTAAGCAGGTGATTCAAAAGTCTGCCGACTTCCAGGTGGTAGTTTACATCTTGGGGGAACCATAGCATGCATTTCATTTGCTGTCTTCCTGATACAGGACATTTTTTTCTTACATGTTTTAATAATAATATCAATAATGAACCTTTCTGTTCAGGATAGCTGACCAAGCATGCCTCTTTACCTGCCTTCTCTTCTCTAATCCCACTAGAATGAATGAATAAATATAAGAATTGAGTATAACAATACCTTATATTCCTACTGTGACACACAGTCAGTCAGTCTCCACAGTAAATCTGGGAGGTAGTGGAGCCGCCAGCGTTTTTGATGTGGAGGCTTCGTCCCCTGAGCAGCACGCCCACGGAGCAGTGGGCGCCCCAGCCCCAGAGTCCAGGGTCACCTCCCGGAGCCCCGTCCACTCTGCCCAGGCCATGGTTTAGCAAGCCTGACCATCTGACCAGGCAGGACTGATCATACTTGCTTGAGAATTGCCTACATGGAGAAACCACTTTATACCTACCTAAAAATCCAAAGAGCTAATTTTATATATATCAATTTACAGTGTAGGATGTGTCTGACTTCACCTTCCATCCCCGCTGGTCATCAGCACTTTCTGTGGGGCCTGGGCGGTGCCCGATGCTCACCAAGCTGGCCGCCTCAGGCAGCTCTGCGTCACATCTGGTGTTATGACAGTACCTACACTTTCACTTGGGGACTGAAGTAATAATCCAATTCGATACATAATTTTTAAATAACTACCTTTTTGCCTTATTGGTGTATGGTCGAAAGCAATGCCGCATGTCCAGTTTCTAAGAGTGACAACGATAAACAGTTTGGCCGGTGTCTATGGTCTCTATTGACTTTGTCCCTGAATCCAAAAAGGTATAGGAATCATGGTTGCAGATCATCCTAAATAAAGTGAATGATTCAAGAGCAGTTTTGTGAAGAGGAAATGCATCCAATTCGTGGTTTATTAATGTCATTAAATGCTTAATGGACAAAAGCTGTTCATGAATCCCTATGCTAGCCTAGGAAAACTATTTGTAACTGAACATAGCAGATATAAGAGTGGGTTCTACAAATCAAACCAAATTAAGCCAAACAAACAAAGGACCAGTACCTGAATCTAAATTCGAGAGCTGTCAGATAAGGTGGTACCCTGCAAGATATACCCAGTAACTGAAGAACCTGAATATGCTGACTTTTAAAAATACTGATTTTTCTTATTTACTGTATGCTTTTAATGGCAAGATGTCTTGTTTGCTTAAGTTTATTACAGAATTTGGGAATGAAACTGTGACTTTCGTATAAGGACATAATCACTGGTACCTTTTAACTGCATTCTCTACCATTCTAGACATACACACTTACACACATGTACACACACACACTATGTAGCTAGTGGCTAACACACACACACAAACACTCACGTATATTCAGTATTACATTACACATGCTATTTTATCAGCTGTCTTTTTCTTCCCTTTAACGTATAATTAGTTTATTTCCATGACAGTCAATGCACATATACATTAAAAGGTGTTTTATTCCCAAGGCCAATTCACAGGTGCCCTGGCCCTCAAGGTTTATTCATGTTGTAACAAATGGCAGGACTTCCTTCTTTATTATGGCTGAATAATATTCTGTTATGTATATACCACATCTTCTCTATCCATTCATCTTGCCTCTTGTGAATACGCCACATGAACATGGAGGTGCAGAGATCTCTGTAAGACAGTGATTTCACTGCCTTCAGATGAATACCCGAAAGTGGGATGGCTGGGTCCTATGGTAGTTCTATTTTTATTTCTGTAAGGAGGTCTCCATGCTGCTTCCATAATGGCTGTAACAATTTATACCAACCACCAGCAGTATACCAGGGTTTCTTTTCCTCTACATCCTTGCCAACACTTTTTAACTCATGTCCTTCTGGTTTTAGCTGTTCTAATAGATGTGAGGTAATATCTCATTGTCATTTTGGTTTCTGTTTTCCTGATGCTTAGTGATGTTAAACACTTAATTTCATGTACTTTTGGCTATCTATATGTCTTTTTTGGAAAAATGTTTATTTGGTTTCTTTGTCCATTTTAAAATCAGATGCTTTGGGGGGTTTTGCCATTGAATTGTGTGAGTTCTTTTTATATTTTGGATATTAACCCTTTATCTGATACATGGTTTGCAAGTATTTTCTCCTATTCCGTAGGTTGCCTTCTCATTCTCTTGATGTGTCCTTTGCTGTGCAGAGCTCTTCAGTTTGATGTCGTCCCATTTGCTGATTTTTGTTTTTGTTGCTTGTGCTTTTGGTGTCATAACCAAAGAAATCATTTCCAAGACATCTGCCAAGGAGCTTTTTCCCCTTATGTAAAACTTTTTAACTCAATGTTCTACCTTCCTTGCTCCTTCTGAGTCATTTTCAGTACAGATCCTTGCAAACCCTTTGTTATCTATCACGTGTCAAAAATGTTCACTGGAATGTAACTGGAGGGCAAGAAGAAACCCAATGACTGAACACGGTACTGGCCATTAGGTGGGTGTACGGTCTGTAAAGAGCTTAAAAATAATCATGAAGTTAAAAGTTGGTGTGCTTTTTTAATACCACCAAGCACCAGCAATTCTAAACAATGTCAGTCAGAAAATCCAAATCCTTCTATGTGCTTCTGCTAACCATTCCCACTCACCCCCACCTGGAACCCCACTGCCTGGCAGACATCAGATTGCCAAGAATTTCATGCAGTGAAATTTCTCTTTCTGTTTATTTTTATTCTCATTTATTCTTTTTGATGAAATTGTAACTGGAATTGTTTTCCTGATTTCTCTTTCTGTTTATTTTTATTCTCATTTTTTTTTCTGGCCAAAAGAAGGGCTGTGAATCAAAGGATCTTCATGGGAGAGTGGCTTCCCTGGACAAAAGAAGGGTCTGAGATTACTGGCATGGTTTAATGTTCTTTATCCTTGGAGATAACAGAGCAGAAAGGGTGTCTGGGCTCTTGGGACAGAACAGGGACAAAGGCAAGGAGAGTGTTGTGAGGTGTTTGAACCTCTTGGCTTCTTTGTGTCTAATTAGGTCATCCTTTATAACTTCTTTGAATTTAGTTATTAGGTCCTTAATGAGTAATGTCTGTTCCTTATAAGAGTCATGGGCAAGGGTGACCTAGTTAGGCTGAGGTCCTGGAGTGGGGTCAATGGGGACAAAATTGTTGAAGAGGAGTGGAGAACAGACTGGCCTCTGGAAGCTTGCCAGGAAGGCATGATGGACTGATTGAGATAAAAGCTTGGAAATGGAAATTAATTTCTTAAGGGCTGAAAACCTCACCACATCTCACTGTGATTGGCTTATATAGAGTCCATCTTTCCCATTTACCAAGTATTGCATGAGACATATTACAGTAAAAAGACCTTTTTTTAAATCTGAAATACAAATTTATCTAGAAGTCTTGTATTTTATCTTGGCAAGCTTATTTTCAGGGATAGGATTCCTGTTTCAGTTGCCCTATGCAGGGGAGGCACTTTCCTTTAGAAAGGAATATATTTAGTCATATTCCTGTCAGAAATAATGACAGGCTTATCTGCCCACAGTGGCACTGTCTAGTAAGAAAGCCACTAGCTGTATGTTGCTGTTGAGAACTGGAAATGGGGATAGTCTGAATTGTGTGACTACATGCCCAATTTTGAAGGTTTAGTAAACAGAATATAAAATATCTCAATTTTTAAATATTAATTATACATTGAAATGATAATTTTTCATACATTAGGTTAAAAATATATTCTTAAATTAATTTAACTTGTTTTTCCCCACTTTTTAAATGTGGATGATAGAAAACTAAAAACTAGATATGAAGCTCGCATTTGTAGTACACACTGCATTTCCAAGGGACAGTGCTGACCTAGAGCTGAAGCCAATTGAGGGAGATCTGTTGGCCATCAGGCTAGGAGACAGGTGCCAGCCTGCCCAGAAGGAGTTAGATTCTCCTCAGTATTAGCATGTTGTGGCTGAAATGGTTGGGAGTGTATAGAATCCCTGAATGCAATATGTGTTCACAAAGTTTCATTGTTTTTATTTGTATTCATTCTGACCAAAACATTCTCAAAAGAATTCTGATTTTGAATGATTACAGGGACACAGAATTGGGGCAGATGTTTCCTGTAGCGTGTATGTGGCAGTTGAGTTATGACACTGGACTGAGACATGGAGGAGGTGGGGGTCCTAGGAGAGGAGGGGGACAAGCTGGGGCAGGTCCTGGTCCCTGTGCCTAGATCTTCTTTTTTACTTCTTTTTCTTCCTTTGGTTTATGATTACAAACCAGTGGTGTCAGGACAGCTCTACCTATATTTGCTAGAAGCAAATGTCCACATTAATTTAGAATTTTAGAGATAGAAAATGAAGGAGGGTGGCACTGTGAAGTACAGAAGAGCACAGTGAAAATTTTGCTGGCCAAATTAAGTCTCTGCAAGTCTCCTGACTTATGAAAACTATTTACAGAACTGAGTTCTGAAAGTGGGACATATTTTTATAACTGAAAATATTTTAAGATTCCACTTTAGACTTAAATTCTCCCTGATCTGCCGCTCTCCTTTAGTTCCCAACACCTCACTTTCTTCTGAAGTTCCCAGAGAGTAAGGGAACATTAGCAAGAGCAAAGCAGGGAAAGATTCAAGACCTTATGGAGACCAAGGGCTTGGACTATGGTAAAATAACCTTACCTTCACCACGTTCCACTTCAAATGTATATGCCCACCATGTCAGAAGGAAGAATCAGTTCTTGCCTGCAGTACCCACCATTTGCCAATTTCCACTTTTTCTTCCCAATCTCACCACCCACTGCCCAGGCTGCCATGTTGTCCTCCACAGACACCTTGTCACCTGATTCTAGGATGTTATGTCCAAGGTCTTAGGCCAAAGAGAAGGAGTCACTGCTGCATCCCTTATCAGCTGGAGTCTAGGGAGCCTCCTGTCATCTCATCTAGCCCTGCAGCTCCGCCGCACCCGCCCCAGGGTCCTCTGTTGGCATGGCTGCTGTTGTGCTGAGGATCATCATGACACATGTGCAACACAACTTTTCAGTAAGAGGGGTGCTGGTGGCACTGCTGGCAGGATGAGGCAGGGGACAGAGGTATAGGGGCTGTGTGCCAGAGGCCACTCTGGGGGAAGGAGAACGCTTGGTTTCATTAAGGCCTTGAGATGTCAGACCCAAAGGCAATGGCGGCAGAGCTTGCAGGCCGAGTGGAAGTGCCAGCAGCAGACTGGACTGTGTGAGGAGTGTGCTGCCCGCTGTACTCTCTCCCGGGGAACCCTGGCTTCCTGCTCAGGCCTGGAGTGAGGCAGCTATGGCTGCAGATTTGCCAGAAGCTCACTGTCCTCTGGTCATTGGTTCTTGACTAAGACCAATGGGAAACTAAACAGAAAATCCAGAAGTCTCCAGCTTGGCTCACTGGGCCACGTTGCCAGGTGTCATCCTCTAAACTGCAAGCCCTTTCCCTTGTTAACTGCCTTGTAATAATCATGTCACTTATCATTATGCTGTGCTATGTAGATTTCATCCCTAAGATAGTGACCACAGCAGATGAGAGCAGGCAAAGGGGAGGGTCATGGTCTGCCTCTGCGCCTCATGCACTGCGGTGGGGGGGGAGACAGTCAGCAAGGCAGAAGAGGAGCAGGAGCTGGGCAGCCTGTGGGCTCCAGTCCTGCCTGAGGCGTGGAGCTGGGGAATGTCCCAGCAGCTGGTGCGACAGTGAGAACAGGTGCATAGTTCCAGTTCTGGCTGCTGCATAATAAACACTCTCAAAGTCATGCTGTGATACCCATGGTATTATACCCATGAATTCTGTGTGTCAGGAGTTTGGAATAGGCACAATGGAGGTGGTTTATCTCTGCTTCACATTGTCTCGGGCCTGGCTGGGAATACTTGGAGGCCAGAGGTGACCTGACAGCTAGGACTGGAGTAATCTAAGGGTGTGCTTGTCACGTGTCACTTTCTGACCTCTCCTCAGAAGGTGTACATTACTTCTGCATACTTACTGGCTGTAGGTGTCCCAAACTTCTGGTCAGAATCTCACGGATAGGGCCAATTTCTACGGAAGAAGTGGTAAAGAAGCTGAGGTTATGTTTTAAAACATATCTATCCTCTGAGCACAGTTGTTTACATTCCTTTCCCATGCATGCAAAATATATTCGGTGCATCCAGGTCCCTACAAAAGTGTCATCCTGTTATGAAACCAGGCTCATCCACGAGGTCCAGGTGCAAATTGGGTGTCCAGGTGTGGTTCCTCAAGTCCATCTCCTTGAGCACCATCCCTCTCAACCCGAAGATCTATGAACCGAAACCTGGTCATGTTCTCCACCATGTGGGACAGGCATAGGGTCACTACAGTAGACACTCCCTGTTCAAGCAGATAGGAAACAGGAGGCACACAGCAGCTACTGGTCCATAGCAGCCCTGAAGTCCAGCAACGCACATGCGACCAGTTCCCTCTCAGGCTCCGTGCTGCTATCAGAATTCCCCGTGCTTGTGACTCTGTCCTTGAGCTCTTAGTTTTGCCCTCTGAGTTATCCTCCTCATCCAAAGAATTGGACTCAAGGGTCATGCCAGGAGGTTTGGCAGGGGGGGGCAGCCAGTGTCTGGGCCACTCGGAGGACAGAGCTCCAGCTCTGTGGTTCGGTGCTGCAGCAGGGGCCTGGCCTCCCTGGGCATAGGGACAGGTGGTAAAGCGAGATAGGCAACCCTGGTCCTTGCAGGGAGATGAGACAGAAGTTAATGCCTGATGCTCCTCACACAAAGAGGGGGCCTGAAGACCCCGGAAGATGAGGGGTTTTCGTTATGAAGCAAAGGCTAAAGCTATTTTACTCCAATGTGAACTTGGTCAATGCAGAAAAAACTAAGTGATTTTTTTCCCAAGCCAAATTCACTTCCTGGCAGTCAAGTCGGGCCCTTTGCGGGATGTGCTCTGCCCAGCAACACTGACATGCTGCATTAGCCTGCCATCCCAGGTGACATAATAAAGGAGTTTCAGCCTGGAGTAGTTTTCCTTCAGAGCTAATTCAGAATATTTTAATTATTTCCTTATAGTTTTTATTCCAAATAAGACTGACCCAGTATATATTTTAAAAACAAGATTATCAAAATAAAGGATCAAAAGCTATATAAATAAGTATGCTGAAAACTAATTTAGTAAAAGTGATTGACTATTATATTTATTCCAGAATATACTTTTATACAGCTGTGTGTACGGTTTAACGTATCTTTGAAAATGAACAAAAACTGAAATATTTGCTTCTGGAAATATTTACCTCCAATTCCTTTAAAGATGAAGCTTCTCTTAGTGTATTTAGACTGTCCCTTGGGAGACTTACTTTGAATGGAGTGCTTGAAGCTGGAGGGGCCCTGAGGGACCGTCAGCCCAGCTCTTTCTGCAGGGGAGGCAGAAGGCTCAGAGAGACCCAGAGGCTCGAACCCAGGTCGTCCTGGCTGGGAGCCCAGGCTGATGCTGGCACAATGTCCCCCCTGCTCCACCAGAGGGGTGGTTCCTAGGTCTGAGTTCTCAGTTACTGGTGGATAGGCTTAATGAGGAGTGAACAAGTATGTATTTTCAGTAAGAAGTTATATTTGGTATGCACAGGTCTGATTTCAGATCTGAAGTGAGTCTAAGCAGACAAGAGCCAGCAGGTTCATGCTGGACCCTGGTGAGCCCCAGTGGACAGGGGGAACAGAACAGAGACAGGACCGGCGGTTGGGTCATGGAGGGACCCCAAAGGAGGCTGGGAGCTCTTCTCCTGATTGCTGCTCAAAGGCTCTAGGAAAAGTGAGGGATTAAGTCTGGATGCTACCACCTTTTTCTTCACTATCCAGTGGGAGGCATTGCATTGTGAAGCAGAACTTGGTCAGATCAAAGCATCTCAGCTTTCAGATGTGGTTTGTTGACGTAGCTCCTCCAGTAATTCGTTAGAATACACCAAAGGAGCAGAACCACGTGAATGATATGAAGGATTTGTTACAGGACTAAGGTCTCATGCAAATGTGGGAGCTGGCCAAGCAGTACATACACTGGGCTGCTGTGGGTCTAGTGCTGGGCTTGGAGTCAGTGAGGCCAGCAGTCTCCAGGGGAAGGTGGGCATGAAGTGAGGAGAGAAAGGGTGAACTGAACCCCACATCAGTCTTTCAATGCCTCCAAGCTTACAACTTCCATGTTGTGGGGGATGCACTGGCACATTGTAAATTGTAAAATGTAAAAAATAAAAAGCTGCTCACAGATGTAGTGCAGAATTCAGAGAAGTGGAGGAGAGCAGCAGGAACTGGATGGAAGGGGAACTCAGGGTCCAGGAAGGCAGGGGGACTGAATGGCCCCTGCACCCCAAATCCTCTATTTCAGCTTGCACTTCCCTTCCACCTTCCCAGTTCCTGCATACAGGTATGGGTACAGCCTCCCCAGAACCATGTGGAATGGGATTCTGGACACATGGTTCCCCAGATGTCATACAAGTTGATGTCATACCAGCTACTGTGTCTATGAATGAAGTTATCTCCTCAGTCTCCCAGTGACCTTATATTCAGTGCTGGAACCAAGAGGCTGGCAGGTTGGCTATTTTGGAAATCTTAGCAAGGGAACATATATGTCAGCAAAGACAGTATTTAGTGAAAGATAAGCTGAAAATAAGCAGAAGCATTCATGGAAGGACACGCTGGTATTGGTTGCTACATAGTAACTTTTAAGGAACATACTTTCCCATAAAGGCACAAAGCTGTCTGAAAATTATAACTTCTGAAGGATAATGCTGCAATCTGAGTAGCTGGAACATACCTTGTAAAAGGACTGTTGTTTCATTTGAAGACTAAATTGAACCTTGGGAGAACCCATATTGAAAGAGGGAAGGGACGAGAGGAAAGGGACAGTGACTGTGGGTTTTACAGTAAAATATGACATTACTGTGACCTCAGGGCTATAGCAGTGCAGACAGTGGTTCCTGGAAGCCTTTTGAGATGTGAACTGCAGAGCAATTACAGAAGACACCATTCGTCCAATTCCCTCATGGCAAGTCATTTGCGCGCCCTGCTATGGGAACATTCTTTTTCCTTCCCCTCCCTCATTTCAATAAAACTAACATGCACCAGCCCCAACTTCCACTTGGCTGAAGGTTTAACAAAGACTCCCCTGGATTATGTGCTGACAGAGTGGAAAACCTGGGCCAGGACAGGTGGGCTTTGTGGGTGTGAACCTCGGCATAAACCTAGAGGTTGCTTCTCCAAGAACAGGAGAAAAGACTATTATAGTAGCTTCTTTTTGCATTTTTGTGATGTGGGTAATGTAAAGGGGCTGAAATAAATGGCACAGGACCATTTGGGAAATGAAGATGCCAGCTGGTGGTATGCCTTGCTAAGTAGCTTACCGTCATGTGCGAGGGGCATTACATGTGCCTGCCCTTCCTACTACAAGTGTGTGTTTGGTTTCTCAGTGTGACTTGTTTCTTACTCAAGTTCTTTTTTTTTTTTTTTTTTTTTTTTTTTTGAGAGGGCATCTCTCATATTTATTGATCAAATGGTTGTTAACAACAATAAAATTCAGTATAGGGGGGTCAATGCTCAATGTACAATCATTAATCCATCTCAAGCCTAATTCTCGTCAGTCTCCAATCTTCTGAAGCATAACGAACAAGTTCTTACATGGTGAACGAATTCTTACAGAGTGAATAAATTCTTACATGGTGAACAGTACAAGGGCAGTCATCACAGAAACTTTCGGTTTTGATCATGCAATATGACCTATAAACCATCAGGTCAAATATGAATATTCATTTGATTTTTGTACTTGATTTATATGTTGATCCCACATTTCTCCTATTATTGTTATTATTTTTATTTTTAATAAAATGCTGAAGTGGTAGGTAGATGCAAGATAAAGGTAGAAAACATAGTTTAGTGCTGTAAGAAGGCAAATGTAGATGATCAGATGATCAGGTGTGTGCCTATGGACTAAGTATTAATCCAGGCTAGACAAGGGCAGCAAGACATCCACGGATGCAGAAGATTTCTCTCAAAGCAGGGGGGGTGAGGTTCTGAGCCTCACCTCTGTTGATCCCCAAATTCTCACCTGATGGCCCCCCTGCGACTGTGCCTGTCTTAGGTTGTTCCTCCCTTGAGGAATCTTACCCGTCTCTGGCTAACCAGTCATCTTCCGGGGCCATACAGGGAAATGTAAAGTTGGTAAGTGAGAGAGAAGCCATATTGTTTGCAAAGGTTAGCTTTTTACTTCTTTGCAGATTTATGCCCTGTGGCTTCTATGCCCAGCACTTGTCTCGAGGTATCTTTACCACCTGGAGGAATTATGATACTCGGTAAATTCGATATGAGGCACGAATTCTATTTAAAGTTTGTAATTAGAAAGGAAGAAGAAAAGCTATAGATGTAGCATATGAAGGAAACTTGGGAGGATTGATTATTTCTTTGACATATCTTCTTGTATAGTACCTTAAGTATGTATAGGTTTTAAACTACTAACTAATTTGCACACACATATTGACATAATAGGAATACGGTGACATAAACAAAGCAAATCTATAATTACCAGCCATCTCCAGTGAAGCCAAGAAAACCATTTAGGCACCCTAGGCATTTGTGAAAATTTATCTATGATATGATGGATATTTTCCAACTGTACTTGAACCATCAGACAAATTAAAGCAGCCCATTTCTGGGATCTGTTCACATCCCATATGTTCTTTTAACCATAGATAGTCTATAGTCATGAGATTTTGGGGTGCTACAACTTGCACCCCTCCCAACTCCTGGTTGAGTTCCAACAGTACAGATCCAGTCAAATTCGTTGTCTCACTGTATGCACATGCCAGCCTAGACATCTCCCTCCTCCTTCTTATGGCAAGTCCAGGAGATGGTGGGCTGGATGCAGCCACAACCGCAGCATCGTCCGGATCCCTGTGGAGGCTTTTTGATGATCATCCCCCGGCACGAGTCCTCCAGAGAGTGCTGATGCCGGAAGCTCCTCCTCATATCGTATCTTAGTTCATTTTCTGGGTATCCAAGCTAGGCCTTGATCTTCTGCGTAGAAACAAACAGACCCTTTGCCCACACTTTGACATGCCCTCTATACCACTGTGCAGAACTCATTGGAGGTCAGCACACAGTAACTGCTTTTTTTTTTTTTTTTTAATTAAGAGAAAGGAATATTATCAGAAAAGAGTACCTCCATAGCTGATCATCTGACACCCTTTAAGTGATCAACATTAAGGATATTTAAAGCATGCGTTGATCTTTGATTTACCAATAGTTTTATCCTGTTAAGGAGTAATCCCCCTTTTCTTTCTTTCTTTCTTTTTTTTTTTTTTTTAAATTTTTAATCTACACTTACCTGAAGAATACTATGTTTACTATGCTCTCCCCTATATCAGGTCCCCCCTAACAACCACATTACGGTTACTGTCCATCAGCTTAGCAAAATGTTGTACAGTCACTACTTGTCCTCTCTGTGTTGTGCAGCCCACCCTCCCCTTTCTCCCTCCCCCCCATGCATGCTAATCTTAATACCCCCCTTCTTCTTCCCCCCCCTTATCCCTCCCTGCCCACCCATCCTCCCCAGTTCCTTTCCCTTTGGTACCTGTTAGTCCATTTTTGGGTTCTGTAATTCTGCTGCTGTTTTGTTCCTTCAGTTTTTCCTTTGTTCCTATACTCCTCAGATGAGTGAAATCATTTGGTATTTCTCTTTCTCCGCTTGGCTTATTTCACTGAGCATAATACTCTCCAGCTCCATCCATGTTGCTGCAAATGGTTGGATTTTTCCACTTCTTATGGCTGAGTAGTATTCCATTGTGTATATGTACCACATCTTCTTTATCCATTCATCTACAGATGGACATTTAGGTTGCTTCCAATTCTTGGCTATTGTAAATAGTGCTGCGATAAACATAGGAGTGCATCTGTCTTTCTCAAACTTGATTGCTGCATTCTTAGGGTAAATTCCTAGGAGTGGAATTCCTGGGTCAAATGGTAGGTCTGTTTTGAGCATTTTGATGCACCTCCATACTGCTTTCCACAATGGTTGAACTAATTTACATTCCCACCAGCAGTGTAGGAGGGTTCCCCTTTCTCCACAGCCTCGCCAACATTTGTTGTTGTTTGTCTTTTGGATGGCAGCTATCCTTACTGGTGTGAGGTGATACCTCATTGTAGTTTTAATTTGCATTTCTCTGATAATTAGCGATGTGGAGCATCTTTTCATGTGTCTCTTGGCCATCTGTATTTCTTTTTTGGAGAACTGTCTGTTCAGTTCCTCTGCCCATTTTTTAATTGGGTTATTTGTTTTTTGTTTGTTGAGGCGTGTGAGCTCTTTATATATTCTGGACGTCAAGCCTTTATCAGATCTGTCATTTTCAAATATATTCTCCCATACTGTAGGGTTCCTTTTTGTTCTATTGATGGTGTCTTTCGCTGTACAGAAGCTTTTCAGCTTAATGTAGTCCCACTTGCTCATTTTTGCTGTTGTTTTCCTTGCCCGGGGAGATATGTTCAAGAAGAGATCACTCATGTTTATGTCTAAGAGGTTTTTGCCTATGTTTTTTTCCAAGAGTTTAATGGTTTCGTGACTTACATTCAGGTCTTTGATCCATTTTGAGTTTACCTTTGTATATGGGGTTAGACAATGGTCCAGTTTCATTCTCCTACATGTAGCTGTCCAGTTTTGCCAGCACCATCTGTTGAAGAGACTGTCATTTTGCCATTGTATGTCCATGGCTCCTTTATCAAATATTAATTGACCATATATGTTTGGGTTAATTTCTGGGGTCTCTAATCTGTTCCACTGGTCTGTGGCTCTGTTCTTGTGCCAGTACCAAATTGTCTTGATTACTATGGCTTTGTAGTAGAGCTTGAAGTTGGGGAGTGAGATCCCCCCTACTTTATTCTTCTTTTTCAGGATTGCTTTGGCTATTCGGGGTCTTTGGTGTTTCCATATGAATTTTTGAATTATTTGTTCCAATTCATTGAAGAATGTTGCTGGTAATTTGAGAGGGATTGCATCAAATTTGTATATTGCTTTCGGCAGGATGGCCATTTTGACGATATTAATTCTTCCTAGCCATGAGCATGGGATGAGTTTCCATTTATTAGTGTCCCCTTTAATTTCTCTTAAGAGTGACTTGTAGTTTTCAGATTATAAGTCTTTCACTTCCTTGGTTAGGTTTATTCCTAGGTATTTTATTCTTTTTGATGCAATGGTGAATGGAATTGTTTTCCTGATTTCTCTTTCTATTGATTCGTTGTTAGTGTATAGGAAAGCTACAGATTTCTGTGTGTTGATTTTTTTTTTTTTTTTTTTTTTGAGAGGGCATCTCTCATATTTATTGATCAAATGGTTGTTAACAACAATAAAATTCAGTATAGGGGGGTCAATGCTCAATGTACAATCATTAATCCATCTCAAGCCTAATTCTCGTCAGTCTCCAATCTTCTGAAGCATAACGAACAAGTTCTTACATGGTGAACGAATTCTTACAGAGTGAATAAATTCTTACATGGTGAACAGTACAAGGGCAGTCATCACAGAAACTTTTGGTTTTGATCATGCAATATGACCTATAAACCATCAGGTCAAATATGAATATTCATTTGATTTTTGTACTTGATTTATATGTTGATCCCACATTTCTCCTATTATTATTATTATTTTTATTTTTAATAAAATGCTGAAGTGGTAGGTAGATGCAAGATAAAGGTAGAAAACATAGTTTAGTGCTGTAAGAAGGCAAATGTAGATGATCAGATGATCAGGTGTGTGCCTATTGACTAAGTATTAATCCAGGCTAGACAAGGGCAGCAAGACATCCACGGATGCAGAAGATTTCTCTCAAAGCAGGGGGGGTGAGGTTCTGAGCCTCACCTCTGTTGATCCCCAAATTCTCACCTGATGGCCCCCCTGCGACTGTGCCTGTCTTAGGTTGTTCCTCCCTTGAGGAATCTTACCCGTCTCTGGCTAACCAGTCATCTTCCGGGGCCATACAGGGAAATGTAAAGTTGGTAAGTGAGAGAGAAGCCATATTGTTTGCAAAGGTTAGCTTTTTACTTCTTTGCAGATTTATGCCCTGTGGCTTCTATGCCCAGCACTTGTCTCGAGGTATCTTTACCACCTGGAGGAATTATGATACTCGGTAAATTCGATATGAGGCACGAATTCTATTTAAGGTTTGTAATTAGGAAGGAAGAAGAAAAGCTATAGATGTAGCATATGAAGGAAACTTGGGAGGATTGATTATTTCTTTGACATATCTTCTTGTATAGTACCTTAAGTATGTATAGGTTTTAAACTACTAACTAATTTGCACACACATATTAACATAATAGGAATACGGTGACATAAACAAAGCAAATCTATAATTACCAGCCATCTCCAGTGAAGCCAAGAAAACCATTTAGGCACCCTAGGCATTTGTGAAAATTTATCTATAATATGATGGATATTTTCCAACTGTACTTGAACCATCAGACAAATTAAAGCAGCCCATTTCTGGGATCTGTTCACATCCCATATGTTCTTTTAACCATAGATAGTCTATAGTCATGAGATTTTGGGGTGCTACAACTTGCACCCCTCCCAACTCCTGGTTGAGTTCCAACAGTACAGATCCAGTCAAATTCGTTGTCTCACTGTATGCACATGCCAGCCTAGACATCTCCCTCCTCATTCTTATGGCAAGTCCAGGAGACGGTGGGCTGGATGCAGCCACAACCGCAGCATCGTCCGGATCCCTGGGGAGGCTTTTTGATGATCATCCCCCGGCACGAGTCCTCCAGAGAGTGCTGATGCCGGAAGCTCCTCCTCATATCGTATCTTATTTCATTTTCTGGGTATCCAAGCTAGGCCTTGATCTTCTGCGTAGAAACAAACAGACCCTTTGCCCACACTTTGACATGCCCTCTATACCACTGTGCAGAACTCATTGGAGGTCAGCACACAGTAACTGCTTTTTTTTTTTTTTTTTTTTTTTTAATTAAGAGAAAGGAATATTATCAGAAAAGAGTACCTCCATAGCTGATCATCTGACACCCTTTAAGTGATCAACATTAAGGATATTTAAAGCATGCGTTGATCTTTGATTTACCAATAGTTTTATCCTGTTAACGAGTAATCCCCCTTTTCTTTCTTTTTTTTTTTTTTTTAAATTTTTAATCTACCCTTTCATGAAGAATACTATGTTTACTATGCTCTCCCCTATATCAGGTCCCCCCTAACAACCCCATTACGGTTACTGTCCATCAGCTTAGCAAAATGTGGTAGAGTCACTACTTGTCCTCTCTGTGTTCTGCAGCCCACCCTCCCCTTTCTCCCTCCCCCCCATGCATGCTAATCTTAATACCCCCCTTCTTCTTCCCCCCCTTATCCCTCCCTGCCCACCCATCCTCCCCAGTTCCTTTCCCTTTGGTACCTGTTAGTCCATTTTTGGGTTCTGTAATTCTGCTGCTGCTTTGTTCCTTCAGTTTTTCCTTTGTTCCTATACTCCTCAGATGAGTGAAATCATTTGGTATTTCTCTTTCTCCGCTTGGCTTATTTCACTGAGCATAATACTCTCCAGCTCCATCCATGTTGCTGCAAATGGTTGGATTTTTCCACTTCTTATGGCTGAGTAGTATTCCATTGTGTATATGTACCACATCTTCTTTATCCATTCATCTACAGATGGACATTTAGGTTGCTTCCAATTCTTGGCTATTGTAAATAGTGCTGCGATAAACATAGGAGTGCATCTGTCTTTCTCAAACTTGATTGCTGCGTTCTTATGGTAAATTCCTAGGAGTGGAATTCCTGGGTCAAATGGTAGGTCTGTTTTGAGCATTTTGATGCACCTCCATACTGCTTTCCACAATGGTTGAACTAATTTACATTCCCACCAGCAGTGTAGGAGGGTTCCCCTTTCTCCACAGCCTCGCCAACATTTGTTGTTGTTTGTCTTTTGGATGGCAGCTATCCTTACTGGTGTGAGGTGATACCTCATTGTAGTTTTAATTTGCATTTCTCTGATAATTAGCGATGTGGAGCATCTTTTCATGTGTCTCTTGGCCATCTGTATTTCTTTCTTGGAGAACTGTCTGTTCAGTTCCTCTGCCCATTTTTTAATTGGGTTATTTGTTTTTTGTTTGTTGAGGCGTGTGAGCTCTTTATATATTCTGGACGTCAAGCCTTTATCAGATCTGTCATTTTCAAATATATTCTCCCATACTGTAGGGTTCCTTTTTGTTCTATTGATGGTGTCTTTCGCTGTACAGAAGCTTTTCAGCTTAATGTAGTCCCACTTGCTCATTTTTGCTGTTGTTTTCCTTGCCCGGGGAGATATGTTCAAGAAGAGATCACTCATGTTTATGTCTAAGAGGTTTTTGCCTATGTTTTTTTCCAAGAGTTTAATGGTTTCGTGACTTACATTCAGGTCTTTGATCCATTTTGAGTTTACCTTTGTATATGGGGTTAGACAATGGTCCAGTTTCATTCTCCTACATGTAGCTGTCCAGTTTTGCCAGCTCCATCTGTTGAAGAGACTGTCATTTTGCCATTGTATGTCCATGGCTCCTTTATCAAATATTAATTGACCATATATGTTTGGGTTAATTTCTGGGGTCTCTAATCTGTTCCACTGGTCTGTGGCTCTGTTCTTGTGCCAGTACCAAATTGTCTTGATTACTATGGCTTTGTAGTAGAGCTTGAAGTTGGGGAGTGAGATCCCCCCTACTTTATTCTTCTTTTTCAGGATTGCTTTGGCTATTCGGGGTCTTTGGTGTTTCCATATGAATTTTTGAATTATTTGTTCCAATTCATTGAAGAATGTTGCTGGTAATTTGAGAGGGATTGCATCAAATTTGTATATTGCTTTCGGCAGGATGGCCATTTTGACGATATTAATTCTTCCTAGCCATGAGCATGGGATGAGTTTCCATTTATTAGTGTCCCCTTTAATTTCTCTTAAGAGTGACTTGTAGTTTTCAGATTATAAGTCTTTCACTTCCTTGGTTAGGTTTATTCCTAGGTATTTTATTCTTTTTGATGCAATGGTGAATGGAATTGTTTTCCTGATTTCTCTTTCTATTGATTCGTTGTTAGTGTATAGGAAAGCTACAGATTTCTGTGTGTTGATTTTGTATCCTGCAACTTTGCTGTATTCCGATATCAGTTCTAGTAGTTTTGGAGTGGAGTCTTTAGGGTTTTTTATGTACAGTATCATATCATCTGCAAATAGTGACAGTTTAACTTCTTCTTTACCAATCTGGATTCCTTGTATTTCTTTGTTTTGTCTGATTGCCGTGGCTAGGACCTCCAGTACTATGTTAAATAACAGTGGGGAGAGTGGGCATCCCTGTCTGGTTCCCGATCTCAGTGGAAATGCTTTCAGCTTCTCGCTGTTCAGTATAATGCTGGCTGTGGGTTTATCATATATGGCCTTTATTATGTTGAGGTACTTGCCCTCTATTCCCATTTTGCTGAGAGTTTTTATCATGAATGGATGTTGAATTTTGTCAAATGCTTTTTCAGCATCTATGGAGATGATCATGTGGTTTTTGTCTTTCTTTTTGTTGATGTGGTGGATGATGTTGATGGATTTTCGAATGTTGTACCATCCTTGCATCCCTGGGATGAACCCCACTTGGTCATGGTGTATGATCCTTTTGATATACTGTTGAATTCTGTTTGCTAATATTTTATTGAGTATTTTTGCATCTACGTTCATCAGGGATATTGGTCTGTAATTTTCTTTTTTGGTGGGGTCTTTGCCTGGTTTTGGTATTAGGGTGATGTTGGTTTCATAGAATGAGTTTGGGAGTATTCCCTCTTCTTCTATTTTGTGGAACACTTTAAGGAGAATGGGTATTATGTCTTCTCTGTGTGTCTGATAAAATTCCGAGGTAAATCCGTCCGGCCCCGGGGTTTTGTTCTTGGGTAGTTTTTTGATTACTGTTTCAATTTCTTTGCTTGTAATTGGTTTGTTTAACTTTTGTGTTTCTTCCTTGGTCAGTCTTGGGAGGTTGTATTTTTCTAGGAAGTTGTCCATTTCTTCTAGGTTTTCCAGCTTGTTGGCATATAGGTTTTCATAGTAGTCTTTAATAATTATTTGTATTTCTGTGGAGTCTGTCGTGATTTTTCCATTCTCATTTCTGATTATGTTGATTTGTGTTGACTCTCTTTTTCTCTTAATAAGTTGGGCTAGAGGCTTATCTATTTTGTTTATTTTCTCAAAGAACCAGCTCTTGGTTTCGTTGATTTTTGCTATTGTTTTATTCTTCTCAATTTTGTTTATTTCTTCTCTGATCTTTATTATGTCCCTCCTTCTGCTGACTTTAGGCCTCATTTGTTCTTCTTTTTCCAGTTTTAATAATTGTGATGTTAGACTATTCATTTGGGATTGTTCTTCCTTCTTCAAGTGTGCCTGGATTGCTATATACTTTCCTCTTAAGACTGCTTTCGCTGCATCCCACAGAAGTTGGGGCTTAGTGTTGTTGTTGTCATTTGTTTCTATATATTCCTTGATCTCTATTTTGATTTGTTCATTGATCCATTGATTATTTAGTAGCATGTTGTTAAGCCTCCATGTGTTTGTGAGCCTTTTTGTTTTCTTTGTAGAATTTATTTCTACTTTCATACCTTTGTGGTCTGAAAAATTGGTTGGTAGAATTTCAATATTGTGGAATTTACTGAGGCTCTTTTTGTGAGCTAGTATGTGGTCTATTCTGGAGAATGTTCCATGTGCACTTGAGAAGAATGTATATCCTGTTGCTTTTGGATGTAAAGTTCTATAGATGTCTATTAGGTCCATCTGTTCTAGTGTGTTGTTCAGTGCCTGTGTGTCTTTACTTATTTTCTGCCCGGTGGATCTATCCTTTGGGGTGGGTGGTGTGTTGAAGTCTCCTACAATGAATGCATTGCAGTCTATTTCCCTCTTTAGTTCTGTTAGTATTTGCTTCACATATGCTGGTGCTCCTGTATTGGGTGCATATATATTTAGAATGGTTATATCCTCTTGTTGGACTAAGCCCTTTATCATTATGTAGTGGCCTTCTTTATCTCTTGTTACTTTCTTTGTTTTGAAGTCTATTTTGTCTGATATTAGTACTGCAACCCCTGCTTTCTTCTCACTGTTGTTTGCCTGAAATATGTTTTTCCATCCCTTGACTTTTAGTCTATGCTTATCTTTGGGTTTAAGGTGAGTTTCTTGTAAGCAGCATATAGATGGGTCTTGCTTTTTTATCCATTCTATTACTCTATGTCTTTTGATTGGTGCATTAAGTCCATTTACATTTAGGGTGACTATTGAAAGATATGTACTTATTGCCATTGCAGGCTTTAGATTCGTGGTTACCAAAGGTTCAAGGTTAGCTTCTTTAGTATCTTACTGCCTAACTTAGCTCGCTTATTGAGCTGTTATATACACTGTCTGGAGAGTCTTTTCTTCTCTCCCTTCTTATTCCTCCTCCTCCCTTCTTCATATGTTGTGTGTTTTGTTCTGTGCTCTTTTTAGGGGTGCTCCCATCTAGAGCAGTCCCTGTAGGATGCCCTGTAGAGGTGGTTTGTGGGAAGCAAATTCCCTCAGCTTTTGCTTGTCTGGGAATTGTTTGATCCCACCATCATATTTAAATGATAGTCGTGCTGGATACAGTATCCTTGGTTCAAGGCCCTTCTGTTTCATTGCATTAAGTATATCATGCCATTCTCTTCTGGCCTGTAGGGTTTCTGTTGAGAAGTCTGATGTTAGCCTGATTGGTTTTCCTTTATAGGTGACCTTTTTCTCTCTAGCTGCCTTTAAAACTCTTTCCTTGTCCTTGATCCTTGCCATTTTAATTATTATGTGTCTTGGTGTTGTCCTCCTTGGATCCTTTCTGTTGGGGGTTCTGTATAATTCCATGGTCTGTTTGATTATTTCCTCCCCCAGTTTGGGGAAGTTTTCAGCAATTATTTCTTCAAAGACACTTTCTATCCCTTTTCCTCTTTCTTCCTCTTCTGGTATCCCTATAATACGAATGTTTTTCCTTTTGTATTGGTCACATATTTCTCTTAGTGTTGTTTCATTCCTGGAGATCCTTTTATCTCTCTCTATGTCAGCTTCTATACGTTCCTGTTCTCTGGCTTCTATTCCTTCAATGGCCTCTTGCATCTTATCCATTCTGCTTATAAATCCTTCCAGGGATTGTTTCACTTCTGTGATCTCTTTCCTGACATCTGTGATCTCCTTCCGGACTTCATCCCACTGCTCTTGCATTTTTCTCTGCATCTCATCCCACTGCTCTTGCATTTTTCTCTGCATCTCATCCCATTGCTCTTGCATTTTTTTCTGCATCTCTGTCAGCATGTTCATGATTTTTATTTTGAATTCTTTTTCAGGAGGACTAGTTAGGTCTGTCTCCTTCTCAGGTGTTGTCTCTGTGATCTTTGTCTGCCTGTAGTTTTGCCTTTTCATGGTGATAGAGATAGTCTGCAGAGCTGGTACAAGTGACCGCTGGAAGAGCTTCCCTTCTTGTTGGTTTGTAGCCTTTTCCTGGGAGAATAGCGACCTCTAGTGGCTTGTGCTGGGCAGCTGTGCGCAGACAGGGCTTCTGCTTCCTGCCCAGTTGCTTTGGGGTTTATCTCCACTGTTGCTGTGGGCTTGGCCTGGCTGGGGCTGTTCCTCCAAAATGGTGGAGCCCCGTTAGAGGGGGAGCAGCCAGGAGACTATTTATCTCCGTAAGGGGCCTCTGTGCTCCCTGCTGCCCAGGGGGTTAGAGTGCCCAGAGATCCCCAGATTCCCTGCTTCTGGTCTAAGTGACCTGTCCTGCCCCTTTAAGATTTCCAAAAAGCACTCTCCAAACCAAAACAACAACAGCAACAATGAGAGAGGGAACAGAAAGGAAAAAAAAAAGAAAAAACACGCGATTTTTTTTTTTTTTTCCTCAGGTGCCGGTCCCAGGCACCCGCGCACTGGTCCTGCTGCCCTGTCTCCCTAGCACCAGGGTCCCTGTCCTTTCAAGGCTTCCAAAAAGCACCCACCCACCGGTCCCGCAGGGAAGGAACGCTCAATATTCTTGGTCCTCAGGCACTGGTCCCACGCACCCGCTCACCAGTCCCGCCGCCCTGCCTCCCTAGCACCGGGGTCCCTGTCCCTTCAAGGCTTCCAAAAAGCACTTGGCAAAAAGAGAGAAAAAAAAAAGGGGGAAAAACGCGCGATTTCTTCCGTCCTCAGGTGCTGGTCTCAGGCACCCACCCACCGGTCCCACAGGGAAAAATGCGGGATATTCTTTGTCCTCAGGTGCCGGTCCCAGGCACCCGCTCACCAGTCCCGCCGCCCTGCCTCCCTAGCACCGGGGTCCCTGTCCCTTCAAGGCTTCCAAAAAGCACTTGGCAAAAAGAGAGAAAAAAAAAAGGGGAAAAACGCGCGATTTCCTCTGTCCTCAAGTGCCGGTCTCAGGCACCCGCCCACCGGTCCCGCAGGGAAAAACGGGGGATATTCTTTGTCCTCAGGCGCCGGTCCCAGCCACCCGCTCACCAGTCCCGCCACCGTGCCTCCCTAGCACTGGGGTCCCCGTCCCTTCAAGGCTTCCAAAAAGCGCTTGCCAAAAAGAGAAAAAAAAAAAAAAAAAAAGGGGAAAAACGCGCGACCTCCTCCGTCCTCAGGCACCGGTCTCAGGCACCCGCCCCCAGGTCTCGCAGGGAGAAACGCGGGATATTCTTTGTCCTCCGGCGCCGTTCCCAGGCACCTCCTCACCGGTCCCGCCACCCTGCCTCCCCAGCAACGGGGGCCCGTCCCTCTAAGGCTTCCAAAAAGTGCTCGCCAAAAAAAAAAAACTGCTCCGGTTTCTCTCCACCCGCCGGGAGCCGGGGGGAGGGGCGCTCGGGTCCCGCCGGGCCGGGGCTTGTATCTTACCCCCTTCACAAGGCGCTGGGTTCTTGCATGTGTGGATGTGGTCTGGATGTTGTCCTGTGTCCTGTGGTCTCTATTTTAGGAAGATTTTTCTTTGTTATATTTTCATAGCTCTATGTGTTTTTGGGAGGAGATTTCCACTGCTCTACTCACGCCGCCATCTTGGCTCTGTCCATCTCAAGTTCTTTTTAATGTTAGAACATACATATTTTGGTAAAAAACCTATAACATTAAATTTACCATCCTAATCATTTTTAAGTGCACCACTCATTGGCGTTAGGTACATTCACATTGTTGTGCAGTGGATCTCTAGAACTTTTTTACCTTGCAAAACTGCAACTCTATACCCATTAAATATTAATTCTTTCCTCCCCCAAGCCCTTGACAATGACCTTTTCTTCTTCCTTTTTTAAAAAACACTATATTGAGGTATGACTGACATTAAAAAGAAGTGAACACCTGTAGTGCACACAATGACTTATGAGTTTGGAAATAAGTATACTCTCATGAAGCCATCACCACATTCAAGGCCACAAACAGATTCATCACCTCATCTACCAAAGTTCCCTCCAACTCCCTTTATTTTTTAATTAATTAATTAATTAATTTCATTCATTTTGTTAAGAGCTTAACAAAAGATCTGCTCTCTTAACAAGCTTCTAAGTACACAACACAGTATTGCCAACTAAGGCCCTGTGTTGTACAGTAAGTCTCTAGAATTCATTCACCTGGCTTAACTGAAACTTTGTACTCTCTGACCAACACCTCTCGGTTTGCGCCTCCACCCAGCCCCTGGTCACCACTGTTCCATGTACTCCTGTACTTCTGTAAGTTTGACTATGTCAAATTCCTCATAAAAGTGGGATCCCAACATCATACTGAACAGCTAGAAGCTGAAAGCTTTTCCTCTGAGATCGGGAACAAGACAGGGATACCCACTCTCCCCACTGTTATTTAACATTGTAGTGGAGATCCTAGCCACAGCAATTAGACAAAACAAAGAAATACAAGGAATCCAGATTGGTAAAGAAGAAGTTAAACTGTCACTATTTGCAGATGACATGATACTGTACATAAAAAAACCCTAAGGACTCCACTGCAAAACTACTAGAACTAATATCGGAATTCAGCAAAGTTGCAGGATACAAAATTAACACCCAGAAATCTGTGGCTTTCCTATACACTAACAATGAACCAATAGAAAGAGAAATCAGGAAAACAATTCCATTCACAATAGCATCGAAAAGAATAAAATACCTAGGAGTAAACCTAACCAAGGAAGTGAAAGACCTATACCCTGAAAACTACAAGACACTTTAAGAGAAATTAAAGAGGACACTAACAAATGGAAACTCATCCCATGCTCTTGGCTAGGAAGAATTAATATAATCAAAATGGCCATCAAATATAAAGATTTGATGCAATCCGTATCAAATTACCAACATTCTTCAACCATCTGGAACAAATAGTTCAAAAATTCATATGGAAACAACAAAGACCCCGAATAGCCAAAGCAATCCTGAGAAAGAAGAATAAAGTGGGGGGATCACACTCCACAACTTCAAGTTCTACTACAAAGCCATAGTAATTAAGACAATTTGGTACTGGCACAAGAAAAGAGCCACAGACCAGTGGAACAGATTAGAGACTCCAGACATTAACCCAAACATATATGGTCAATTAATATTTGATAAAGGAGCCATGGACATACAATGGGGAAATGACAATCTCTTCAACAGATAGTGCTGGCAAAACTGGACAGCTACATGTAAGAGAATGAAATTGGATCACTGTCTAACCCCATACACAAAAGTAAATTCAAAATGGATCAAAGACCTGAATGTAAGTCATGAAACCATAAAATTCTTAGAAAAAAACATAGGCAAAAATCTCTTGGACATAACATGTGTGACTTCTTCATGAACATATCTCCCCAGGCAAGGAAAACAAAAGCAAAAATGAATAAGTGGGACTATATCAAGCTGAAAAGCTTCTGTACAGCAAAGGACACCATCAATAGAACAAAAAGGTACCCTACAGTATGAGAGAATATATTCGTAAATGACAGATCTGATAAAGGTTTGACATCCAAATAAATGAAGAGCTCACACACCTCAACAGACTAAAAGCAAATAATCCAATTAAAAAATGGGCAGAGCAGCTGAACAGACAGTTCTCCAAAGAAGAAATTCAGATGGCCAACAGACACATGAAAAGATGCTCCACATCACTAGTTATCAGAGAAATGCAAATTAAAACCACAGTGAGATATCACCTCACACCTCACTACCATTCAAAGGACAAACAACAACAAATGTTGGCGAGGTTGTGGAGAAAGGGGAAGCCTCCTACACTGCTGGTGGGAATGTAAATTAGTTCAACCATTGTGGACAGCAGTATGGAGGTTCCTCAAAATGCTCAAAATAGAAATACCATTTGACCCAGCAATTCCACTTCTAGGAATTTACCCTAAGAATGCAGGAGCCCACTTTGAAAAAGACAGATGCACCCCTATGTTTATAGCAACACTATTTACAATAGCCAAGAACTGGAAGCAACCTAAGTGTCCATCAGTAGATGAATGGATAAAGAAGATGTGGTACATATACACAATGGAATATTATTTAGCCATAAGAAGAAAGCAAATCCTACCATTTACAACAACATGGATGGAGCTAGAGAGTATTATACTCAGTGAAATAAGCCAGGCAGAGAAAGACAAGTATCAAATTATTTCACTCATCTGTGGAGTATAACAACAAAGAAAAAAACTGAAGGAACAAAACAGCAGCAGAATCACAGAACCCAAGAATGGACTAACAGTTACAGACTGGGGAGAATGGGTGGGTAGGGAGAGATAAGGGTGGGGAAGAAGAAAGGGGGTATTATGATTAGCATATATAATGTGGGGGGTGGGGGAAAGGGGAGGGCTGTGCAACACAGAGAAGACAAGTAGTGATTCTACAACATCTTATTATGCTAATGGACAGTGACTGTAATGGAGTTTGTAGGAGGGACTTGGGGTAGGGGAGAGCCTACTAAACATGATGTTCTTCATGTAATTGTACATTAATGTAACAAAATAAATAAAGAAAGAAAAAAGTAAAAAAAAATAAAAGTGGGATCATGCTCTATCTATCTTTCTGCATCTGGTTTCACTTAGCTTAATGTCATCCACACCCATCTATCTGGTCACAAATGGCAGGATTTCTTCCATGTTAAAGGCTGAATAATATTTCATCATATGTATATAACACATTTTCTTTACCCATTTATCTGTCAATGTACGTTTGGGTTGCTTCCACCTCCTGGCTATTGTGAATAATGCCACAGTGAACATGGGTGTGCAAATATCGCTGGAGATTCTGCTTTGAATTCTTCTGGAATATATACCAGAAGTAGAATTGCAGGATCATATGGTATTTCTGTTCTTAATTTTTTGAGGAACCTCCGTATTGCTTTCCATAGCAGCTGCACCAATTTGCATTCCCACCAGCAGTGCAGCAGGGGTCCCTTTTCTCCACATCCTTGCCAACACTTGTCATTTTCTGTTCTTTTGAAAATGGCCATCATAATGGGTTGGAGGTGGTATCTAGCTGTGGTTTTGATTTGCATTTATCTTGTGATTAGTGATGTTGAGCATAACTGTTTATTTAAAAAATCCTGTGTGGAATACAATGTGGGAAAATCAGTGCAGCAGGGCTGATGGTTAGCCTGTGGCCATGGCAACATCCACTTTCTTTTTTATGTTGTGCTGTACTTGAAATCTCCCAGTCAGTTTGATCACTCTTTTTCCTGCTGTTTTTTGGGCATACTTGGACTTTTTGACTTAGTCCCCCACTAGAAGCTAACTTTTGAATTTGTGAGCCAACATTTTGGGATCGGAAAGGATTTAGGAGATCTTCTAATTATCACATTCCCATTTTACAGTTGAGGAAATGGAGGACTAAAAAGTGAAAAAGAATACAACTGAGAAGGAATATCTTAATATAAATGGAACAGTCTTTCTAATTATTGAAACCTAAACTCTAATTTAATCCTATTATGAAATAGTCCTAGGGAATCTGGCAGTATTAGGAAGATTCAATTCTTAAAACCTATGGTTGAGCATAATTTTGAATAATTGCCACAAATTTTCTGGGGTGTCTGCAAGATGGCTGTGGTGTAATCACTTCCTTTCTGTAAGTCTGATGTAAATCTTTGACTGATACACTTTGGAACTTGGACTAGATTGTTTGGCTTGTAAAACCTTGTAATTAAAACACTTATTAACTCTGACTTTTGCCTATGTTTTGCCAATGAGAGCAAATCCCCATGTGTGACATCTAGTTGGTGAAGGGAACAGAAATTAGGGGTGCAACAGCAGGTCAGTGACCATTAGCCTGAACCCCTGTCTTGAGGCAGGTGTCACTCTGGGTCTCTTGAGGGACACAAAATCTCAACAAATATGGACAGTTTCCTCGCGGCCAGTGCAGGCCCAGCTATTCTTCCCAGAGTTTGCTGTGGATATCAGGGTTCTCCTGAGAAACAGAATCAGAAGCATGCACATATTTATATATACATATAACAAGTAGATTAATTAGGGAAGCTGAAAAGTCCCAGATCTGAAGGAAGCAGTTTGAGACCCAGAAGAGCAGGTGAGCAGCTCCAGTCTGAGTCCAAAGTGCTGAGACCCAGGAGAGCTGATGGATGGCGTGTCAGTCTGGAAGAGGGCAGGCTGCAGACCCCAGAAAAGCAGACATTCCAGTGTGATCCTGAAAGGGGGAGAACACTGATGGCCAGGTCCAAGCAGTCAGGCAGGGGGAGGTGGCTCTCACTTGTTTTTTTTGTTCCATTCAGAGCTTCACTGGATTAGAAGAGGGCCACCCAGAAAGGGAGGATCAGTCTGCATTATTAGCCTACCATTCAGACCTTAATCTCATCCTGATATGCCCTGAATAATATGTGGCCAAATGCCTGCGTATCCTGTGGCCCAGTCAAGTTGACACAAAATTGACCACGGTGCTGTAGTTACCACTGAGGGGTTCAAAGGTGACTCTGGGGGCACAGACCGATTACCAGACATGCGGCGTTGGGTAAGTTGTTTAACTTCCCTGTGCTTTGGCTTGCTCGTTCTAAAGACAATAATGAGAGCTCCTCTCTCTGTGGGTTGTTTTAAGGATTAAATGAATTTGTAAAGTGTGTAGAATCATGTATGGCAAGTTGCAAGAGCAACATGTAATAAATACAATTCTAACATATTTCAACAGTGATGTATGTATTTCAGGGTGCAGTAGAATGAAACAAAATTGGCATCTTTGAGGCTATTATTGCTTAGGATGAGACTAAATAAAAAACAGTGGGTTGTTTTCAAGGCAAATTGTAAGTAAAAACTATTGTAGGAGATACTAGAATATGGTAAAAACTGTGACCACTGGAAAGTGAACTATGAAGCTTGAGAAATACTGTGAGTGAGAAAAAAGAAGGTGATGGCCGACTAGACCCAGTCCCACCTTCTAGGGGAGCTGCTGGGCTACAGGGCCTTCAGGGTCAGAACCTGGGTGTCTGGCCTACCTGTGTAAGACCACACTTTGACGTTTATCAAACATACATGCACTGAGTACCTGTACTATTCTGGGCACCAGATGCTTCTGAAAGGCCCCGCCTCTAAGGAGCTGGGAGTGGGGTGGACCATGGCTCAGTTCCTGCTGCTGGTAGGTCTGTAGGTCTGTGATTTTAAATGAGGCTGCTCAGCTTCCCTCCATCCGTGTTTCTTGGTCTGCAAAATTAGTGGTTAGAATACATGATCTGTAAATCCCTTCCAACTCTGGAGTTCTTCAGCAAGGACACAGCGCATCTGTTACTGCTGGAGTCTCAGCTCCCATGGATGTCCAGGGCGAGAAAAGAACGAGGAGCAGAGTGTCCACTGTGATTCACTTTGCAGCCTCTGTCCCAGCCCGAGGCAGGCAAGAAACAGAGCAGGGGCCTCCCGCCCGCTGAGCTCCCGGCCACCGTGGCCCGGGCACACACCGGCCACCCAGCTCAGGGTCCTTTGAAGAGACCTAATTGATGCATGTGGTCTGGGAGTCTGGCAGGAGGGAGGCTTCCCGCCAGGTGCACACACACACACACACACACACACACACACATACACACACACACACACAAGGTTTCCCTAAGAAGCTGCTAAACACTTTACAGGATGAGAGGAGATGTCTGTGACGCCGAGAAGTGCAGCGGCCCCAGGTGTGTACTTATTTAATTGATTAAGAGGCTCTTGTTTGGATCCTGATTCTCTTCATCCAGTGACTTTTGGAGTCTACAATCTTCCAAGTTGCAGGCAAGTTTTGTTACATAAGAGCATAACTCACTGACCATCTGTTTCTGTGTGGCTAAAATCATGTTACAGTTATGGCTGAGAAAAACTATCTCATACAAATCATATGCATACATATTTTTTCCAGAATCGATTTAATGCAACAAATATCTATTGAGTGCCAGTTACGAGCGCAGTTATGTGAAGTCCTGAAGAGGAATGAGAATCTCAGCGGCTAGGAGCCGTGGCTAAGGAAAGCATGGTGGGAATCCAGTCAGCCTCTTGACACTGGTTTTGCTGTTTGCTGCAGAACATTATGCTTACTGGGCTCCCCCCTTCCCCAAGTCCCCCCCACAAGCCCCATTACAGTCACTGTCCATCAGCATAGTAAGATGCTGCAGAATCACTACTTGTCTTCTCTGTGTTGCACAACCCTCCCCATGCCCCACCCCACCACATTATACATGCTAATTATAATGCCCCCTTTCTTTTTCCCCACCCTTATCCCTCCCTTCCCACCCATCCTCCCCAGTTCCTTTCTTTTTGGTAACTGTTAGTCCATTCTTGGGTTCTGTGATTCTGCTGCTGTTTTGTTCCTTCAGTTTTTTTCTTTGTTCTTATACTCCACAGACGAGTGAAATCATTTGATACTTGTCTTTCTCTGCCTGGCTTATTTCACTGAGTATAATACTCTCTAGCTCCATCCATGTTGTTGTAAATGGTAGGATTTGCTTTCTTCTTATGGCTAAATAATATTCCATTGTGTATATGTACCACATCTTCTTTATCCATTCATCTACTGATGGACACTTAGGTTGCTTCCAGTTCTTGGCTATTATAAATAGTGCTGCTATAAACATAGGGGTGCATCTGTCCTTTTCAAAGTGGGCTCCTGCATTCTTAGGGTAAATTCCTAGAAGTGGAATTGCTGGGTCAAATGGTATTTCTATTTTGAGCATTTTGAGGAACCTCCATACTGCTTTCCACAATGGTTGAACTAATTTACATTCCCACCAGCAGTGAAGGAGAGTTCCCCTTTCTCCACAATCTCGCCAACATTTGTTGTTGTTTGGAAGAGCTGATGGTTTTTATCTGGAACTGAGGTTCACTTTTTGTGAGACTGGAGTATAGGAGAGGCTTTGGATATTGGAAAGCCTAAGTTCTCGGCTCAGAGAACATTGTTCTCAGGAGTCTGGTCTTTCTCATAATACACTTCTTCTAGGACTTGTGACACCCACACTCTTCCCGGCAGCCTTCTCTCTAATTACAGCTCCTGTGAGTCACTGGAAGTTTTCAGAACCAGAATATGAAGAGACTATAAAAGCAGCTTACCCAACAGAGTGCATGGGTCAGGGGTAGAGCATGTGACTGCACATCAGGAAGTCTGTGGTTCAAATCTAGGAGCTCCTCCTACAGTGACTACCTTTGCCTCAGGGGGACATGGATTGTTATTGAGTGTATTGTTTTCTGTAGCTCACGGCCACTTGAAAAATAATACTAGTGTCCCTGTGTATATACCAGGCACAAGTCTGGGTTCTTTAGATTGATTGTCTTCTCCATTTCTTGCCAAAATTTTAAAAGATTCATACTATCAGTATCCCCATTTTAAATGAGGAGGCTGAGACTTGGAGAAGGACAGAGGTACAGAGAGCAGGTACAGGATTTGAACTCAGAGCACACACTTATTTCACTTCATTCTAACACAATTAGTGTTAAAAGCACTATAATAAAATTCCACAATGTTCCCAAGGTGCTAGGACTGTCCCTGGAGTTTTAAGTCCTTTCAGCTGCAAGGTCAACTCAGCAACTCAGTGATTGGCAGTGTCATGGGGACAGTCAGGGCACAGTCTGTTCCCAAAATTCCTAGGGCTAAAATTGACCTGGCCAAAAGTTTAGGGAACTGCTCTAAAGTCCAGGAATTCCTATTACCTTTCCAGCCCAGTTCCCCTGTGCAGCTGGGCATCCCCAGTGTGGGTGCCTCCATTCCAGGTGAGGCGTGGTGCAGGGGTCACCACTTAGCCCAGGTCTGAGTCCTGCCAGTAGTGCAGGTGCTGCTGAGTCTTCAGATCAGCTTGAACAGCATACCGTGAGCACCAACTATGTGCCACAACTGTGCCAACCGTGTACCCTGGTCTCAGTGTGCTCTCGGCCAAGACACAGGCCTGTGGCACAGATCAGAGTGGTGTGAGCTGCACTGAGCTGAGCCATCCCTGGGGACACAGAGGAGGCAGCAGTCACTGTGCCTGGAGGAGAGGAGGCTGCAGGAGGCCTCTGGGAGGGGCTAATGGCAGGCCAGAGTTTGCAAGATGAGTGATGTCGCACTGGGCAGAAGACAGGGGTGTGGGGAACACAGTCGAGTTCCCAGCGGAGGAAACTGGGCAGGCAGGGGCTACAGCTGGAGTCAGTTGGAGCACAGAATGTGGGAGGGTGTTCAGCGTGAAGCTGAAGCCTGAGCTGAAGAGACAGAGCAGGATTCAGAATTAAAGAACTTTGCTTGTTGTGCTCAGAGACTTGCAGTTTTCATGAAGGAATTAAAAAGGGATGACCTGGACAGATTCTGTGTTAACACAGGCTGTTCTGAGGGACGATGTGCAGGGAGGAGGCTGGGAAGCCGTTCAGGAGGTGGTGACACTGCAGGGCAGGGTGGGGACAGATGCCAGAGCTCAGTGGCAACAGGAACAGTGAGCTCAGGAACACAGAGGGGAGTCCGAGGCCCAGGGCTGTAAGTGTTTTGACCAAATGACAGTGCACAGTGGTGTCACCAACCAAGATGGGGTAGGGACAGCACCGTGGGCCCTCGCACAGTTTTGGCGCACAGTCCTAAGGCCAGCCAGCCACCCCCAGGCTGTGGGAACACTCTGTGCCTTGTCTCCTTAACTGCAAAATCAGTGTGCTAATTAAAACCTATTTTATGGGATTTTTATGATGATTCACACAGGCAGAGTTTTTAGTACCATGCCTGGCACATATCAAGCATCCAGCAAATAGGAGCCACTATATTTCAACAAAGCAAAAATAGGAGATGAAGGTTTGGACAGGAAGGTGACAAGTTTATTTTTGAGCATCCTGGGTTTGAAATTTGAGGTCTTGGAGTGGAGAGGCTGAGAGTGGGTGTCTCAGTCCCTCAGAGCCTCTGATCTGGACATTTAGCAGCTGTTCACTCCTTGGGTTCAGGGCAACTGACAGGTCTCATCAGGGAGAGTGCTTTGCAATGACAGAGGTTTCCATGACCTTTCTTCTTAACCTCGGAGATCCATGAGGTTAAAAGACCTTAGATTGTAACTCAAGGAAATAAGAATCAGAGGTGTTCAAGATGAATTTTGGACTTCAGAACATCCAGATTTTTTAAAACTGTAACATGAGAAAGTTCATTCTGGTGAGGTCCCCTTTGAAAAACTGATGAAAATATGCATGCCATATCATGCATGCACAACGCACACAACCTTTTGCCTCTGATTTCAGATCTGCACATGAACCTCTGAAGCCCATTTGTGGTCATCAGGTTAAGATTCCCTTCATGTCCATTATTTGCTGGTGGTCTGTAACACTTAAATTCACTGACCTGCCCAGGGATTGATGGGCGGTCAGTGCATGCTAAGAGCTGGGGAATACAGCACTGAGCTTTAGCGGCAGGGAGCACCATGTGTGTGCAAGCTCTGAGAAAAGCAGGAGGTGGTGTGGTTAGAAAGGGAATGGGGGACGAATGTAAATCTGTGAGGGACCTGACTACAGAAGGCATTTGTGAAGTATAATATAACTCATAAAACTGGAATAAGTGTTTTTAGAAGGCCCTTTAGAGTCTGGGGGTATAGCTCAGTGGAAGAGCATTTGACTGCAGATAAGGAGGTCCCTGATTCGATGTGCCCCCTGTGCCTCCTTTGGCCTCATTTGGAAAGTGGACCCCAGTATAGGCGAGCCAGGCCCTTAAGGGCCAAACCTCAAGGCGTTCACCCGTGTGGTCGTGCTCACCTGACTCACCGGTTCCTTCACAGTAGAGCTGTGTGCCAAAGCTCTCCTCCCACACACACACCCACAGACGTGCATACATGCCCACACACCAGATGCTCCCCTGCCACAGACATCCCAATAGACAAAGTTTACCAATACACACACATGAGCTTTCTCACAGGTACCTTTATTTCTCCTTTTCTCTATAGTCAATTTCATTAATCACTTGCCATCTTCCTTTCTTCAACGTTTTTATCTTTCAGTAATTTTGGAGTTTTGGAAGAATTACAAAGTTAGTACCTAGAGGTCCGGTGGACACTTTCCTCGGCTTCCCCTAATGCTAACGTCTTGTGCACCACGCATACTTATCAAAACCGTGAATACGTGGTGCAACACTGAACCGGATCCCAGGCTTCATTCCCATGGCACCAGTTTTCCCGGTAACGCGTTTTTGATTCTGTCCGGATTCAGTCAGGATACAGTGTTGCCTGGAGAGAAGTAATGTCGCCATGGTTTTTTCCAGAATCTGACAGCTGCGTAGTCTGTCCTTGTTTTTTTGTTTGTTTGGATTTTTGTTCTTTTGTTTTTTTCAATCTTAACGCTTTTGAGAAGTCCTGGTCAGATATTTTGTGGAAAATGCCCCTCACTGTGGTCTGTCTGTTTTCTTATAGTCAGTCTGATGCTGCGGATCCGGGGGAGGGTCTCATGGACGCCTGGGCCCCTGTCGCGCGGTCCTGTTCGGGATGGAGGAGCAGCGCCGCGGTGATTTCGGGGTGGTTGCATGGTCAGATGGCTGCGGGCCGCGCCAGGGCTGCTAGGACAGCCCTCCTGAGGCGAGAGGCACGGCAGAACAAGGGCATCACGCGGGGGGCGTCCTTGGGTTTCAGTGGCAAAGTGTTTGGATGTGCTTCTGTGGCATGTTCACCGCACAACAGTGACCCACACGGCCGGCTGTCCTAGGGCCCCCAGAGTGAGGACAGGGCGTGCGTTCAGTGCAGGCTGTGGGGAAAGCTGCTGCTGCACGGGGATTCGGGACAGTACTGGAGGCATAAGCGGCGACTCCAGCTTTGTTAATGCACCTTTTCCTTGTTTCAGTAGCACGCTGAATTCACCTCTGTTACGTTATTACACGATGTACTGGAATTGTTTATACATCTATGTGTTAATCAGGCTAAACATGGCTACAGTGGTAACAACCCCGAAATCTCAGGAGCGTAACACACTCAAGATTTGCACCTTATGCCCGGTTGGGCATATGCTCATCATCTAGCAAAGTGTGCTCAGGAGAAGAGGAAGGTCTCCTTAGGACTTGTAACACCCACACTCTTCCACAGAGCTTCCACAGCTGCCCTAGGCCCGGAGGGACACGCATCGCTTCTGGTCACAGTTCACTGGGAAGAACTGGTCACGCGACCCCAACTCCGCCACAGCGGAAGCCGGGAGAGGTGACGAAGCGCGGGGACGCCCGGGGGCACATGCTTACTCTGCCGCGAGCTGCCTCGCCCACCCCAGGGCGGGCCCCAGGTGCGAACCCCAGGTGCAGGCCCCAGGTGCGGGCAGGTCTTCCAGACTCTTGTTACCACCAGCGACTGGCAAGCACCTTCCTCGGAGTGGGGCTCAGAAGGCGTTTGGTGAATAACAGCTATTAGCTAATCCAGTGAGTGAATAAATGAATGATGCAAGGTATATAAACAAGTGTGTTTTCAAGTTATTTGGAAAATGATTCTATTGTAAGGCAGGAGTTAAATTTCTCACATTTGAAAAACAATTTTTTGTTGCTTTTTAAACAATATCCTAGAAGATTAACCTTCATTGAAGGAGACAACTTTATGTCCATCAAGTAAAACATGGAATAATCCATTTTTTAAACCAGTTTAACTTGAAAAATAAACATTTACTACTCTGTTTTCGATTCTAAAACTCTTCACATGAACTTTACCTACAATAAAATCAAAATACCTTTATTGTATAAAGCTTATATATCATATATTAAAGAATACAGGAGGGAATAAAATTTGTCTGGATTTCCACCTCTTTTTTTTTTAACTCTTGTCTTTTTTATGTGTGCTCGTTTGTACATGTGAGTGTGTATTTTATGTGCATTGTGTATACATATTTATTAAACAAAGATGTGTCTGGCATGTCTCAGGCAGTATCTCAGGCGCCGGGCCTGGCCTGTCTTTGAGGCTCCCGGCTGCTCTTCTGCCCTGGGGCAGCCAAGGCTGTGGACCCCACCAGCTTCACCCTGTGCCAGTCTGCTGTCCCTGTCCTCCTGCCTACGCAGGGTGCCTCTTGCCTCCTGCTCTTGGTTTCCCTTATTTTGAGGTCTGAAAGGCCATGAGACTCCCTTGGCACCCCCATGTGCAGACTCTGGAAGTGATGAGGGGCTGGTGTACCCTGGGGAAAGCCCTCTGCAGTGAGATGTGGAAGCCGAGGGCTAGTGTCCCCCTCCCCTGGGTCAGACTGTCCTGGGATGCAGTAGTTCAGACAGGTGACAACTGCACTTGCTACCCAGTGATGGCCAGTGTGGACATGAACCTTTGCACTGACGTGAACCTCAGTTCTCTGCCTCACTCCTGTTCCCTGGGTTGCATTTCTGACAATGAGGAGCACTAAGCTTCTGCAGGGAGCTCTGTCTGGGTACAGTGAATGGCCTAGGGGCTACGCAGATGCCCTTCAACCTTTACCACAATAGTCCCCTGGCCTGAGTCCAGATGCCATGCATGCTCCTCTTCCACCCACTCCCTCCCTTAACTCCCTCTCTTCCTTTCTTCCTTTTTTCCATCTGTCATTCCACCCATCTCAGATGTCTTCTATCTTCTTTATTTTTCTGCTTTTTGGATTAATTCTAGTTTCCCACTCTTTTTATTTATGTATTTTTAAAAAAATATATTGACTTCCAGTCCTGATTTGGACTGAGTTTCATATTTGGCTCAGGTCTTTTTATTGGTTTTTGATTTTGGAGATTTAAAGATTTTAAGACCTTTGTATCCTTTGATAGGCAGCTTAAGATATTGTTCTTGGAAGAAGAATGGAGCAAAAAACTCACAAATAAGTTGGAGGGTGGAGGGAGTACTAAGAAAAAAACAAAACAAAACCCAGAAGAAAGTGAATCAAGTTCTAAAAAAAATCTAAAGAGGAAAAAAGAAGCATCGTAGAACAGATTAAATAGTAAGATGTTGAAATAAGTCCAGTAGTTACCATTAATGTCAGTTGATTAAACTTGCTGTTTAATCACAGCCACACCTGGTGTAGTTTTTTTTTTTCAACACCAGGAGATTACTAACCAACCAAAAGAAAGAGGTATGCCACTACACACTTTAAGATTAGTAAGAGAGTCACTGCATATGAGAAAAGGTTAATTTTTTCAGGAAATACAGCTCTATAAACTTGTGTGTACCTGAAAACAAAGATCTGAAAATATACAAATAAAGCAATATTGGATATATATAGGATAAATTGGCAAATCCTGCATCATCATGGATAACTTCAATCCATTTCTCCCAATTTATCATGAGGTCAACAGGCAAAAATTAAAAACAAAGTTTTGTTCAACGTGAGTATCAAATTTATTAGACTTGTAACACCAGATTAGACAATATTTATACTTCTTATGAGCATGTGAATGTTTGCAAAAATGTACCCTAAAATCTCCATTGAGTTTCAGAAGATTGACAGAGAGCCTGTTCTCTGTCCACAATGCAGTTAGAAACAAAATATAGAGATTTAAGAATCATATATTTATAAATCTAAAAAGAAATATTAAATAATTCAGGTGCCAAAGAAGAAACTTATGGAAAAAAGTGCTAAAAATGAATATGAAATGATATTCATAAAAGTGAATCAGTAAAAAAGTTTTTTCACAGAGAAAGCACTAAGCCCAGTTTTTACACGTTAGGTGATTTGCATTTCAGTGGCCCTACCAAGCCAGCAAGAAACAAATCATTTCAATCACAGACAAATTTCAATGGAACAGCAGAGTGAGAGTTCATCCTGAGCTCATTATTTCAGACTGTGACCGTGATACATCAGTTTGACAAAACAGTGGGAGGAAGGAAGAAGAGCTAGTCTGACTGTGGACATAGGTGAGATTCAGTAGGTTTAAAAAAAAGACGAGGTTGTATTTTCCCTAGGAATTCAGGGGAACAGAGAGGGAGAAGATTACATTTGAAAAGATTAAATTTAATTCATGACATACAAAAGTTAAAATAAAATCCTGTTTTTATCAATAGATTGACAGAAAGAATTTGAGAAATGTCAAATCTGTTCATAGAAAAAGCTCAAGCAAACTAGGAATAGAAGGAAACTTCTTTGCCTGATGAAAGTTATCTGTTCCTTAGCAGTGAAAGTACAACTAGTGTCCTAAGTTAAGAAAAAGACAGGACGCATACTACGACCACCACTACTCAACATTGTTCTGCAAGTCCTGGCCTGTGTGGAAAGGCAGGAATAGAAATAAAATGATGAATGAAAAGAAATATAGGAGGTGGATTAAAGATGGTGGCGTGAGAGGAGAGAGAGAGGCTTCCTCCCAAAATTGGATACAATTAGAAAATGTAATTGGCACACTAATTCTGAGAGAGCAACAGGAAAGGGGACAGTCAAACTGCATACACCTGGAGAAAAGGGACCCGAGCCCCTCCCCCACCCCAGCTCACTGGCGGGAGGAAGAGAAATGGAGCAGGGAGGGAGTGGAATGCTTGGGACTGCTGAATACCTAGCTCTGGAGATCTGCTCTGGGAGCACAAACCTACATTTCATGGTGCTTTCATGAGACTCGCATGACTACTGGGTTGAAAGTTAATACAGGCAGAGTTCCTAGGGAGACTGGGATTCCGGCTGCTTGTGGAAAGCAGGGATCCATATCTGGCTGCTCTGGGACAAAAACTTATACCTGTGTGCCTGGCCCACTGGCTCAGGCAGTGGAGACAGGCACAGGAGCCAGGAGGCAGGGAACAGCTCTTTCCTACCCCCAGTACCACTCATCTGTGACCCCTGACATTGCTTTAGGGGCTTAGCAGCTCCAGAATAGAGCTTCTAGACACTAGAGGGCTCCATATACAAACATGAAACACCAAAGGAACCTTGTCCAGAGTAAAATTGTTAATACAACTCCTAAGAAAGATTTAAATGATATGGACCTTGTTACTCTTCCTGAAAGGGAGTTCAAAATAAAAATAATCAACATCCTAATGGAGGTATGGAAAGACATCCAAGAACTCAGGAATGAATTCAGGTCAGAGATCCAATCGTTAAAGAACACGATGGAGGGTATTAAAAGAAGGTTGGATATGGTGGAGGAGACAATAAATGAAATAGAAACTAGAGAAGAGGAATACAAAGAAGCTGAGGAACAGAGAGAAAAAAGGATCTGTAAAACTGAAAGAATATTGAGAGAACTGTGTGACCAATCCAAGTGGAACAATATTCGCATTATAGGGATACAAGAAGAAGAAGAGAGAGAAAAAGGGACAGAAAGTGTCTTTGAGGAGGTAGTTGCTGAAAACTTACCCAATCTGGGGAAGGAGATAATCTCTCAGGCCATGGAGATCCACAGATGCCCCTACACAAGGGACCCAAGGAAGACAACAGCAAGACACATAGTAATTAAAATGGGAAAGATCAAGGATAAGGACAGACTGTTAAAAGCAGCCAGAGGCAGAAATAAGATCACATACAAAGGAAAGCCCATCAGACGAACAACAGACTTCTCAGCAGAAACCTTACAGGCCAGAAGGGAGAGGCATGATGTATTTAATGCCATGAAGCAGAAGGGCCTGGAACCAAGATTACTTTATCTAGTGAGATTATCATTTAAATTTGAAGGGGGGATTAAACAATTAGTAGATAAGCAACAGCTGAGAGAGTTACCTCCCACAAACCATCTCTGCAGTCTATTTTGGAGGGACTGCTATAGATGGAAGTGTTCCTAGAGTTGGATAGCTGTCACCAGAGGTGGTAAAATCATGGTAGGGAGGGTGGAGCAGCTGATTGCAAGGCAAATGCAAAATTAAACTGACTATCCCAAAAGCCAATCAAGGGATAGAGTAAAAGTATAGAATATTATACAAAATATATAAAGAAAGAAGGAGGAAGAAAAAGGAGGAGAAATAGAAAAGAACCTTTAGATTGTGTTTGTAATAGCATACTAAGTGAGTTAAGTTAGACTCTTAGAGAGTAAGGAAAGTAACCTGGAACCTCTGGTAACCACGAATCTAAAGCCTGAAATGGCAATAAGTACATACCTATCGATAATCACCCTAAATGTAAATGGACTGAATGCACCAATCAAAAGACATAGAGTCACTGAATGGATAAAAAAAACAAGACCCATCTATATGCTGCTTACAAGAGACTCACCTCAAACCCAAAGATATGCACAGACTAAAAGTCAAGGGATAGAAAAAGATATTTCATGCAAACAATAGGGAGAAAAAAGCAGGTGTGGCAGTACTAGTATCAGACAAAATGGACTTCAAAACAAAGAAAGTAACAAGAGATAAAGAAGGACATTACATATTGATAAAGGGCTCAGTCCAACAAGAGGATATAACCATTCTAAATATATATGCACCCAACACAGGAGCACCAGCATATGTGAAACAAATACTAACGGAACTAAAGGAGGAAATAGACTGCAATGCATTCATTTTAGGAGAATTCAACACACCATTCACTCCAAAGGACAGATCCAACAGACAGAAAATAAGTAAGGACTCAGAGGCACTGAACAGCACACTAGAACAGATGGACCTAATAGACATCTATAGACCTCTACACCCAAAAGCAACAGGATACACATTCTTCTCAAGTGCACATGGAACATTCTCCAGAATAGACCACATACTAGGCCACAAAAAGAACCTCAGTAAATTCAAAATGATTGAAATCCTACCAACCAACATTTCAGACCACAAAGGTATAAAACTAGAAATAAATTGTACCAAGAAATCAAAAAGGTTCACAAACACATGGAGGCTTAACAACAGGCTTCTAAATAGTCAATAGATCAATGACCAAATTAAAATAGAGATCAAGGAATATATGGAAACAAATGACAACAACAACACAAAGTCCCAACTTCTGTGGGATGCAGCGAAAGCAGTCTTAAGAGGAAAGTATATAGCAATCCAGGCATATTTAAAGAAGGAAGAACAAACCCAAATGAATAGTCTAACACCACAGTTATCAAAATTGGAAAAAGAAGAACAAATGAGGCCTAAAGCCAGCAGAAGGAGGGACATAATAAGGATCAGAGAAGAAATAAACAAAATTGAGAAGAATAAAACAATAGAAAAATCAATGAAACCAAGAGCTGGTTCTTTGAGAAAATAAATAAAATAGATAAGCATCTAGCCAGACTTGTAAAGAGAAAAAGAGAATCAACACACATCAACAGAATCAGAAATGAGAATGGAAATATCATGATGGACCCAATAGAAATACAAAGAATTATTAGAGACAACTATGAAAACCTATATGCTAAGAAGCTGGAAAACCTAGAAGAAATGGACAACTTCCTAGAAAAATACAACCTTCCAAGACTGACCAAGGAAGAAGCACAAAATCTAAACAAACCAATTGCCAGCAAAGAAATTGAAGCGGTAATCAAAAAACTACCCAAGAAAAAAAACCCCGGGCAAGATGGATTTACCTCGGAATTTTATCAGACATACAGAGAAGACATAACACCCATTCTCCTTAAAGTTTTCCAAAAAATACGAGAGGAGGGAATACTCCCAAACTCGTTCTGTGAAGCCAACATCACCCTAATACCCAAACCAGGCAAAGACCCCACCAAAAAAGAAATTACAGACCAATATCCCTGATGAATGTAGATGCAAAAATAATCAACAAAATATTAGCAAACTGAATTCAAAAACATATCAAAAGGATCATACACCATGACCAAGTGGGATTCATCCCAGGAATGCAAGGATGGTACAACATTCGAAAATCCATCAACATCATCCACCACATCAACAAAAAGACAGACAAAAACCACATGATCATCTCCATTGATGCTGAAAAAGCATTCTACAAAATTCAACATCCATTCATGATAAAAACTCTCATCAAAATGGGTATAGAGGGCAAATACCTCAACATAATACAGGCCATATATGATAAACCTACAGCCAACATCATACTTAACAGCGAGAAGCTGAAAGCTTTTCCTCTGAGATCGGGAACAAGACAGGGATGTCCACTCTCCCCACTGTTATTTAACATAGTACTGGAGGTCCTAGCCATGGCAATTAGACAAAACAGAGAAATACAAGGAATCCAGACTGGTAAAGAAGAAGTTAAACTGTCACTATTTGCAGATGACATCATATTGTACATAAAAAACCCTAAAGACTCCACTCCAAAAGTACTAGAACTGATATCGGAATACAGCAAAGTTGCAGGATACAAAATTAATACACAGAAATCTGTGGCTTTCCTATACACTAACAATGAACTAATAGAAAGAGAAATCAGGAAAACAATTCCATTCACAATTGCATCAAAAAGAATAAAATACCTAGGAATAAATCTAACCAAAGAAGTGAAAGACCTATACCCTGAAAACTGTAAGACACTCTTAAGAGAAAATAAAGGGGACACTAACAAATGGAAACTCATCCAATCCTCTTGGCTAGGAAGGATTAATATAATCAAAATGGCCGTCCTGCCCAAAGCAATATACAGATTTGATGCAATCCCTATCAAATTACCAGCAACATTCTTCAATGAACTGGAACAAATAGTTCAAAAATTCATATGGAAACACCAAAGACCCCAAATAGCCAAAGCAATCCTGAGAAAGAAGAATAAGGTGGTGGTGGGAGGGATCTCATTCCCCAACTTCAAACTCTACTACAAAGCCACAGTAATCAAGACAATTTGGTACTGGCACAAGAACAGAGCCACAGACCAGTGGAACAGATTAGAGACTCCAGACATTAACCCAAACATATATGGTCAATTAATATTTGATAAAGGAGCCATGGACATACAATGGGGAAATGACAGTCTCTTCAACAGATGGTGTTGGCAAAACTGGACAGCTACATGTAAGAGAATGAAAGTGGATCACTGTCTAACCCCACACACAAAAGTAAATTCAAAATGGATCAAACACCTGAATGTAAGTCATGAAACCATAAAACTCTTAGAAAAAACCATAGGAAAAAATCTCTTGGACATAAACATGAGCAACTTCTTTATGAATATATCTCCCCGGGCAAGGAAAACAAAAGCAAAAATGAATAAGTGGGACTATATCAAGCTGAAAAGCTTCTGTACAGCAAAGGATACCATCAATAGAACAAAAAGGTACCCTACAGTATGGGAGAATATTTTTGTAAATGACAGATCTGATAAAGGCTTGACATCCAAAATATATAGAGCTCACACTCCTCAACAAACAAAAAGCAAATAGTCCAATTAAAAAATGGGCAGAGGAGCTGAACAGACAGTTCTCCAAAGAAGAAAATCAAATGGCCAACAGACACATGAAAAGATGCTCCACATCGCTAGTTATCAGAGAAATGCAAATTAAAACCTCACACCAGTAAGGATGGCCACCATCCAAAAGACAAAGAACAACAAATGTTGGCGAGGTTGAGGAGAAAGGGGAACCCTCCTACACTGCTGGTGGGAATGTAAATTAGTTCAACCATTGTGGAAAGCAGTATGGAGGTTCCTCAAAATGTTCAAAATAGACTTACCATTTGACCCAGGAATTTCGTTTCTAGGAATTGACCCTAAGGATGCAGCACTCCAGTTTGAAAAAGATAGATGCACCCCTATGTTTATCACAACACTATTTACAGTAGCCAAGAAATGGAAGCAACCTTAGTGTCCATCAGTAGATGAATGGATAAAGAAGGTGTGGCACATATACACAATGGAATATTATTCAGCCATAAGAAGAAAACAAATCCTCCCTTTCGCAACAACATGGATGGAGCTAGAGAGTATTATACTTAGTGAAATAAGCCAGGCAGAGAAAGACAAGTACCAAATGATTTCACTCATCTGTGGAGTATAACAACAAAGAAAAAACTGAAGGAACAAAACAGCAGCAGAATCACAGAACCCAAGAATGGACTAACAGTTACCAAAGGGAAACGGACTGGGGAGAATGGGAGGGTAGGGAGGGATAAGGGTGGGGAAGAAGTAAGGGGGTATTATTATCAGCATGTATAATGTGGGGGGTGGGGGAAAGGGGAGGGCTTTGCAACACAGAGAAGGCAAGTAGTGATTCTACAACATCTTACTATGCTGATGGACAGTGACTGTAATGGGGTTTGTGGGGGGACTAGAGGTAGGGGAGAGCCTAGTAAACATAATGTTCTTCAAAAAAAACTGAAAAAAGAATTGGGTGGCATATTCTCCGACTTAGTTTTTTTTCAAAATTATTTGGCTATTATAGGTCTTTTGCATTTCCATATAGATTTTAGGATCAGCTTGTCAGTTTCTACTAAAAAGCTTACGGGGGTTTGTCCTGGAATTGTGTTGAATGGATAGACCAATTGAGAAGTGTCGACATCTTGACAATAGTGAGTCTTCTCATCCATATATGTGGAATGTCCCTCCATTTAATATGTCAGCAGTGTTCTATAGTTGTCAGTGTACAAGTCTTATGATTCTTTTCCTACATTTATTCTATTTTATTCTTTTTTGAGGCTATTGTGAATGAAATTGTTATCTTAATTTCATGTTAGGATTGTTAATTGCTAGCATGTAGAAATAAAATTTATATATCAAAAAAAAGAAATATAACATTGTCCTTCTCAGGTGTATGATTATCTTTATCAAAAATCTGAAAGGATCAACAAATTATTAGAAATAGGATAACTGAATATAAAATACATATTTAAAAATAATTAATTCCCTTTCTTTATACCAGCAACAGACAGAAGATTGACAGTAGGAAGAAAAATGATCTAGAAATATATTCAAGATACATGGAAAAATTATTAAATTTATTCTAAGACATTGAGTTAAATGGAGACAGATTTTCTTCTTGAATAGGCAGTTTCAGTATCAAAAAGATGATCCTCACAGATGAGTCAGTGTACAGATTTAATGTAATGACACTCACATTCTCAACATTAATTATGTGAGGAACTCTATGAACATAAAGAAGTCCCAAAATAGCTAAACATGCCTAAAAAAGAAAATGAGGGGTCTTATCAGCACTCAAGACTTCTTTTAAAGGTATGGAAATTAAGGTGGTGTATTGTTGGCTTTGGAACAGATAAATGGACCAATGGAGTGGGCACATAACCAGGACAGACCATACAAGCAGGGGCGCTGACACAAGAGAGAGGAGACTGCAGAGCTCTGGGGAACGGCAGACACTTAACTACCTCTATGAAGTGAAACAAATTTTTATGATCTTGATAGAGTGAAATTTTTTTAAACACAAAATACAAGAAAGACTGATAAATCCTACCAAAATGTAAACTTAACATCCATTCATTAAAAGACCCTTCAAATCAAGCAGTGGGAGAAAACCCTTGAAACACACACCTGCCAAAGGATTCCGTATATATATATGGATCATGCATACATGCATCAGCACATACATACACGCATATAGCCTCCAGAGCAGTAAGACAACACAACAGGAAAACATTTTGTACAGAGGAAAGAGAAATTGAAAGTGGCCATATGGTAAGATAATCAATCGCATTAGAAATAGAAATGTAAATTAAGACCACATTGGAATGCTGTTTTACATCTATCAGGTTAACCAAAAATTCTTATGCTTTTTAAGAGTTCAGAGTGGATCACAAGGATGTTTCACCAACTTCTAATTAGAGCAGAAATTAGTGTAACTGGGAAAGCAATTTGGTGTTGTTTTATAAAGTTGAACATACAGATTTCATAAGACTCAATAGTTCACTTTTTAAGGTGTATTTACCTAGTAAGATGTTTTCTTACTAGACCAATAGTAAGAAATACACCTACACTTTGGCCAAATAAACATATAAAGGTAGGTTGGTGTCATATGTTCATCTGTGTACACTGCATTTTGATACTATCCTATTTTGTTTTTAAATGTTCCTGATTTTCACCTAGTAATGAATGGATTCCTACTTGGAGTTTGGAACTATACTATTCTGTGGGCATTTTGCACATGTCCTAAGGAAACTTATACCAGGATATAAAAAAAGGTCTATTTATAGTAGAAGTGTTGTCAAAAGTAAAAAGCTGAAACCAATCAAATTTCAGTGACAGGAGAATGGATAAATGTTTTGGTGTATATGTAAAATTGGGCATGGACAGCTTTGCAAGTAAATTAATAATCTACACATTTAACAATATGGCTAAAGCCTTGACAAGTGTTGAATTAAAGCAATGTAATTTTTTATTAAACTAAAAGCAGGCAAATAGTATATAGTTTAGAGATGTGTGTGTAATGAAATCACACACATGCATACACCCATGGGAAAAATAGGAGAATGATAAACAGACTTCACGGTGTGATGACCTTTGGATTTGGGAAGACAGGTTGAAGAATAGGTGAAGATCACATGCATGGATAGGGTATTATTTCTGACGTGGTTCTTACACCAGTGGTGATTTTAAGAGTTTGTTATTACTATGTTTCATTATGTGTGCATGGTACATTATGTAGCCAAATTAACCCAACAGTTTTTAGTAGTTTTTAAAAGATATCTTGAGTCTTGCAAATATTTCTTAGGTTATTTCTGGTTTTTTTTAAATACTCTTTTTTCTTATTTTCAAGGGAATCCAGAATTCTGGGTTTTCAGAAATTATCTTCCAGTTTTAAGGGAGAGAAAAAACCCTTTGAATGTCAAACAGAAGGCCTCCGGCTTGTCTCTTGGACCTTACCCACTGGTTCTCCTCACGTAGTTCGTTTTCTGTGGAGCATGCTTCCCGGATTGTTTTTCCATGGGAGGAGTGGCTGGTCTGGTGGATATTAATAGTGCTGGCTGGGGAAGGTCTGTATTATACTCATGGGACTGCTTACTCTGCAGGCTTGCAAAAGGAGTGTTAAATTCTCAGGAGTTTTATGAACAGGTTGTCACAACCATAAACATCTTGAAATTTGCCATTGTAGCCATGGTAATGGTACAGATCAGGGTACATCTTGCTTCTTTGATACCCCTCTCCCTCCTGCTTGCTTTTTTTTTTGAGAGGGCATCTCTCATATTTATTGATCAAATGGTTGTTAACAATAAAATTCTGTATAGGGGACTCAATGCACAATCATTCATCAACCCCAAGCCTAATTCTCAACAGTCTCCAATCTTCTGAAGCATAATGAACAAGCTTACATGGTGAACAAGTTCTTACATAGTGAATAAGTTCTTACATGGTGAACAGTGCAAGGGCAGTCATCACAGAAACTTTCAGTTTTGATCACGCATTATGAACTATAAACAATCAAGTCAGATATGATTATTCATTTGATTTTTATACTTGATTTATATATGAATCCCACATTTCTCCCTTATTATTATTATTATTATTATTATTATTATTATTATTTAATAAAATGATGAAGTGGTAGGTAGATGCAAGATAAAGGTAGAAAACATAATTTAGTGCTGTAAGAGGGCAAATGTAGATGATCAGGTCTGTGCCTATAGACTAAGTATTAATCCAAGCTAGACAAGGGCAACAAAACATCCATGGATGCAGAAAATTTCTCTCAAAACAGGGGGGGTGAGGTTCTAAGCCTCACCTCTGTTGATCCCCAATTTCTCACATGATGGCCCCCCTGCAACTGTGCCTGTCTTAGGTTGTTCCTCCCTTGAGGAATTTTACCCATCTCTGGCTAACCAGTCATCTTCTGGGGCCATACAGGTATATGTAAAGTTGGTAAGTGAGAGAAGCAATATTCTTTGAAAAGGTTAGCTTTTTACTTCTTTGCAGATTTATGCCCTGTGGCTTCTATGCCCAGCATTTGTCTTGAGGTATCTTTACCACTTGGAAGAAATATGATACTCGGTAATTTTCGATATGAGGCACAAATTCTACTAAACAGTTGTAATTAGGAAGGAAGAAGAAAAGCTATAGAGGTAGCAAACGGAAGAAAACATGGGAGGATTGATTAGTTCTTTGACATATCTTCTTCTAGAGTAACTTAAACATGTATAGGTTTTAAACTACTAATTAAATTGCACACACACATTAACATAATAGGAATACAGTTATTACATAACCAAAGCAGATCTATAATTACCAGCCATCTCCAGTGAAGCCAAGAAAACCAGTTAGGCACCCTCGGCATTTGTGAAAACTTATCAATGATATGATGGATATTGTCTAACTGAATTTGAATGGTTTGAGAAAAATCAGACAAATTAAAACAACACATTCCTGGGAACTGTTCACATCCCATATGTTCTTTTAACAGTAGATAGTCTATAGTCGCACGATTTTGAAGCACTGCAACTTGCGCTTCTCCTAATTCTTGGTTGAGTTACGATAGTATAGATCCAGTCAAATTTGCTGTTTTGCTGTATGCACAGGCCAGCTTATATATCTCCTTCTTCATTCCAATGGCAAGTCCAGGAACTGGTGGGGTGAATGCAGCTACAACTGCAAGAGAGCCAGGATCTTTGTTGAAGTTTTTTGATGATCATCTTCCGGAATGACTCTTCCAGAGGATGTTGATGTTGGAAGTTCTTCTTCATATTGTATTTTAATTCATTTTCTGGGTAGCCGAATTAGGCTTTGATCCTCTGTATAAACACAAACAAACCCTTTGCCCACACTTTGATATGACCTTTATACCATTGTGAAGAACCTATTGGAGATCACCACACAGGAACTGCTTTTTTTTTTTTTTTGGAGAAAGGAATATCATCAGAAAAATGGACTTCCATAGCTGATCATCTGACACCCTTTAAAAGATCAAAATTAAAGATATTAAACCATGCATTAATCGTTGATTTGCAGTTAGTTTTATCCTATCAGGGAGTAATCCCCCTTTTCTTTCTCTTTTTTTTGTTATCATTAATATGCAATTACATGAAGAATATTATGTTTACTAGGCTCTCCCCTACACCAAGTCCCCCACCACCACAAACCCCATTTCAGTCACTGTCCATCAGCATAATAAGATGTTGTAGAATCACTACTTGTCTTCTCTGTGTTGCACAGCCCTCCCCTTTCTCCCACCCCCCACATTATGCATGCTAATCATAATACCCCCTTTCTTCTTAGCCCCCCTTATCCCTCCCTACCCACCCATCCTCCCCAGTCCCTTTCCCTTTGGTACCTGTTAGCCCATTCTTGGGTTATGTGATTCTGCTGCTGTTTTGTTCCTTCAGTTTTTCCTTTGTTCTTATACTCCACAGATGAGTGAAATCATTTGGTATTTGTCTTTCTCTGCTTGGCTTTTTTCACTGAGTGTAATACCCTCTAGCTCCATCCATCTTGTTGCAAAAAGTAGGATTTGTTTTCTTCTTATAGCTGAATAATATTCCATTGTGTATATGTACCACATCTTCTTTATCCATTCATCTACTGATGGACACTTAGGTTGCTTCCAGTTCTTGGCTATTGTAAATAGTGCTGTGATAAACAGAGAGGTGCATCTGTCTTTTTCAAAGTGGCCTCCTGCTTTCTTAGGGTAAATTCCTATAAGTGGAATTGCTGGGTCAAATGGTATTTCTATTTTGAGCATTTTGAGGAACCTCCATACTGCTTTCCACAATGGTTGAACTAATTTACATTCCCATCAGCAGTGTAGGAGGCTTCCCCTTTCTCCACAACCTCGCCAACATTTGTTGTTGTTTGTCTTTTGGATAGCAGCCATCCTTACTGGTGTGAGGTGATATTTCATTGTGGTTTTAATTTGCATTTCTCTGATAACTGGAGCGATGTGGAGCATCTTTCCATGTGTCTGTGGGCCATCTGAATTTCTTTTTTGGAGAACTGTCTGTTCAGTTCCTCTGCCCATTTTTTAAATTGGATTATTTGTTTTTTGTTTGTTGAGGTGTGTGAGCTCTTTATATATTCTGGATGTCAAGCTTTTATCGGATCTGTCATTTACAAATATATTCTCCCATACTGTAGGGTACCTTTTTGTTCTATTGATGGTGTCTTTTGCTTTACAGAAGCTTTTCAGCTTGATATAGTCCCACTTGTTCCTTTTTGCTTTTGTTGTCCTTGCCCAGGGAGATATGTTCAAGAAGAGGTCACTCATGTTTATGTCTAAGAGATTTTTACCTATGTTTTTTTCCAAGAGTTTTATGGTTTCATGACTGACATTCAGGTCTTTGATCCATTTAAAATTTACTTTTGTGTATGGGGTTAGACAATGGTCCAGTTTCAGTCTCTTACATATAGCTGTTCAATTTTGCCAGCATCTTCTGTTGAAGAAACTGTCATTTCCCCATTGTATGTCCATGGCTCCTTTATCAAATATTAATTGACCATATATGTTTGGGTTAATGTCTGGTGTCTCTAATCTGTTCCACTGGTCTGTGGCTCTGTTCTGGTGCCAGTACCAAATTGTCTCGATTACTGTGGCTTTGTAGTAGAGTTTGAAGTTGGGGAATGAGATCCCCACCACCACCACCTTATTCTTCTTTCTCAGGATTGCTTTGGCTATTTGGGGTCTTTGGTGTTTCCATATGAATTTTTGAACTATTTGTTCCAGTTCATTGAAGAATATTCCTGGTAATTTGATAGGGATTGCATCAAATCTGTATATTGCTTTGGGCAGGATGGCCATTTTGATTATATTAATCCTTCCTAGCCAAGAGCATGGGATGAGTTTCCATTTGTTAGTGTCCTCTTTAATATCTCTTAAGAGTGTCTTATAGTTTTCAGGGTATAGGTCTTTCACCTCTTTGGTTAGGTTTATTCCTAGGTGTTTTATTCTTTTTGATGCAATTGTGAATGGAATTGTTTTCCTGATTTCTCTTTCTATTAGTTCATTGTTAGTGTATAGGAAAGCCACAGATTTCTGTGTATTAATTTTGTATCCTGCAACTTTGCTGCATTCCGATATCAGTTCTAGTACTTTTAGAGTGGAGTCTTTAGGGTTTTTTATGTACAAAATGATGTCATCTGCAAACAGTGACAGTTTAACTTCTTCTTTACCAGTCTGGATTCCTTGTATTTCTTAGTTTTTTGATTACCACTTCTATTTCTTTGCTGGTAACTGGTTTGTTTAGATTTTGTGTTTCTTCCTTGGTCAGTCTTGGAAGGTTGTATTTTTCTAGGAAGTTGTCCATTTCTTCTAGGTTTTCCAGCTTCTTAGCATATAGGTTTTCATAGTAGTCTTTAAAAATTCTTTGTATTTCTGTGGAGTCTGTTGTGATTTTTCCATTCTCATTTCTGATTCTGTTGATGTGTGTTGATTCTCTTTCTCTTAATAAGTTTGGCTAAAGGCTTATCTATTTTGTTTATTCTCTCAAAGAACCAGCTCTTGTTTTCATTGATTTTTTCTATTGTTTTATTCTTCTCAATGTTGTTTATTTCTTCTCTGATCTTTATTATATCCCTCCTTCTGCTGACTTTAGGCCTCATTTGTTCTTCTTTTCCCAGTTTTGATAATTCTGATGTTACACTATTCATTTGGGATTGTTCTTCCTTCTTTAAGTGTGCCTGGATTGCTATATAGTTTCCTCTTAAGACTGCTTTCACTGCGTCCCACAGAAGTTTTGGCTTTGTGTTATTGTTGTCATTTGTTTCCATATATTCGTTGATCTCTATTTTAATTTGTTCATTGATCCATTGATTATTTAGGAGCATGTTGTTAAGCCTCCATGTGTTTGTGAGCCTTTTTGTTTTCTTCATTGAATTTATTTCTAGTTTTATACCTTTGTGGTCTGAAAAGTTGGTTGGTAGAATTTCAATCTTTTGGAATTTACTGAGTCTCTGTTGTGACCTAGTATGTGGTCTATTCTGGAGAATGTTCCATGTCCACTTGAGAAGAATGTATATCCTGTTGCTTTTGGATGTAGAGTTGTATAGATGTCTATTAGGTCCATCTGTTCTTGTGTGTTGTTCAGTGCCTCTGTGTCCTTACTTATTTTCTGTCAAGTGGATCTATCCTTTGGGGGTGAGTGGTGTGTTGAAGTCTCCTAAAATGAATGCATTGCATTCTATTTCCCCCTTTAGTTCTGTTAGTATTTGTTTCACATATGTTGGTTCTCCTGTGTTGGGTGCATATATATTTAGAATGGTTATATCCTTTTGTTGGACTGAGCCCTTTATCATTATGTAATGTCCTTCTTTATCTCTTGTTACTTTCTTTGTTTTGAAGTCTATTTTGTCTGATAGTAGTACTGCAACCCCTGCTTTCTTCTCTCTGTTGTTTGCCTGAAATATATTTTCCATCCCTTGACTTTTAGTCTGTGCATGTCTTGGGTTTGAGGTGAGTTTCCTGTAAGCAGCATATAGATGGGTCTTGCTTTTTTATCCATTCTATTACTCTGTGTCTTTTGATTGGTGCATTCAGTCCATTTACATTTAGGGTGACTATTGAAAGATATGTACTTATTGCCATTGCAGGCTTTAGATTCGTGGTTACCAAAGGTTCAAGGTTAGCTTCTTTATTATCTTACTGCCTACCTTAGCTCACTTATTGAGCTGTTATATACACTGTCTGGAGATTCTTTTCTTCTCTCCCTTCTTATTCCTCCTCCTTCATTCTTTATATGTTGGTTGTTTTATTCTGTGCTCCTTCGTGTTTTCTTTAAGTGCTTTTAGTTGGTAGTTGATTTTATTTTTTGCCTTTAGTTAGTATTTGGTTGGTCTGCTTTCTTTGCTGTGATTTTATTTTCTCTGGTGACATCGATTTAGTCTTAGGAGTGCTCCTGTCTAGAATAGTCCCTCTAGAATACCCTGTAGAGGTGGTTTGCGGGAGGCAAATTCCCTCAGCTTTTGCTTGTCTGGTAATCGTTTAATCCCTCCATATTTAAATGATAATCGTGCTGGACACAGTATCCTTGGTTCAAGGCCCTTCTGTTTCATTGCATTAAATATATCATGCCATTCTCTTCTGGCCTGTAAGGTTTCGTTTGAGAAGTCTGATGATAGCCTTGTAGGTTTTCCTTTATAGGTGACCATTTTCTCTCTAGCAGCATTTAAAACTCTGTCCTTTTCCTTGATCTTTGCCATTTTAATTATCATGTGTTTTGGTGTTGTCCTCCTTGGGTCCTTTCTGTTGGAAGTTCTGAGTATTTCCGTGGTCTGTTCAATTATTTCCTCCCCCAGTCTGGGAAAGTTTTCAGCAATTATTTCTTCAAAGACACTTTCTATCCCTTTTTCTCTCTCTTCTTCTTCTTCTGGTACCCCTATAATACGGATATTGTTCCTTTTAGATTGGTCACACAGTTCTCTTAATATTGTTTCATTCCTGGAGATCCTTTTATCTCTCTCTGTGTCAGCTTTTATGCGTTCCTGTTCTCTGGTTTCTATTCCATCAATGTCCTCTTCCATCTTATCCATTCTGCATATAAATCCTTCCAGAGTTTCTTTCACTTCTGTAGTCTCCTTCCAGATGTGTGTAATCTCCATCTGGATGTCTGTAATCTCCCTCCAGACTTCATCCCTTAGCTCTTGTGTATTTCTCTGCATCTCAGTCAGCATGTTTGTGATTTTTATTTTGAATTCTTTTTCAGGAAGACTGGTTACATCTGTCTCCTTCTCAGGTGTTGTCACTGTAATCTTAGTCTGCCTCAAGTTTTGCCTTTTTATGGCGATAGAGATAGTTTGCAGAGCTGGCACGAATGATGGCTGGAAGAACTTCCCTTCTTGTTGGTTTGTGGCCTTTCTCTCCTGTGAGAACCATGACCTCTAGTGGCTTGTGCTGGGCAGCTTCGTGCAGACAGGGCTTCAGATTCTTGCCCGGCCACTATGGAGTTTATGTCCGCTGTTGCTGTGCGTGTGACCTGCCTCGGGCTGCTGCTCTGATATGGTGGAGCCGCGTTGGTGGGGGAATGGCCAGGAGGCTGTTTATCTCTGTGAGGGGCCTCTGAGCTGCCCTGATATCCAGGGGTTTAGGGTGCCCGTAGTTCCCCACTGCTGGACTAAGTGTCTCAGGATGCTTCCATCTGGTGGTGGGGTCCCTTTCCCTTTAAGACTTCCAAAAAGCACTTGCTTTTCTTTTTCCCTGGGGCACCAGCTGCAGGGACCCACTCACAGGTCTTACTGTCCTGTGTCCCTAGTTTCCAGGACCCCACACATGCACTGTGTCTACACTCTGGTGTGGATGGGTAGGGCTGTCTATTTAGCAGTCCTGGGCTCCCTCTCCCTCCTCGCTCTGACTCCTCTCCTCCAGCCCTGAGCTGGGGTGTGGGGCGCTCAGGTCCTGCCAGGCCAGGGCTTGTATCTTACCCCGTCATGAGGTGCTGGGTTCTCGCAGGTGTGGATGTTGTCTGGATGTTGTCCTGTGTCTTCTGATCTCTCTTTTAGGAATAGTTTTCTTTGTTGTATTTTCAAAAACATATGTGGTTTTGAGAGGAGATTTCTGTTGCTCTACTCATGCCACCATCTTGGCTCCGCCCTCTGCTTTCTTTTTATAGAAGCGTGTCTGTAAGGAGCTTTAAAGGTTCAGGACTCATTTGAATGCTATTCTCTTTATTAAAATAAAAATCAGAAAAAAGTTCTATACTTTATTAAGTCACTAAATTCATTACTGTCCCTAGCTTTTCAGAGAGCCTCCTCTTAAAAAGAAACTCCAATATTCTACAACAAAATTTAGTTATTTTGCTGTTTTCAGAGAATGAAAGAGTCATAGCCCTTTTAAAGTGCTTTGAGAGAAATGATGAATTCTCAGCTTCCTGGAAATTTAATCATTGTTACAAGTCCCCTCTCCTCTCAAATATGGGATGTCTAGTTTGAAAGCAACAACCGATTATTTTGAAATCTTAGGCATCAGCAAGGGAGCACCAATGTGCAGACAGGAAATTACCCCAATCTGAAAACAGCTGTTCTTCCTTAACTTCCCACCCCTTCTGGAGAGTGGTGGTGTGTGCCTTCTCTTCTGGTTCTCGCTGGCAGGGGCACCTTACTGTTGGGACCACCACTGTGCCAATTGGGAATCAGAACATGGGGAGCAGTGTGTAGTTGCCTTCCAGTGGCCGGTCTTCACTGGAGCTAGAAAACATTTTTAGAATTGTCTTTTAAGTCAGAAACTTTGAGGGGACAGGCCTAGTTCTCTCAAGTGGAGGTCTCAAAGAATTGCTATTTAATGATAAATAGGTTTTTACCAGAATTTAAATTATAGAGTCTGGTATGATGTGGATAATAATTTTGTAAATGATCAACCACAGTAATCCTTTAAAATGCCAGCTTTTCCGGCTTCCTTTTCTTCTGTTTCTGATGAAACAAAATTTCAAAAGCTTTAATTTTGCTTTGTAAATGCAGGGCTGGCTTTGCATGTAAATACAGGTAATTATGTTAAAAGGATGGATTCCAAAATTCATGTATTTAACAAAGATTTGTTATACTCTAAAGTTTTATAAAAGGAAATAATTTAATTTTGAAAGTTTTCAAAATCTGACTAGATTTCTTTCAGATGATTCAAATTCTACTGTTCATATATATTTTTCTACCAGAGAAAACTGTCTTTCCAAGTCAAATACAAAAATATTTTTGTACAGTAAAATGAAAACATTATGTAAATTTTGTGTAAATTTTATGGGATAAACCTCTTTGCAAATAGTGGTTTTCATTTGTTTTACTTTTGTTAGCATGCTTTTGAATTTCAGAATTGAGACACACTTGAATTTTAGAATCGAAAGTCTCAGAGCAACACAAAGTCACTAATAATTTTTTTAAAAGGAAAAAGAAAAAGCAGAGTGTAACAGAAGCACACACTCATATCACACTTATATTTTTTTATTAAAGTATTTTGGCCCCCCATCTGCAGAGGTTTGTGACTGGAGTCAGACTCATTTCTTGCTCCAGCCAAGCTGATTTTGCAATGAGACAGTATTTTTTAATGTTTTGGTAACCACATGAGCTTTCTCTCAGTCACCTTTGTCTTAAGTTAGAAGTTATATTTTATGGTGTAAGATTCTCTTATGATGTTAGAACATCAGCTCAGCCCCATATTTTCTAAAAGACCTTTCCATAAGATATTCATTTTGTTGTAGAAAATTTACATTTTATACATCACCAAAATGTGGTGAGCTTGTATGAACTGTTTTGATACATGTGTATTGAGGCCTACCAGACTGAAAGTCTTGATGGGGAGGCCAAAGATGCGGATTCCAGATGTGGATTCTAGTCGTCTCTGTACTGTGTTGTATTTTTCCTATCCCCACTCTGCTGTGAGAATATCCGGGGTTTTCCCTGCCTGTACCTAGTGTGCAGCAGAGTAACTGGCACCCGGGAGCTTCCCAAAGGGAAAAGAGATTGCCTGGGATCCTGTTGCGCAGGCAGATGAACAAAGCTTCACTACCTCTCCTCTCGCCTTCTGACTGGCTCCTCTCCTGGAATCCCTTTCTGCCTGCTTCCAGCTAAGAGGCCAAGAATCATGCCTGCACCAGCCTGAGTTTGAATCACTTTCTCCACCCCAGTCCACGGTGCTTCAAGGTTGTGACCAGCATGAGGGCACCAGAGTGGATGGGGAAGTTTGACTATTCACTGTAATGAGTGAATCAGGAGAGCTGCCCCACTGCTGGACCGGAGTGGCCCAAGACCACACTTCAAATGTGAAGGCAGTTGATGCCAGGAGATGTCCAGGTGGAGATGTAAGTCAGGCACCTGGTTAAGAGGCTGGGGTGTAGGCCCAGGTCATCAGGTCTGGAGCTGCAGGAAGCCTCGACACTGCCCCGGCGCCGAGGGAGTCACTGCTGACAACGAAGCTGAAGGGCCCAAGGCGGCACTGCGTCTGGGCTGGGACGAAAATGAAGCAAAAAGGAGGCAAAAAGATCAGCCAGGACAGGGAGGGAGGAAGAAGCCCTGTGAAGAAAGTCCTTCCTGAAGGAGGGTTTGATCAGATGCTGCCGACAGGCCGGGTGAAATGGATGCTAAAGAGTCGATCATGGGATTTTGGAACGTGGTCACGACTGGTGACTGCCCCATGTGCCCTTTGGGAGGCAGTGTTGGGGCTGTTACGGCAGTTGCATCCGTGGCTGGCAATGATGAGAAAAGCATCACTCCTTGGGTAGTTTTGGGAGGCCCCCTAATCTGACTGTTGGGCTTTTTGGTGTAGGTACATTTAGAAAAAACTGCCTGTCTGAGGCTTATCCCGGTTGTAGATAAATGTTGCCCATAATTTGAGTTCTTGTTAAATAAACTATGATGAGAGTATTTGGAAACTTTTTCCTCAGAAAGTATGCATATATCTTACTTTGAAGCATAACATCTGATTTATCATGGCTTAATAATAGTCTCTGACATACAAGTTTTTGAATATGAATAAGATACAAATAATTTCTTACCTAAAGTGTTGTGTTTTTAAAGTGTTGCACATACTTCATGCATTTGGTCGTTATATTATTTTTAATTACATAAAATGTTAAAGTAAGATGTGTTTGTAAAGGTTTGAATTCACTTAAAATTCTTCCTAGTATCTCATTTTAGGATTTAGAGATTCCTGAGTACTAGAATATGAAGACCTTGCATGTATATTCCAGGTATATCCCTTTGACACTTTCCCTTTGACTTAGAGCCTTCTGATACTTACTTAAAAAATTCAGAGGTGATAGGTTTTTAAAAGTTTAATAGTGTATTGCTATTATACAACTCAAAGCTTTTTTAGATATTTCATTTTTGTTTCACTTCATCTGAAATAAAGTTATTCTGAAAATAATTAGTACCACAGTGGCTATTATGAAACAGTTTGAGAGGTTGTGTACTTAACTATGCTTTCTCTGCTTTCACCTAAATGACTTTTTGACTTTTATTTTAGATGAATTGTGTTAAGAATTGTTTAGTAAACATTTTCAAAGTTAGCAAAATTTTGTCGTCTGACAAATTGACATGAAATATTTGTATTCTACTATGTCACTTTTGCTTGTTTGTTTGAAGGTCAAGGAGGTTTTTTTAAATAAGTAATTTAGTTAAATTGGATGCAATCCAGCATGTATTTTGCCCCCTCCCCCACTCCCTCAATTTGGTGTAATAACTAGAATTAGAAGTGCTGAATTATGATACATGAAAGATGATGAAACACTCTAGTTAACTGTCTTTATTAGTTTTCCAAGTGATAACTTCCGGGTCTCAATTTTAGTTTTCTTTATCCTCTTGCCAATGGTGGAAACCTGACACATGTACCTAAGGTTGTTTTCCCTTATGAATGTTAACATCTCCCACATACTGAATCATGGTTTAGAATAGTTAACAGCTCACAGTTTGCAGTTTATCGTCTCTCTCTCCTTCCCTTTTTGGAATTTTGTTGTCTTTGCTGACTTGCGTTGGGTGTTAATCACATTATGACTTAGGACAGCTTTGTGAAAATTAAACTGTTTTGCTAAATATAGCCAGAGTAACAGTTCCATCACTTACTCCAAAATACTACCCTGGATTATTCTAGAATTTGAGAAGACCAAAAAAGGAAAAACTTTAATTTTTTTTGGCTTTTCCATGTTTGATAGCTTTTAATTTCACAAGGAATATCTGCATATGTATTTAATGTAAACATTTAAAACTTCTTCAGCAGCTTTCCCCTATTCCCTTTCTGCCCACGTAAGTAATTACTGTTAGTATGCTAACTTATAGACTTTTTCTTGGGTTTTGTATACATATATATTTGGATATATCATTGACATACAGATTATGTACAGACATATGTAAGAAAATAACCATATAAATAGGTTTTCTATTTTTTATTTCATTTTTAGAAATTTACTGTTTTCTAGGAATTCATCCATTTTGTCTTGATTTTCAAATGCATTGGCATAAAGCCATTCACAGCACTCTTACTCATTTAATGCCTGGAAAGTCAGTGCTGATGTCCCCTTTCATTCCTGATACCGGTTGCTGGTGTCCTGTCTTTCTCTCTGATCAGTTTCTCCAGAGGCTTATCAGTTTTATTATACACTTAAAAAAACCTGTTCTGGGCTTTGTCAGTTTTATTGTTTCTGTTTTATTTCTATCCTGACTTTTATTAAATTCTTTCTTCGGTTTTAATTTGCTGCTTTATTTTATACCCATGAAAATGGATGTTTTGTTTTATTTACCTTCTGCCATTTAGATGTGCTGGGTCTTTCTGCTGTGTCCTTGGTGTCCCCACCCCATCTCTGTGTTTCCATTGTCGCTTCTCCTTACCTCTCTGAGTAGCTTCTTGTCAACATCTACCAGTTCACAGATTTTCTCATAACCTGCGACTGATTTGTTACAAACATTGAGTTTTAAGTTTCATTTTAAAATGCTTTTTGGGGTTTTTTTTGTTTTGTTTTTTGTTTTTTGTTTTTATTTTTTTGAGAGGGCATCTCTCATATTTATTGATCAAATGGTTGTTAACAACAATAAAATTCAGTATAGGGGGGTCAATGCTCAATGTACAATCATTAATCCACCTCAAGCCTAATTCTCGTCAGTCTCCAATCTTCTGAAGCATAACAAACAAGTTCTTACATGGTGAATGAATTCTTGCACAGTGAATAAATTCTTACATGGTGAACAGTACAAGGGCATTCATCACAGAAACTTTCGGTTTTGATCATGCATTATGACCTATAAACAATCAGGTCAAATATGAATATTCGTTTGATTTTTGTACTTGATTTATATGTTGATCCCACATTTCTCCTATTATTATTATTATTTTTATTTTTAATAAAATGCTGAAGTGGTAGGTAGATGCAAGATAAAGGTAGAAAACATAGTTTAGTGCTGTAAGAGGGCAAATGTAGATGATCAGATGATCAGGTGTGTGCCTATGGACCAAGTATTAATCCAGGCTAGACAAGGGCAGCAAGACATCCACGGATGCAGAAGATTTCTCTCAAAGCAGGGGGGGTGAGGTTCTGAGCCTCACCTCTGTTGATCCCCAATTTCTCACCTGATGGCCCCCCTGCGACTGTGCCTGTCTTAGGTTGTTCCTCCCTTGAGGAATCTTACCCGTCTCTGGCTAACCAGTCATCTTCCGGGGCCATACAGGGAAATGTAAAGTTGGTAAGTGAGAGAGATGCCATATTGTTTGAAAAGGTTAGCTTTTTACTTCTTTGCAGATTTATGCCCTGTGGCTTCTATGCCCAGCACTTGTCTCGAGGTATCTTTACCACCTGGAGGAATTATGATACTCAGTAAATTCGATATGAGGCACGAATTCTATTTAAGGGTTGTAATTAGGAAGGAAGAAGAAAAGCTATAGATGTAGCATATGAAGGAAACATGGGAGGATTGATTATTTCTTTGACATATCTTCTTGTAGAGTACCTTAAGTATGTATAGGTTTTAAACTACTAACTAATTCGCACACACATATTAACATAATAGGAATACGGTGACATAAACAAAGCAAATCTATAATTACCATCCATCTCCAGTGAAGCCAAGAAAACCATTTAGGCACCCTAGGCATTTGTGAAAATTTATCTATGATATGATGGATATTGTCCAACTGTACTTGAACCATCAGACAAATTAAAACAGCCCATTTCTGGGATCTGTTCACATCCCATATGTTCTTTTAACCATAGATAGTCTATAGTCATGAGATTTTGGAGGGCTACAACTTGCACCCCTCCCAACTCCTGCTTGAGTTCCAACAGTACAGATCCGGTCAAATTCGTTGTCTCACTGTATGCACATGCCAGCCTAGAGATCTCCCTCCTCATTCTTATGGCAAGTCCAGGAGACGGTGGGCTGGATGCAGCCACAACCGCAGCATCGTCCGGATCCCTGTGGAGGCTTTTTGATGATCATCCCCCGGCACAAGTCCCCCAGAGAGTGCTGATGCCGGAAGCTCCTCCTCATATCATATCTTAGTTCATTTTCTGGGTATCCAAGCTAGGCCTTGATCTTCTGCATAGAAACAAAGAGACCCTTTGCCCCCACTTTGACATGCCCTCTATACCACTGTGCAGCACTCATTGGACGTCAGCACACAATAACTGCTTTTTTTTTCTTTTTTTTCTTTTTTTTTAATTAAGAGAAAGGAATATTATCAGAAAAAAGTACCTCCATAGCTGAACATCTGACACCCTTTAAGTGATCAACATTAAGGATATTTAAAGCATGCGTTGATTTTTGATTTACCAATAGTTTTATCCTGTTAAGGAGTAATCACCCTTTTCTTTCTTTCTTTCTTTTTTTTTTTTTTTTTTAATTTTTAATCTACACTTACATGAAGAATACTATGTTTACTATGCTCTCCCCTATATCAGGTCCCCCCTAACAACCACATTATGGTTACTGTCCATCAGCTTAGCAAAATGTTGTAGAGTCACTACTTGTCCTCTCTGTGTTGTGCAGCCCACCCTCCCCTTTCTCCCTCCCCCCCATGCATGCTAATCTTAATACCCCCCTTCTTCTCCCCTCTTATCCCTCCCTGCCCACCCATCCTCCCCAGTTCCTTTCCCTTTGGTACCTGTTAGTCCATTTTTGGGTTCTGTAATTCCACTGCTGTTTTGTTCCTTCAGTTTTTCCTTTGTTCCTATACTCCTCAGATGAGTGAAATCATTTGGTATTTCTCTTTCTCCACTTGGCTTATTTCACGGAGCATAATACTCTCCAGCTCCATCCATGTTGCTGCAAATGGTTGGATTTTTCCACTTCTTATGACTGAGTAGTATTCCATTGTGTATATGTACCACATCTTCTTTATCCATTCATTTACCGATGGACATTTAGGTTGCTTCCAATTCTTGGCTATTGTAAATAGTGCTGCGATAACCATAGGAGTGCATCTGTCTTTCTCAAACTTGATTGCTGCGTTCTTAGGGTAAATTCCTAGGAGTGGAATTCCTGGGTCAAATGGTAGGTCTGTTTTGAGCATGTTGATGGACCTCCATACTGCTTTCCACAATGGTTGAACTAATTTACATTCCCACCAGCAGTGTAGGAGGGTTCCCCTTTCTCCACAGCCTTGCCAACATTTGTTGTTGTTTGTCTTTTGGATGGCAGCTATCCTTACTGGTGTGAGGTGATACCTCATTGTAGTTTTAATTTGCATTTCTCTGATAATTAGTGATGTGGAGCATCTTTTCATGTGTCTCTTGGCCATCTGTATTTCTTTTTTGGAGAACTGTCTGTTCAGTTCCTCTGCCCATTTTTTAATTGGGTTATTTGTTTTTTGTTTGTTGAGGTGTGTGAGCTCTTTATATATTCTGGACGTCAAGCCTTTATCGGATCTGTCATTTTCAAATATATTCTCCCATACTGTAGGGTTCCTTTTTGTTCTATTGATGGTGTCTTTCGCTGTACAGAAGCTTTTCAGCTTAATGTAGTCCCACTTGCTCATTTTTGCTGTTGTTTTCCTTGCCCGGGGAGATATGTTCAAGAAGAGATCACTCATGTTTATGTCTAAGAGGTTTTTGCCTATGTTTATTTCCAAGAGTTTGATGGTTTCATGACTTACATTCAGGTCTTTGATCCATTTTGAGTTTACCTTTGTATATGGGGTTAGACAATGGTCCAGTTTCATTCTCCTACATGTAGCTGTCCAGTTTTGCCAGCACCATCTGTTGAAGAGACTGTCATTTTGCCATTGTATGTCCATGGCTTCTTTATCAAATATTAATTGACCATATATGTTTGGGTTAATTTCTAGGGTCTCTAATCTGTTCCACTGGTCTGTGGCTCTGTTCTTGTGCCAGTACCAAATTGTCTTGATTACTATGGCTTTGTAGTAGAGCTTGAAGTTGGGGAGTGAGATCCCCCCTACTTTATTCTTCTTTTTCAGGATTGCTTTGGCTATTCGGGGTCTTTGGTGTTTCCATATAAATTTTTGAATTATTTGTTCCAATTCATTGAAGAATGTTGCTGGTAATTTGAGAGGGATTGCATCAAATCTGTATATTGCTTTGGGCAGGATGGCCATTTTGACGATATTAATTCTTCCTAGCCATGAGCATGGGATGAGTTTCCATTTATTAGTGTCCCCTTTATTTTCTCTTAAGAGTGACTTGTAGTTTTCAGAGTATAAGTCTTTCACTTCTTTGGTTAGGTTTATTCCTAGGTATTTTATTCTTTTTGATGCAATGGTGAATGGAATTGTTTTCCTGATTTCTCTTTCTATTGATTCGTTGTTAGTGTATAGGAAAGCTACAGATTTCGGTGTGTTAATTTTGTATCCTGCAACTTTGCTGTATTCCGATATCAGTTCTAGTAGTTTTGGAGTGGAGTCTTTAGGGTTTTTTATGTACAGTATCATATCATCTGCAAATAGTGACAGTTTAACTTCTTCTTTACCAATCTGGATTCCTTGTATTTCTTTGTTTTGTCTGATTGCCGTGGGTAGGACCTCCAGTACTATGTTAAATAACAGTGGGGAGAGTGGGCATCCCTGTCTGGTTCCCGATCTCAGAGGAAATGCTTTCAGCTTCTCGTTGTTCAGTATAATGCTGGCTGTGGGTTTATCATATATGGCCTTTATTATGTTGAGGTACTTGCCCTCTATTCCCATTTTGCTGAGAGTTTTTATCATGAATGGATGTTGAATTTTGTCAAATGCTTTTTCAGCATCTATGGAGATGATCATGTGGTTTTTGTCTTTCTTTTTGTTGATGTGGTGGATGATGTTGATGGATTTTCGAATGTTGTTCCATCCTTGCATCCCTGGGATGAACCCCACTTGGTCATGGTGTATGATCCTTTTGATATACTGTTGAATTCGGTTTGCTAATATTTTATTGAGTATTTTCGCATCTACATTCATCAGGGATATTGGTCTGTAATTTTCTTTTTTGGTGGGGTCTTTGCCTGGTTTTGGTATTAGGGTGATGTTGGCCTCATAGAATGAGTTTGGGAGTATTCCCTCTTCTTCTATTTTGTGGAACACTTCAAGGAGAATGGGTATTATGTCTTCTCTGTGTGTCTGATAAAATTCCGAGGTAAATCCGTCCGGCCCCGGGGTTTTGTTCTTGGGTAGTTTTTTGATTACTGTTTCAATTTCTTTGCTTGTAATTGGTTTGTTTAACTTTTGTGTTTCTTCCTTGGTCAGTCTTGGGAGGTTGTATTTTTCTAGGAAGTTGTCCATTTCTTCTAGGTTTTCCAGCTTGTTGGCATATAGGTTTTCATAGTAGTCTTTAATAATTCTTTGTATTTCTGTGGAGTCTGTCGTGATTTTTCCATTCTCATTTCTGATTATGTTGATTTGTGTTGACTCTCTTTTTCTCTTAATAAGTTGGGCTAGAGGCTTATCTATTTTGTTTATTTTCTCAAAGAACCAGCTCTTGGTTTCGTTGATTTTTGCTATTGTTTTATTCTTCTCAATTTTGTTTATTTCTTCTCTGATCTTTATTATGTCCCTCCTTCTGCTGACTTTAGGCCTCATTTGTTCTTCTTTTTCCAGTTTTAATAATTGTGATGTTAGACTATTCATTTGGGATTGTTCTTCCTTCTTCAAGTGTGCCTGGATTGCTATATACTTTCCTCTTAAGACTGCTTTCGCTGCATCCCACAGAAGTTGGGGCTTAGTGTTGTTGTTGTCATTTGTTTCTATATATTCCTTGATCTCTATTTTGATTTGTTCATTGATCCATTGATTATTTAGTAGCATGTTCTTAAGCCTCCATGTGTTTGTGAGCCTTTTTGTTTTCTTTGTAGAATTTATTTCTACTTTCATACCTTTGTGGTCTGAAAAATTGGTTGGTAGAATTTCAATCTTTTGGAATTTACTGAGGCTCTTTTTGTGAGCTAGTATGTGGTCTATTCTGGAGAATGTTCCATGTGCACTTGAGAAGAATGTATATCCTGTTGCTTTTGGATGTAGAGTTCTATAGATGTCTATTAGGTCCATCTGTTCTAGTGTGTTGTTCAGTGCCTGTGTGTCTTTACTTATTTTCTGCCCGGTGGATCTATCCTTTGGGGTGAGTGGTGTGTTGAAGTCTCCTACAATGAATGCATTGCAGTCTATTTCCCTCTTTAGTTCTGTTAGTATTTGCTTCACATATGCTGGTGCTCCTGTATTGGGTGCATATATATTTAGAATGGTTATATCCTCTTGTTGGACTGAGCCCTTTATCATTATGTAGTATCCTTCTTTATCTCTTGTTACTTTCCTTGTTTTGAAGTCTATTTTGTCTGATATTAGTACTGCAACCCCTGCTTTCTTCTTACTGTTGTTTGCCTGAAATATGTTTTTCCATCCCTTGACTTTTAGTCTATGCTTATCTTTGGGTTTAAGGTGAGTTTCTTGTAAGCAGCATATAGATGGGTCTTGCTTTTTTATCCATTCTATTACTCTATGTCTTTTGATTGGTGCATTAAGTCCATTTACATTTAGGGTGACTATTGAGAGATATGTACTTATTGCCATTGCAGGCTTTAGATTCGTGGTTACCAAAGGTTCAAGGTTAGCTTCTTTAGTATCTTACTGCCTAACTTAGCTCGCTTATTGAGCTGTTATATATACTGTCTGGAGATTCTTTTCTTCTCTCCCTTCTTATTCCTCCTCCTCCATTCTTCATATGTTGTGTGTTTTGTTCTGTGCTCTTTTTAGGGGTGCTCCCATCTAGAGCAGTCCCTGTAGGATGCCCTGTAGAGGTGGTTTGTGGGAAGCAAATTCCCTCAGCTTTTGCTTGTCTGGGAATTGTTTAATCCCGCCATCATATTTAAATGATAGTCGTGCTGGATACAGTATCCTTGGTTCAAGGCCCTTCTGTTTCATTGCATTAAGTATATCATGCCATTCTCTTCTGGCCTATAGGGTTTCTGTCGAGAAGTCTGATGTTAGTTAGCCTGATGGGTTTTCCTTTATAGGTGACCTTTTTCTCTCTAGCTGCCTTTAAAACTCTTTCCTTGTCCTTGATCCTTGCCATTTTAATTACTATGTGTCTTGGTGTTGTCCTCCTTGGATCCTTTCTGTTGGAAGTTCTGTGTAATTCCATGGTCTGTTCGATTATTTCCTCCCCCAGTTTGGGGAAGTTTTCAGCAATTATTTCTTCAAAGAGACTTTCTATCCCTTTTCCTCTTTCTTCCTCTTCTGGTATCCCTATAATACGAATATTATTCCTTTTGTATTGGTCACATATTTCTCTTAGTGTTGTTTCATTCCTGGAGATCCTTTTATCTCTCTCTATATCAGCTTCTATACGTTCCTGTTCTCTGGCTTCTATTCCTTCAATGGCCTCTTGCATCTTATCCATTCTGCTTATAAATCCTTCCAGGGATTGTTTCACTTCTGTGATCTCCTTCCTGACATCTGTGATCTCCTTCCGGACTTCATCCCACTGCTCTTGCATTTTTCTCTGCATCTCATCCCACTGCTCTTGCATTTTTCTCTGCATCTCATCCCATTGCTCTTGCATTTTTCTCTGCATCTCCATCAGCATGTTCATGACTTTTATTTTGAATTCTTTTTCAGGAGGACTGGTTAGGTCTGTCTCCCTCTCAGGTGTTGTCTCTGTGATCTTTGTCTGCCTGTAGTTTTGCCTTTTCATGGTGATAGAGATAGTTTGCAGAGCTGGTACAAGTGACTGCTGGAAGAGCTTCCCTTCTTGTTGGTTTGTGGCCTTCTCCTGGGAGAATAGCGACCTCTAGTGGCTTGTGCTGGGCAGCTGTGCGCAGACAGGGCTTCTGCTTCCTGCCCAGTTGCTTTGGGGTTTATCTCCGCTGTTGCTGTGGGCTTGGCCTGGCTGGGGCTGTTCCTCCAAAATGGTGGAGCCCCGTTGGAGGGGGAGCGGCCGGGAGGCTATTTATCTCCGTAAGGGGCCTCTGTACTCCCTGCTGCCCAGGGGGTTAGAGTGCCCAGAGATCCCCAGATTCCCTGCCTCTGGTCTAAGTGACCTGTCCTGCCCCTTTAAGACTTCCAAAAAGCACTCTGCAAACCAAAACAACAACAGCAGCAATGAGAGAGGGCACAGAAAGGAAAAAAAAAAGGAAAAAACACGCGATTTTTTTTTTTTTTTTTTTTGTCCTCAGGTGCCGGTCCCAGGCACCCGCTCACTGGTCCTGCTGCCCTGTCTCCCTAGCACCAGGGTCCCTGTCCTTTCAAGGCTTCCAAATAGCACCCACCCACCGGTCCCGCAGGGAAGGACCGCTCGATATTCTTTGTCCTCAGGCGCTGGTCCCAGGCACCCGCTCACCAGTCCCGCCGCCCTGCCTCCCTAGCACTGGGGTCCCTGTCCCTTTAAGGCTTCCAAAAAGCACTCGCCAAAAAGAGAGAAAAAAAGAGGAAAAACGCGCGATTTCCTCCGTCCTCAGGTGCCGGTCTCAGGCACCCGCCCACCAGTCCCACAGGGAAAAACGCACGATATTCTTTGTCCTCAGGCACCGGTCCCAGGCACCCGCTCACCAGTCCCGCCGCCCTGCCTCCCTAGCACCAGGGTCCCTGTCCCTTTTAGGCTTCCAAAAAGCACTCGCAAAAAAGAGAAAAAAAAAAGGGGAAAAACGCGCGATTTCCTCTGTCCTCAAGTGCCGGTCTCAGGCACCCGCCCCCCGGTCCCGCAGGGAAAAACGTGGGATATTCTTTGTCCTCAGGCGCCGGTCCCGGGCACCCGCTCACCAGTCCCGCCACCCTGCCTCCTTAGCACCGGGGTCCCTGTCCCTTTAAGGCTTCCAAAAAGCGCTCGCCAAAAAGAGAAAAAAAAAAGGGGGGAAAAACGCGCGATTTCCTCCGTCCTCAAGCGCCGGTCTCAGGCACCCGCCCGCCAGTCCCGCAGGGAGAAACGTGGGATATTCTTTGTCCTCAGGCGCCGGTCCCAGGCACCTGCTCACCGGTCCCGCCACCCTGCCTCCCTAGCAACGGGGGCCCGTCCCTTTAAGGCTTCCAAAAAGCACTTGCCAAAAAAAAAACCGCTCGGGTTTCTTTCCACCCACCGGGAGCCGGGGGGAGGGGTGCTTGGGTCCCGCCGGGCCGGGGCTTGTATCTTACCCCCTTCACAAGGCGCTGGGTTCTTGTAGGTGTGGATGTGGTCTGGATGTTGTCCTGTGTCCTCTGGTCTCTATTTTAGGAAGAATTTTCTTTGTTATATTTTCATAGCTCTATGTGGTTTTGGGAGGAGATTTCCACTGCTCTACTCACGCCACCATCCTGGCTCCCAGCCTGCTTTTTGGTTTTTTAAAAAAAATCTATTGCGTCACTTTTTATAGTTTACAGTTTCCTGCAGTGTTTGATGATTCTCAATTTTGTATGGATATTTTTTCTCTTTTTATTCTACTGGTTCTTACTGTATCTTGTTTCCATGGTTACCCTTTGGCTGTGTGATAGACATTGTAGTTGAAAAATTATTTCTGGGAATAATTTGTAGTCTGGTTTTTTGCAATGTGGATTTTTTTTTACCACTGCATTTTAAAAAATGATTTCCTAGTATTATTTGCTATAGACATAACCATATGTATAAAATTATTCCTTTACTGATGGACATTTAAGTAGTTTTCAGTTTCTTTGCTATAAAGAGCAACACAGGAAATACCATTTTACAGTATCTGAGGGAGCCTTAATAAATAGAAATCTTCCTGAGATTTGGAATAAATTGAAAAATAAGTAGGAAAAAAGGGTAAATATTGCCCTGTTACTGGTATTAGCTGAGTTGAAGGGAGGGTTTAGATCCGCTGATGAGATGTGCTCATTTGGACCTCCTGTTAGGCCAGCTTACCCAGGCCCAGCTTACTGGTGCCGGGCTGGCATTTCGCTCCACAGGGCACTTTTCACACGCGCGAGGACCTGTGCTCTTGGAGGACAGGCCAGCTTCCCAGAGGAGGAAGATGGAGGGTATAGCTGAGCTAAGGACATGCCCATTTATTCACTTTTACATTGGCAGTTTAGATAGAGAAATCGTTCGTTGGAGCAGAAGGTTGGGAGCCACGCAGCGGGTGAGGGGCCGCACCCGTCAGGCGGCATGCATTTAGCAGTTCAGGGAAAACGGGATTCGAACATGGGCCTCCAGGACATCAATATCTGTCATTCTCCAATGAGCTAGTGCTTTCTTTGTTATTTTCTAGTTTGCCCAGTGCGTGTTGGCCAGAGGATGGCTGTAACATCTGCGTGATCTGGGCGTGTTGACTGTGTTTGTAGCTGCTGTCACTTGGTGCATGGAGGTCAGTGCTCCATCGTCATTGTGGATTTCTCCTTTATGACGCCTCACAAAGTGCCTTTCTCTGGCCCGCTTTATGCTTTTACCCTAATGTTGCTCTTACTTATTAGGATTATGAGATGTTTCTTTGTATTTGACTCTGAGGGACCATGCTCATCCCTCAGATGTTTAAAGTTTATCTTCTTTTTGTCTTGCTGTAGCTGGCTTTTGCTTTGTGATCTAGTATCTTTTTCTTACTAGATGGAAGATTCAACTCCTCTAAATGTATTGATATGTTTTCTGTTAGGTCTGTCATGGCAACCGCCTATGCCTTCTGATTTTGGTGATTTTACATTTAAAAAATCATCTTAAACATGCAGTGTGCTTTTCTGGTTTGTGGGTTTATTCTAATAATGGGAAAGGGCAGTAATTTTGTGCTGCCTGGTTATCTTTGTTACTATAACTTTGTGGAGTCCACTTGATTTTCTGTTTCCTTAGAAGGCTCTGTTGAATGAGCAATGACATAATTGGCATATTTCCAGTTTTAAATTCTTCCCTTCCACCTCTTTTCTTCCATCATTTTCTTCGTGTTTTCTTTGTAATTTTAGATTTACTCATATCTGTATTAGTTGATTCACCAATTTTAAATTATAACTCTCAATCGACCCCTGCTTATAAAAGGTCAGGAAACTAGTATACTTCTCTTTTGTTGGATTTACCATTTTCATATTAAGTCCTGTAATTGCTATAAACGGGCTTAGTTAGGTATAATTGCTGTTCAGCTAATTGCACATATTAAAGTGTACAATGTGGTAACTTTGACTTGTGAATACATCAACACAGTCGTGATACTGAACATACCCATCCGCACCCAAAATTTCCTCAGGGCCCTTGGTAGTCCCTTTCTCCTGCTCCTTCCTACCCCCAACCTGTCCCACTTTCTATCCTTCGAAAATGGTCTATGTTTTTCAGAAGTATGAAGCACGGGAGCACAGCGCGGGTTAGCTTTGCATGCTGTCTGTTTGGTTTGCACAATCCCGCATGGCCGCTCAGTGCTGAGCACGCGGCCGCAGGTGGTCCCTCTGTGCTGCTGAGTGGTGTTCCGCTGTGTGGACACACTGGATGATGACACTTGGGTTGTGTGCGGTTGGGGGCAGCTCCTCATAGAGACACTACGAACATTTGTTTGTAAATCTGCACAGCCTTTTCCTTTGCGAGTCTCACCCAAAGAGTTAGGGCCCCTCCCGCGCCCTCTGTCTGTCAGCAGAGTGGGCCCACCGGTCGTCCTCTGGGATGTTAGGATAGCCAGGTTCCCTGTGGGCAGGCTGTGACACCAGACCCTGGAGAGCTGGTTAAAATGCAGATCCAGTTTAGCAGGAGTGGGACCTGGGATTTTACATTTTTAGTAGCTTCCAGTTGATGCTAATGCTGCTGGTCCACAAACTTCACTTTGAATATAGCAGGGATCTAGAGCCTTAGGGTTAATGATGCAAGGCATTTGTAGTGTATTTTTTTCCTACCAGGTAAAAGTAAACTACTTCTAGTGTTAGGTTTTCATTAGAAATGGAGAGAGCTGCATTTGCCATGTCAAGCAGCATTTGAAGTGCCAAAAGCTTTATATTCCACCCTGAGCAGCAGTGGGCAGTGGAAGCCATTACTCAGCTACATTTATTATAACGTCCCAGACAAGGCTGCTAGTGGGAGCGGGCCAGGGGTTCACCCCGGCCGGCACCTCCATGCCGCACTTTCCCCAAAGAGGCTTTGTTTGGTTTGGGATTCTGGCAGGAAGGGATTCTCTGGTGTTGGCCCCTCCTACTTTATTAACATGGACAGTCATGTCCTGGGGACTGTCTGGGCTGAGGTTTCGCAGGGAAAGCTCACGTCAGGACTCTGTTACAGTCAGCTGACTGGCGCCTTGCACGTGGTTCCCGAGGAACCCTTGGTTGGGCCCTGTGAATGGTGGTTAGCAGAGCACAGAGCCAGTGTGCTTGTCAGGCTTTCCAGGAGTCTCAGCATTTCTCCTTCCACAGATACCCGGGTGTAGGGCCTTGAGGTAGGAGGGGGTGGGTTACAGGGCTGAGTCCTTCCTCGTGGCTCTGGGTCTAGGCTGTGAAAACTGGTAAGAGGAAGTGGGCAGTAGTGGTTACGAGCAAGCCCCTGGAGCCAGCTGCCTGTGCTTGAACTGTGGCTGTGCTGGGCAAGTAGCCGGAACTCCACTGCCCAGGGTCCCCACCTGTACAGTGAAGGTCATGAGAGTCCTCTCGGCATAAGACTATTAGGAGGTTTAAGTGATATTTGTAAGATGCTTAAGACAGCTCTTTCTAGTATGTGCTTGATCCATGTAGAAAGTAAGAAGGCAAGTCTTGGAAAAATCAAGTGGCTTTACTCAGATTGCACAGTGGTCACCCTCTGACTCTTGGGAACGGTGGCTGCCATTTGCAGGCCTCCGGCCACCCTGTGTGACAAGGTGACTGCTTTTTAGCATCCAGACCAGCTCCTTTCTCAGCAGCTCTTGCCAGGCCACCAAGAGAGCTCAGGTGCCACCAGCTTGCAGGCTTTGGGCAGGAGTGGCTCTATTCAGTCTTTGTGGTTCATTTGAAACTTAATGATGGGAATGGGACAAAGAACATTAAGCTAAAGGAAAAGATGTGGCTGAAATTAGAGATGATTAGGAATTTATTATTATTTTCAGTTAAACTTCATTTTATTTCTATTCTTGAAAGATTTCAGTAATGTTGGACTATCAGTACATTATATGAGCATTTCTTTTGAAATACTTGATTTCTCTGTTTTGTAAAGGACACTTATTCTTCAAGGAAAACCAAATTTAAAAATAATGACTGACAACTAGCATTTTTCCTTAATAATTGAATTGTTTATATTTTTCTAGAAACATCTGCCTACCAACATCATGTGCTGTATCTCAGGGTTGAAAGTAGACCCTCACTCCGCTCTCCCCCGGCTGCCGCCCTGGCCCCGCTGTCGCTGTAGTGGGTGTCCACCTGCAGATCCCTGGAGTGGACCAGAGCCTCCCCTTGTAGCTCCTTTTTCTTTTTTTTGCTATTTTAAATAGCAAAACTTTAACTGTTTGCTTTAATTATATTTTTAGGAGCATTTCAAAGGATTATTACTCTCTTTGTCAGACCTGGCTTGTTTCCTGGCACCAAACTCGAAATAGCATCTGGTCCTGTCGGCTGCGTGACAGACTGAGTCATGATTTCTTCCTCTTGCCATCCGGAACAGCCATTGCTCCCAGCAGTTCCCAGTGCTTTCCGTTGCGCTGTATGCAACTGCCATTTTGATATTTCTCAGTTCTTTGACACGGATAATCAGTCTTTCTAAAGGCATGCTTTATTGAGTCTCCTTAGAGATTGGTAAGTGCTCCCAAATAGAATAAATACTAGATGTAAGAACAAGCCTATTAGGTAACTGTGCAACTAGTATGTGCTTTGAGAGAACTCATATTTTCCAGAAAAAAAAATTTACTACAAAAAATATCTTTTAGGAAAATATTTGGATTATGCAAAACTTTATGATTTATAATGTTGTAAATGGTTGAAACTTAATTATTCACTGAATACTAGTAAAGCTGTTCTACTTGAATAATTCTTTAGTAAGAAGAATTTTTATAGACTCCTGTATATAATGCTAATTTATGTTAACTGATATTTGAAAGTACCAAGGTAGTTTATGATTTATGTGATTTAATGATTTGAGAGTGTTAATATCCTCTTTTCCTTCTTTTTGTGTAAGAACCCCACATTTCTTGTCATTTTGTGTTATATAGTTCAAATAAGCTGTAATGGTAAAAACTTTTATCCCCTTGAGAAAATTTCTTAAATTCTTAACTATGAAATGTAAAAATAATTTTTATTACTTCCAAAAAGTGAAGCATATATGCAAAAAGGGTTACATTCTCTAATTTCAGAATTAGGAACACTTGAGCATGAGATGATTCATTTGCAAATCAATGCATTTGCATTTGTTCATTTCTTATTTCCTACAACTGCATTACATAATCCCCATGCCTAAGGCTTGTGGACCCTAACACCTGTCTACTGAAAAATCCCTCCTGTCCATTATTTTATTTGGTCAACATAATACTTGTTTATATATTGATTGATCAGTTTTGTGTTTTTTTATGTGCATTTAATCTTCTAATGACACTCTTCTAAAAACATGATGCTATTTTACTTTCTACTAGCTAAGTGTGATTTTGAAGTTTAATATTTATTTGAGGATATTAACTAAAGAAAAGGTAGAAAGACTTGTTAATTCTTTGTGAGGAGGCCATTCCCTTTGTGTCACAGTAAAGGACATCATAGGCAACCAGGGATGGAAGTCTTCCTCTGTTCTTCCCATTATGCCTCAGGGCTTCTGAAGTTATGGAATTCACTCTGGTAATTAACGATCTATTCCTTGACTCCTCTATTTAGTCTGCATTTTCAGTGCACAATTTGTTGTGAAGGAAAATTCCTCTTTCCACATCAGTTGGTTCCTATTTATAGGAAAGAAGCTAAGGAATATGAGATAACCCCTACTAATTATGGGTTGGAATTTTCAGAAACTGGAGCTCAGTAGTCTGTATATGTCAGGCCTGTGTTTGGTTTTGCAGGCCCTTTAACCTCACTCTTGTTTCTCTGTTTGAAGAGCCCGTTTCACACATCAGGGGGTGAATACCCGACTCCAATCTGTTGCTCTCTCCAGCTGAGTGGCTCTTTGCAGTTTTTCTTCTCTGTCGCTCCACAGGGCTGCCTATATTCACATCATTTCCTTAAAGTATTAAGTGAAAGAAATTCATAATATAAAGAAAAATAGGGAGAAAGGATGATCCAATCAAAGTTAGGAACAGAGCATCCCCAGCAGAAAGGTCAACAAGGGTAAAGACTCCATATTGGGAATAAGTTTAATATTTAGTAAAACAGTAAGAACAAAAAGACAAATAAAACCCAAAACCCCATGTGGCTGAGTATGGCAGATGTGTCAAGAGCAGTAAGCAGAAGCCAGTTTACATGTCACCTATAGAACACAAACTTGAGCTTACATGGAGATCTACTGGAACAGAAAAAGCAGCTAAAAGCTATTGCAATCTAGGCAGAACAGAAAGTAAAGTGAAATGGGGAGTAGAAACAGAGGCAGTAAAGGTGCTGACATTTATTTTAGAATTAGAGGACCTGGTGGTTTTGAATGTGAGTAATGAGGAAAGGAGAAATGATAGGTGATTTCTAAGTTTTGTCTTGAGTACTTTGGATTGTGCTATTTAGTGAGACATAAGGACAGAAAGCAGAGTAAGATCAAGAGGAAACAGACATCTGTTTGAGCTGTTAGGTTTGTGATTCCTTTAGACATAAAAAAAAGTAAGAGATGTAAGAAAATTGCAAAGACATCAGCAACTCCTTTACTAGGTGAGAATGCCTAGAGTGAAAGCATCAATGAATAACAAAGAAGAGAAGATTGTGATCAAAATGTGAGGATGCCTACTGTGAAAACATCTGAAAAACATAAAAAAGTAAACATGGGAAAAAAATACATCTTGTAGGGAAGTGAAATAGAGGGCAGAAATGGTAATTATGAGTGAGCACAGCTTAGATATCTGTGAAAATAATATAGAAATCAGAATGGAAGGACCTAAAATACAGTTGAAAACTGAACATGAAGTTGGAAAGGACCTGTGTTTCTAAGCTGGTGCTGCTGGGGTTCTTGTTCAGGGAGCTGAAGAATGAACTTCACAAACACTCAAGGTAGGAGAGCAAGGTAGAGGCTTTTATTTAGAGGTAAAGTGAGAGGACAGAACTCCTGGCTCACATCAGGAGAGGACAAGAGAGCCCATGGTCAGCTCATGGTCTAGGGGTTTTATGCGCAGTTGAGGATTTTCAGGAATGGGGGTAAAGGGCTAGGGGTGCAGATTTGAGTGGTCCCAGAATGCTCATTTTTTATGAGTAACAAGAAATTTGCTGCTCTAATTCTCAGGATAGCAGCATCCCTCCAGGAGCATATCAATTAAGACACCTAACCTGCCCCCCAAGGTGGGCTGGGTTGTTGCCTGTTTGCTTAAGAGTGTGTTAAGAATCTTACTTCTTGACTTGGGCTGTTGATAGTTGGGCTTGTTAACTAAATTAATCTTTTTCCTAGGTTGCAGATTACTTGATTAGGATTAGAGAAGGAAACACAGCATATAGGTACGGTTAAAAATGAGCTAGGTCTTCAAGTGGAGAAAGAGAAATACCAAATGATTTCACTCATCTGAGGAGTATAAGAACAAAGGAAAAACTGAAGGAACAAAACAGCAGCAGAATTACAGAACCCAAAAATGGACTAACAGGTACCAAAGGGAAAGGGACTGGGAAGGATGGGTGGGCAGGGAGGGATAAGGGGGGGAAGAAGAAAGGGGGTATTAAGATTAGCATGCATGGGGGGGAGGGAGAAAGGGGAGGGTGGGCTGCACAACACAGAGAGGACATTTTGCTACATTTTGCTAAGCTGATGGACAGTAACCATAATGTGGTTTTTAGGGGGGACCTGATATAGGGAAGAGCATAGTAAACATAGTATTCTTCATGTAAGTGTAGATTAAAGATTAAAAAGAAAAAAAAAGAAAGAAAGAAAGAAAAGGGGGATTACTCCTTGATAGGATAAAACTATTGGTAAATCAAAGATCAATGCATGCTTTAAATATCCTTAATGTTGATCACTTAAAGGGTGTCAGATGATCAGCTATGGAGGTACTCTTTTCTGATAATATTCCTTTCTCTTAGAAAGAAAAAAAGCAGTTCCTGTGTGCTGACCTCCAATGAGTTCTGCACAGTGGTATAGAGGGCATGTCAAAGTGTGGGCAAAGGGTCTGTTTGTGTCTATGCAGAAGATCAAGGCCTAGCTTGGATACCCAGAAAATGAACTAAGATACGATATGAGGAGGAGCTTCCGGCATCAGCACTCTCTGGAGGCCTTGTGCCAGGGGATGATCATCAAAAAGCCTCCACAGGGATCCGGACGATGCTGCGGTTGTGGCTGCATCCAGCTCACCATCTCCTGGACTTGCCATAGGAATGAGGAGGGAGATGTCTAGGCTGGCATGTGCATACAGTGAGACAACGAATTTGACCGGATCTGTACTGTTGGAACTCAACCAGGAGTTGGGAGGGGTGCAAGTTGTAGCACTCCAAAATCTTATGACTATAGACTATCTATGGTTAAAAGAACATATGGGATGTGAACAGATCTCAGAAATGGGCTGCTTTAATTTGTCTGATTTCTCTCAGACTGTTCAAGTACAGTTGGACAATATCCATCATATCATAGACAAATTTTCACAAATGCCTAGGGTGCCTAAATGGTTTTCTTGGCTTCACTGGAGAAGGCTGGTAATTATAGATTTGCTTTGTTTATGTCACCGTATTCCTATTATGTTAATATGTGTGTGCAAATTAGTAGTTTAAAACCTATACATACTTAAGGTACTCTACAAGAAGATATGTCAAAGAAATAATCAATCCTCCCATGTTTTCTTCCATATGCTACCTCTATAGCTTTTCTTCTTCCTTCCTAATTACAACCCTTAAATAGAATTCGTGCCTCATATCGAATTTACCGAGTATCGTAATTCCTCCAGGTGGTAAAGATACCTCGAGACAAGTGCTGGGCATAGAAGCCACAGGGCATAAATCTGCAAAGAAGTAAAAAGCTAACCTTTTCAAACAATATGGCTTCTCTCTCACTTACCAACTTTACATTTCCCTGTATGGCCCCGGAAGATGACTGGTTAGCCAGAGACGGGTAAGATTCCTCAAGGGAGGAACAACCTAAGACAGGCACAGTCGCAGGGGGGCCATCAGGTGAGAAATTGGGGATCAACAGAGGTGAGGCTCAGAACCTCACCCCCCCTGCTTTGAGAGAAATCTTCTGCATCCGTGGATGTTTTGCTGCCCTTGTCTATATTGGATTAATACTTAGTCCATAGGCACACGCCTGATCATCTACATTTACCCTCTTAACAGCACTAAACTATGTTTTCTACCTTTATCTTGCATCTACCTACCACTTCAGTATTTTATTAAAAAATAATAATAATAATAATAATAAAGGGAGAAATGTGGGATCAACATATAAATCAAGTATAAAAATCAAACGAATATTCATATTTGACCTGATTGTTTATAGTTCATAATGCGTGATCAAAACCGAAAGTTTCTGTGATGAATGCCCTTGTACTGTTCACCATGTAAGAATTTATTCACTATGTAAGAATTCGTTCACCATGTAAGAACTTGTTCGTTATGCTTCAGAAGATTGGAGACTGACGAGAATTAGGCTTGAGATGGATTAATGATTGTGCATTGAGCACTGACCCCCTATACTGATTTTTATTGTTGTTAACAACCATTTGATCAATAAATATGAGAGATGCCCTCTCAAAAAAAAATATGAACTGTGTCATAATGCCTGAGCAAAACCAAAAGTTTCTGTGATGACTGCCCTTGTACTGTTCACCATGTAAGTTATTCACTATGTAAGAATTTGTTCTCCATGTAAGAACTTGTTCGCTATGCTTTAGAAGATTGGAGACTGACGAAAATTAGGTTTGGGGTGGATTAATGATTGTGCTTTGAGCATTGACTCCCCGATACAGAATTTTATTGTTGTTAACAACCATTTGATCAATAAATATGAGAGATGCCCTCTCAAAAAAAAAAAAGTACACACTTCCAATTGTAAAATAAATAAGTAACCGGGATGTAATGTATAGCATAAGGAATATAGTCAAAATATTGTAACAACTTTGTATGGTGATAGCTGGTAGCTAGAATTATCATGTATATAAATGTTGAATCACTGTGTTGTACACCTGAAACTAATGTAATACTGTGTGTCAACTACCCTCCAATAAAAAATAATTTAAAAAAAACTCTATAAAAAAATGAGCTGGGCCTTTTAGCAGGCTAAGGTAAATTTTACAGTGTCATGAGCTGACTGATAAAGTGAAGTCACAGGTTATGCTGAGATACTTTTCTTTATCTGCAGAACACTCAAACATTCCAGGCCAAGTTGCTCCTGGACTTTTGAGCTTTAACTGATCTCACTGAAGAATGTCTATATTCCTAGTCTGGTATCTTTACCCTAGAGAATTAGTGTGACTCTGACTTTGTGTAATGCTTAACACAGTTTCAACAGGGACTTCTTGGCACATTGTTAGACTGTTCTGTCTGTGATTATCTTACACTGCCTTTTTTTCTGGAGGCCCTCACCCTACTCTGCCTAAACCCATGGTCTCTGTCTCACTGGGACAAACATATTCAATTTGACTGGCATGTAACCAACTCCAGAAAATAAAACAAGCATAGATGAAATAAGAAAAATGTACAAAAGGTGGAATCAAGCCATTATTTTCAGGATGTTACAGCTTTCTACTACAGAGGACTTTTTGCCTCTTAAAATGAGTGAGGATGCAGAGGCAGAAGCAGCACAGAATTGTACAGAAAGAACCATCTGAGCCATTTGTGGAGACTTTGTCTTTGTGGGAAGGGTACCTGTGCCAGGACCTTGTGTTAACTTTTGTTAAATTTAAGTCAATGCTTTTCATACCTACAAGTACCACTTGAAATATAATATTGTTTCTTGCTCATTGCCATTCATTCAGATAAATCTGATTTTGCTCTTAATTATAAATAAATGAGTTTGGAATATACATTTAAAATAGTTCACTGAAACATCCTCATTTTTTTTTTTAACTAGCTGAGGTGCAAGGAAAGAGCTGTACTAAAGCCATAGAAACTACAGAGCTACTTACTGGGAAATTTTAATTCTGAATTTAGGACTTCTCATTTACCATGGTAAGATTTATTTATTTTTTTTATTTGTGGCTTTTCATTATAGAAAATTCTGAAAGATGAAAAGTGTGTTTTTTCATAACCAATGTATTTATATGACTAACTGATTAGTCTTGGTTTTATATATGACTGCTATTAAAATAAACATCATGTGTATGGAACAATAAAACAAAATAAAAAGATGTTTTCTTTGATGAAATGTGAATATTTAACATTAAAGCATTGGGACTTGAGGATATGAGTGGTGTAATATTGCTATATTGTTGACAATGTACTTAATATATTTTCCAGGTCATCTTTTTTTTTTTTTTTGTAGTGAGGTGAATGGTAATAAATCAGTTAAAGGAAGGCACTGTGTCGATCTACACTTTAGGAAATCCTTTTTTAAAAGTCTTTAAAAATCTAAACCTTCGTCTAGATTTAATACTAATAGTTTCCAAAGGTGTATACATCCAAGGCCCCCAAGATGTGATCAAAACAAAGCTTTTTCTGAAGGAGATACCAATCTCCTAAAAACAAAGTGTTGATATGAGACAGATTTGTATCCCACCCCTGTGAAGCCTAGAGAACAGGCTTTGCTCAGACATACTCCGCCCCATGGAACCAGCACTGTATAATTTCCATAGTTAGGAATGTAAGAAAGTGATTCATCCTGCCAAACCTAATAAGTTATTTTCTAGAAATGGCCTGTTATATCAGCTTGGCAAGTGAGCATATCCATGTGTTGGAACTGTTCAGTCCGTGCAGTCTTTTATTTCCAAGGGGGACAGGGAGCATGGCTTGTAAATTATACTTTTTAATATTCTATATAGCAGTGATGCAGTCATCAACTTTTCCTTTTACATATGTGTTCCTTAGGACCCGAGTCAGTATCATGTTAATATCTTTGTATTTATGAGTTTCAGCCCAGAGCAACTGAGGTGGACTAAATTGAAGCTTTTACAGACCTCCCCACTTTTCCTTTTTTTTTAAACAAAAAGTGAAAAATGTTTATTTTTAAAATAAGTTTCCTTGCCAGGGGAAAGCTCCTACACACTAAAACTTAAAACTGTGAAGAGCCAGGTGTGAACACTGGAGAAATGACAGATTTCTCATGTAAATTCACAAATGTAGGGTCAGCCTTGGGTATGACTGACATCTGAGGCAATCACTCCCATGTTCTAAGGGTGTGGTTATCTGAACCCATGTCATCCAGTGGAATATGGCTGATGTAGACTGCTGAGTGGCAGCTTATGATAACAGCTGGGCATCACCACACACGTGTCCTCTCCCCTCACCCACCATGTGTTGGTGAGGGGCAGCACCTGCTTTATTTATCATCTGTGATCAAATTCATAGAACTTGGTGTCACTTCTCACATGTGCCAGGGTCTCATTAGTTATTCTTCTATTCTGTGTCCACTAATTCAGAATCCTCAGGCCATGAGAAGTGAAGGTACTTGATGGTTCCCCCAGCCTAGCAGTGGCCAGGCCTCTTCTTCAAAGTGACATTTGAAAGACCACCACATCAGAAATCCCATGAGGAGTCCCAAGAGACAAAGTCCCAAGAGACAAAGGCTCCCTCCCAGTACGTCTTGCATTTCCTTTCTGGAGGGGGATTCTCAGCAGAGACATTTTCAGACTAGAAACCTTTGTTAAAGACTGTTTTTGTGGCACTCGGGACTGTAATCATCTTTTTTTCTCGGTATCATTAATCTACAATTACATGAGAAACATTATGTCTACTAGACTCTCCCCATCACAAAGTCCCCCACACATACCCCATTACAGTCACTGTCCATCAGCGTAGTAAGATGCTGTAGAATCACTACTTGTCTTCTCTATGTTGCAGAGCCCTCTCCGTGCCCCACCGACACTACACATGCTAATCATAATGCCCCCTTTCTTTCCCCCCTCTTATCCCTCCCTTCCTACCCATCCTCCCCAGTCCCTTTAACTTTGGTAAATATTAGTCCATTCTTGGGTTCTGTGATTCTGCTGCTGTTTCACTCCTTCAGTTCTTTCCTTGTTCTTATACTCCACATATGACTGAAATCATTTGATACTTGTCTTTCTCCGCCTGGTTCATTTCACTGAGCATAATACCCTCTAGCTCCTTCCATGTTGTTGCAAATGGTAGGATTTGCTTTCTTCATATGGCTGAATAATATTCCATTGTGTATAGGTACCACCTCTTCTTTATCCATTCATCTACTGATGGACACTTAGGTTGCTCCCATTTCTTGGCTATTGTAAATAGTGCTGTGATAAACATAGGGGTGCATCTGTTTTTCAAAGTGGGCTCCTGCATTCTTAGGGTAAATTCCTAGGAGTGTAATTGCTGGGTCAAATGGTATTTCTATTTTTACTTTTTTGAGGAACCTCCATACTGCTTCCCATAATGGTTGAACTAATTTACATTCCCACCAACAGTGTAGGAGGGTTCCCCTTTCTCCACAACCTCGCCAACATGTGTTGTTTGTCTTTTGGATGGTGTCAATCCTTACTGGTGTGAGGTGATATCTCATTATAGTTTGAATTTGCATTTCTCTGATGACTAGTGATGTGGAGCATCTTTTCATGTGTCTGTTGGCCATCTGATTTTCTTCTTTGGTGTCTATTCAGATCCTGTAACCATTTTTTGATTAGATTATTTGCTTTTTGTTTGTTCAGGTACGTGAGCTCTTTATATATTCTGGATGTCCAGCCTTTATCAGATCTGTCATTTACAAATATATTCTCCCATACTGTAGGGTACCTTTTTGTTCTATTGATGGTGTCTTTTGCTTTACAGAAGCTTTTCAGCTTGATATAGTCCCACTTGTTCCTTTTTGCTTTTGTTGTCCTTGCCCAGGGAGATATGTTCAAGAAGAGGTCACTCATGTTTATGTCTAAGAGATTTTTGCCTATGTTTTTTTCCAAGAGTTTTATGGTTTCATGACTGACATTCAGGTCTTTGATCCATTTCAAATTTACTTTTGTGTGTGGGGTTAGACAATGATCCAGTTTCATTCTCTTACATGTAGCTGTCCAGTTTTGTCAACACCAGCTGTTGAAGAGGCTGTCATTTCCCCATTGTATGTCCATGGCTCCTTTATCATATACTAATTGATCATATGGGTTTGGATTAATATCTGGACTCTCTATTCTGTTCCACTGGTCTGTGAGTCTGTTCTTGTGCCAGTACAAAATTGTCTTAATTACTGTGGCTTTGTAGTAGAGCTTGAAGTTAGGAAGTGAGATCCCCCCTGCTTTATTATTCCTTCTCAGGACTGCTTTGGCTATTCGGGGTCTTTTGTGGTTCCACATGAATTTTTTAATTATTTGTTCCAGTTCTTTGAAGAATGCTGTTGGTATTTTGATAGGCATTACCTTGAATCTGTAGATTACTTTAGGCAGGATGGCCATTTTGACAATATTAATTCTTCCTAGCCAAGAGCATGGAATGAGTTTCCATTTGTTAGTGTCCTCTTTAATTTCTCTTAAGAGTGTCTTGTAGTTTTCAGGGTATAGGTCTTTCACTTCCTTAGTTAGGTTTATTCCTAGGTATTTTATTCTTTTTGATGCAATTGTGAATGGAATTGTTTTCCTGATTTCTCTTTCTGCTAGTTTATCATTAGTGTATAGGAAGGCAACAGATTTCTGTGTATTAATTTTGTATCCTGCAACTTTGCTGAATTCAGATATTAGTTCTAGTAGTGTTGGAGTGGAGTCTTTAGGGTTTTTTATGTACAATATCATGTCATCTGCAAATAGTGACAGTTTGACTTCTTCTTTACCAATCTCGATGCCTTGTATTTCTTTGTTTTGTCTGATTGCCGTGGCTAGGACCTCCAGTACTATGTTAAATAAAAGTGGGGAGAGTGGGCATCCCTGTCTTGTTCCTGATCTCAGAAGAAAACCTTTCAGCTTCTCACTGTTAAGTATGATGTTGGCTGAACATCTGTTATATATGGCCTTTATTATGTTGAGGTACTTGCCCTCTATACCCATTTTGTTGAGAGTTTTTATCATGAATGGATGTTGAATTTTGTCGAATGCTTTTTCAGCGTCTATGGAGACGATCGTGTGGTTTTTGTTCTTTTTGTTGATGTGGTGGATGATGTTTATGGAATTATGAATGTTGTACCATCCTTGCATCCCTGGGATGAATCCCACTTGTCATGGTGTATGACCCTCTTGATGTATTTTTTATTTCGGTTTGCTAATATTTTGTTGAGTGTTTTTGCATCTGTGTTCATCAGTAATATCAGTCTGTAATTCTCTTTTTTTGTGGGGTCTTTGCCTGGTTTTGGTATTAGGGTGATGCTGGCTTCATAGAATGAGTTTGGAAGTATTTCCTCCTCTTCTAATTTTCGGTAAACTTTAAGGAGAATGGGTATTATGTCTTCTCCGTATGTCTGATAAAATTTAGTGGTAAATCCATCTGTCCTGGGTTTTGTTCTTGGGTACTTTTTTGATTACCAATTCAATTTCATTGCTGGTAATTGGTCTGTTTAGATTTTCTGTTTCTTCCTTGGTCAGTCTTGGAAGGCTGTATTTTTCTAGGAAGTTGTCCATTTCTTCTAGGTTTTCCAGCTTGTTAGAATATAGATTCTCATAGTATTTTCTAATAATTCATTGTATTTCTGTGGGGTCCGTCATGATTTTTCCTTTCTCGTTTCTGATTCTGTTTATGTGTGTAGATTCTTTTTTTCTCTTAATAAGTCTGGCCAGGGGCTTATCTATTTGGTTTATTTTCTCAAAGAACCAGCTCTTAGTTTCATTAATTTTTTTCTGTTTTTTTATTCTTCTCAATTTTATTTATTTCTTCTCTGATCTTTATAATGTCCTTCCTTCTGCTGACTTTGGACCTCATTTGTTCTTCTTTTTCCAATTTCAATAGTTGTGACTTTAGACTATTCATTTGGGATTGTTCTTCCTTCTTTAAATATGCCTGGATTGTTATATACTTTCCTCTTAAGACTGCTTTTGCTGCATTCCACATCAGTTGGGGCTTTGTGCTTTTGTTGTCATTTGTCTCCATATATTGCTTGGTCTCTATTTTAATTTGGTCATTGATCCATTGATTATTTTGAAGCATGCTGTTAAGCCTCCAGGTGTTTCTGAGTCTTTTTGTTTTCTTTGTACAATTTATTCCTAGTTTCATACCTTTGTGGTCTGAGAAGTTGGTTGGTAGACTTTCAGTCTTTTTGAATTTACTGAGCCTCTTTTTGTGGCCTAGTATGTGGTCTATTCAGGAAAATGTTCCATGTGCATTTAAGAAGAAAGTGTATCCTGCTGCTTTTGGGTGTAGAGCTCTGTAGATGTCTGTTAGTTCCATCTGCTCTAGTGTGTTGTTCAGTGCCTCTGTGTCCTTACTTATTTTCTGTCTCTTTTACCTGTCCTTTGGAGTGAGTGGTGTGTTGAAGTCTCCTAGAATGAATGCATTGCATTCTATTTCTTCCTTTAATTCTGTTAGTATTTGTTTCACATATGTTGGTGCTCCTGTATTGGGTGCATATATATTTATCATGGTTATATCCTCTTGTTGGACCAATCCCTTTATCATTATGTAGTGTCCTTCTTTATCTCTTGTTACTTTCTTTGTTTTGAAGTCTATTCTGTCTAATACAAGTACTGCCACACCTGCTTTTTTCTCTCTATGGTTTGCATGAAATATCTTTTTCCATCCCTTTACTTTTAGTTGGTGCATGTCTTTGAGTTTGAGGTGAGTCTCTTGTAAGCAGCATATAGATGGATCTTACTTTTTTATCCATTCTATTACTCTGTGTCTTTTGATTGGTGCATTCAGTCCATTTACATTTAGGGTGATTATTGAAAGATATGTACTTGTTGCCATTGCAGGCTTTAGATTTGTGGTTACCAAAGGTTCAAGGTTAGTTTCTTTACTATCTTACTGTCTAACTTAACTCGCTTACTGAGCTATTATAAACACTGTCTGATGATTCTTTGTTTCTCTCCCTTCTTATTCCTCCTCCTCTATTCTTTATATGTTGGGTGTTTATTCTGTGCTCTTTTGTGTTTCCTTTGCCTACTTTTATGGGTAGTTGATTTTATTTTTTGCCTTTAGTTAGTATTTGGTTGGTCTGCTTTCTTTGCTGTGATTTTATTTTCTCTGGTGACAACTATTTAGTTTTAGAAGTACTCCCATCTAGAGCAGTCCCTCTAAAATACCCTGTAGAGGTGGTTTGTGGGAGGCAAATTCCCTCAACTTTTGCTTGTCTGGGAATTGCTTAATCCCTCCTTCATATTTAAATGATAGTCGCGTTGGATACAGTATTCTTGGTTCAAGGCTTTTCTGTTTCATTGCTTTAAATATATCATGCCATTCTCTTCTGGCCTGTAAGGTTTCTGTTGAGAAGTCTGATGATAGCCTGATGAGTTTCCCTTTGTAGGCGACCTTTTTCCTCTCTCTGGCTGCCTTTAATACTCTGTCCTTGTCTTTGATCTTCGCATTTTAATTATTATATGTCTTGGTGTTGTCCTCCTTGGGTCCCTTGTGTTGGGAGATCTGTAGGTTTCCATGGTCTGGGAGACTATTTTCTCCTCCAGTTTGGGGAAGTTTTCAGCAATTATTTCTTCAAAGACACTTTCTATCCCTTTTTCTCTCTCTTCTTCTTCCCATACCCTTATAATGTGAATATTGTTCTGTTTGGATTGGTCACTCATTTCTCTTAATATTCTTTCACTCCTGGAGATCCTTTTATCTCTCTCTTCCTCAGTTTCCCTGTATTCCTGCTCTCTGATTTCTATTCCATTAACGGTCTCTTGCACCTCATCCTGTCTGCTCTTAAGTCCTTCCGTAGATTGTTTTATTTCTGTATTCTCCCTCCTAACTTGATCCTTTAGCTCTTGAATATTTCTCTGCAGGTCCATCAGCATGGTTATGCCCTTTATTTTGAATTCTTTTTCAGGAAGATCTCCCCAAGCCCTCTCTCAGGGGTTGAGTGGGTGATTCTGGGCTGGACCAAATTCTTCTGCCTTTTCATGGTGATAGAGGTAGTTGTAGGCAGGTGGTGCATGTCAGCTGGGATAACAAAGTCCCTTCCTGCTTGCTGGTCACCCTGCCCCTCTCTGCTGCCTGTGTCAGTTCCCTACACACTGGAAGCAGCCCTTTGTGTAGCACAGAGCCCTACAGGGAGAGGCAGGTGCGCCAGGTGTGCTCTCCTGTGAGAATGGCACCCCTTCGTGCCCTGCCCTGGCTTCCTCTGCCTGCACTGGGCATCCGTGAGCCAGTGGTGGTCCCTGAGTCTGGCCCTGGTGGCTGTGCACTGGGAGGAGGCTCTGGGCAGCTGCTGTGGGTGCAGCCGCTCTCAGGCTGCTCAGTCTCTGTTGCAGGGCTGTGCCAGAGGGGGAATAAACAGCAGGCTATTTACCACCATGAGAGGCTTCAGAACTGCTCTGCCTCCCAGGGGGCTTGGGTGCCTGAAGTTCCCCAGGATTCCCAGCTTTTGGGCTGAGCGTGGCGGGACAATTCTGTCCAACTCTGAAGCCCCTGTCCCTTTAAGACTTTCAAAAAGTACTCGTTCTTTTGTCCCAGGGTCACCAGCTGCGGGACCTGCTTGCAGATTTTACTTTTCCATTTCCCCAATATCCAGCACACATGCAATGTGTGTCTGCACTCCGAGTGCGGATTCCTACGGCTGGTTATTCAGCAGTGGAAGGAGGGGCTTCCACTCCCTCCCAGCTCTGATTCCTCTCCTCCGACCGGGGAGCTGGGGTGGGTGGAGCACTCAGGTCCCGCCGGGCTGTGTCTTGTATCTTGCCCTCTTCATGAGATGCCAAGTTCTCCCAGATGTAGATGTAGCCTGGCTGTTGTGCTGTATCCTGTGGTCTCTCTTTTACGCATAGTTGTATTTGTTGTATTTTCAAAAATATATATGGTTTTGGGAGGAGATTTCCACTGCCCTACTCACACCACCATCTTGGCTCTTCCCCTTATAGTGGATTATTTTCAACAAATACACTACAGTACCAGAAATAGATTTTCTCTTTTGGTTTTTTAATAATATTTTCTTTTCTCTAGCTTACTTTATTGTAATAATACAATATATAATACATTTAATGTACAAAATATGTGTTAATTGACTATTTATGTTATCAGTAAGACTTCAGATCAACCTTAGGCTATTAGTAGATAAATTGGAGGAAGTCAAAGTTATTCACCCAGATATATACCCATGCATATACGTGGCCAAGATGGTAAATGAGCCATGAATATACAATGAGGAAAAGTCCTTCTTTTCTATAACTGGTACTGGGAAATCACCATCTAATTCCATATACAAAAGTAAACTCGAAATGGATTAAAGACTTAACTGTAAGATGTGAAACCATTAAAACTCTTAGAAGAAAACATAGGCAAAAATCTCTTGGACATAAGCATAAGCAAATTTTTCTGGACACACCTCCTCAGGCAAGAGAAACAAAAGCAAAAATGAACAAGTGGGACACCATCCAAGTAAAAAGGGCACCATCAACAGAACAGAAACACAGCCCACAGTATGGGAGGATATGTTCATAAATGATTTATCTAATAAGTGCTTAGCATCCAAATACATAAAGAACAACTCAACACCAAAAACAAACAAGAAACAAAAAAACCAACAATCTGATTAAAAAATGGACAGGCACCTTTTCTCCAAACAGACATTTCTCCAAAGAAGAAATACAGATGGCCAACAGGCACATGAAAAGATGCTGCACATTGCCAACCATCAGGGAAATGCACATCAAAACCACAATGAGATAGCACCTCACAACAGTCAGAATGGCCATTATCCAAAGGACAAGAAATGACAACTGTTGGCAAGGATGTGGAGAAAGGGGAACCCTCCCACACTCTCAGTGGGAATATAAATTGGTGCAGCTACTGTGAAAAGCAGTATGGAAGTTCCTCAAAAATCTGAAATAGAAATACCATACAGCCCAGTAATTCCACTTCTAGGAATTTACCTGAGGAAAACAAAATCCTTGATTTGAAAAGGTATATGCACTCCTATGTTTATTGCTGCATTATTTACAATAGCCAAGATATGAAAGCAACCAAAGGGCCCATCGGTAAATAAATGGATAAAGAGGAGGTGATGCACACAGACAATGGAATATTATTCAGCCATAAGAAAGAAAGAAAACGTCTGCCATTTGTGACAGAATGGATGGACCTACAGGGTATTATGCTAAGTCAAATAAGCAAGTCAGTGAAACACAAATACTATGTGATTTCAGTTATTTGTGGAATCTAAAAAATAAAATAAAATAGCAGTGACCAGTGGTTACCTTGGGAGAGGGCTTGGGATTAGTGGGTGGGGAGCAGGAAGGAGAAAAGGGGACACAAAAATTCTCATTCATAATACAAGTTGTTCATGGGAATGGTAGCACAGCATGGCGAATATAGCCAATGATTCTATTACATCTTTCTATGTTGACAGATAGTAACTGCATTAGCTGGGGTGAGAATTTAATAATGTGAACCACTGTGTTTTACATTTGAAAGTAATATAGGAGTGTATATCAACTATACTTCAAATTTTAAAAAAAGCTATTCGAGTTTCAGCTGCACTGGGTGAGGGGTCAGCCCCCCACCCCTGCTTTTTCCAGGGGTCAACAATCTATGAACAGGAGTAACGTGACCTAAAATGTGCTGACCTCCACAAACATTCAGCGTCAGAAGGTTTGTGATAAGGTGATAGATTCCCTTCCTTGTGGGAAATGCCTCCCTACTCAAGCGTTCTAAATTTCTGAAGTTAATTTTAATTGATGAGGCTAAAAAAACTGTCATGTTTTCCCTAAAGCTGGGAAATGAGAGGTGTAGAGGCTAAAAAAACTGTCATGTTTTCCCTAGAGCTGAGAAATGAGAGGTGTAGAGGGAAAGGAGAGGAAATGGTATGTTTTTCTAAACGGAGAAAAAGATAAGGCAACCAACTTGATAGAATAACCAAAAGCAGAAATCAAGGAATAAACAAAACTATACAACACATTTATAACTCTGTATGACCAATCAGAGAAAGGGAATTTTAAAAAGATGAGAAAAAGCTAACAAGTCCATTAGTAGCAAGAGTATTCTGAGAAGATCTTTATGAACATACCTTTACAACAAGAGTTCAGGTTTCCCATGTCCAAAGGCTCTGAGTAGAAGCTGAGAGCTTCTTACCTGTCACCAGAGTGAACTACTCAACTCACAGTGTGGCAGATGAAGCAGAACACAAGGGAGCATCACCGCGTTACCACGGCGACAGCGCATCATAGAAGTTTGAGGGAATGCAGCCCCGCCCACTTCAGGTCCACTGCCTCTATCAAGACAAGTGTGTACTTAGAGCACAAGTGTGGCACTTAAAAGAAAGTTCTGTTTCAAGAACTGAACCCTACTCTCACCCATTGTTCTCCATTTTTCAAGACATATTACATGAGGGAAATGACCAGCCCCCCAGATAGAGTCAATAACCAGAATTTCAGGGGGAAAAGGGAAACACAAAATATTTTGAAAATAAGTAGGTGTCCCATTTTTTATGTGAAATACCACCCTACCCATTTCTAGCATCCTGAGTCACCAGACATTTCTAGAACAATTTAAAATTAGTTCCAGATGAAATAAAGAACATTAATGGAAATTCAGTTTAGAAAATCATATTTCTCTCTCTAAGCATATATTCATCAAATTATGTAAGTTTTTCTCTCATCATCTATGTATCCTACCTACATTTTCCTCTGTGTGTAGTTAAGACTATATACTTACATCTCTCAATCTTCGTGAATTCACTGAGCAACTTCCTGGTCATTGTGTGTGTGAAAAGGTGACTTCACTGAATAAATAAGGGGGAAAAATCACTGTATTTTCACCACTGCATTCCTTTTAGGTTGAGTGGGTTAAGTGAAAAACATATAATTAATGATTTTCTAAATGAAATATTTTGAATAACCCCCAAGCTGTAGGATTAAATGTGTGCTCTGGTTCATAAATTGATACTCAACATAAACATTACTTTTATTTGTTCATGAAAACTAGCAATTAAAAGTGGACTGGTCATCCCCCAAATATACAGAACACATGAAAATTTTAGAGCAAAAATAAGAGCATGGCCATATTTACAATAAAGTATTATGGTTCCCTTCATGGTGTGAAACTTTATACTACCAACATCAATCATTGCTGATTCACTGCAAATTACTGGAAATAACCAAATAGGACATAGAAAGCTGGCATCAAATATAATAAGTGCCTTATTTTCTCCCAAGAGGATGAAAGGAAAACATGTTAAGGAAATCATACTGACTTCAAGTTATTAAACAGTATATCAATCTGAGGCAGGTGATGGATGCAGGCAGATAGAGCTCAGAACCCTGCAAGTTTCAAGGCCTTTGTAAGTTTCAAAAACAAAAGTCCTACTCAACCATTCAAAAGTACACTTAGCTAGATCTCGGTTCTAATTGGTTATGCCTGATGCAAGGGAAGCATTTCACTTTCAGCCAATCAAGAGTGGGTTGTGATGTCATTCTTCAACAAACTACCGCAAATAGTTCTAAAATTAATATGGAACCACAAAAGATCCTGAATAGCCAAAGCAATCCTGAGAAGGAAGAATAAAGATGGGGGGATTATGCTCCCCAACTTCAAGCTCTACTACAAAGCCACAGTAATCAAGACAATTTGTACTGGCACAAGAGCAGACCCACACACCCGTGGAACAGAATAGAGGGCCCAGATATAAACCCAAGTATACATGGTCAATTAATATATGATAAAGGAGCCATGGACATACAATGGGGAAATGACAGCCTCTTCAACAGCTGGTGCTGGCAAAACTGGACAGCTACATGCAAGAGAATGAAACTGGATTATTGTCTAACCCCATACACAAAAGTAAACTCAAAATGGACCAAAAACCTGATTGTAAATCATGAAACCATAAAACTCTTAGTAAAAACATGGGCAAAAATCTCTTGGACATAAGCATGAGCAACTTCTTCTTGAACATATATCCCCAGGCAAGGGAAACAAAAGCAAGAATGAACAAGTGGGACTATATCAAACTAAAAAGCTTCTGTACAGCAAAAGACACCATCAGTAGAACAATGAGTCATCCTACAGTATGGGAGAATATATTCATAAATGACAGATCCATTAAGGGGTTGACATCCAAATTATATAAAGAGCTCATGCACCTCTACAAAGAAAAAGCAAATAAGCCAATTCAAAAATGGGCAAAGGAGCTGAATAGACACTTCTCCAGAGAAGAAATTCAGATGGCCAACAGGCACATGAAAAGATGCTTCACATTGCTAATAATCATAGAAATGCAAATTAAAACCACAATGAGTTATCACCTCACATCAGTTAGGATGGCCACAATCCAAAAGACAAACAACAACACATGTTGGCGAGGTTGTGGAGAAAGGGGAACCCTCCTACACTGCTGGTGGGAATGTAAACTAGTTTAACCATTGTGGAAAGCAGTATAGAGGTTCCTCAAAAAAGTAAAAATAGAAATACCATTTGACCCAGCAATTACACTCCTAGGAATTTACCCTAAGAATGCAGGAGCCCACTTTGAAAAAGACAGATGCACCCCTATGTTTATCACAGCACTATTTACAATAGCCAAGAAATGGGAGCAACCTAAGTGTCCATCAGTAGTTGAATGGATAAAGAAGAGGTGGTACCTATACACAATGGAATATTATTCAGCCATAAGAAGAAAGCAAATCCTACCATTTGCATGGAAGGAGCTAGAGGGTATTATGCTCAGTGAAATGAGCCAGGTGGAGAAAGACAAGTATCAAATGATTTCACTCATCTGTGGAGTATAAGAACAAAGCAAAAACTGAAGGAACAGAACAGCAGCAGACTCACAGAACCCGAGAAAGGACTAACAGTTACCAAAGTTAAAGGGACTGGGGAGGATGGGTGGGAAGGGAGGGATAAAGGGAGAAAGAGGGGTATTATGATTAGCAGACATAATGTAGCTGGGTAGCTGGGGGAATACGGGGAAGGCAGTATAACACAGAGAAGATAAGTAATGATTCTCTAGCATCTTACTGTGCTGATGGACAGTGACTGCAATGGGGTATGTGGGGGAGGGACTTGAGAATAGGGGGAGCCTAGTAACCATAATATTGCTCATGTAATTGTACATTAATAATACCAAAAAGAAACAAAGAAATGAAAAAAAAAGATTGACACCACTAATATTGTTAGTGTTACAGGTGAAGAGTTTATTAGGATATTAATTACTTTTATCTGTAGTTGCACCAATTTATTGGTTCCTAAGACCATTGGATAACTACCATCCTTTAAAAGTTTGAAAAAGCCATATATTTACATATGGGAGTATGAATTAGTAGCTCTTGCATGCCTTTTTGGTAAATAAGAAGTCAGGTTCTTCTATTATCAGATTCATAATCTGATGTTTTTGTTGAACTATATTTACAGTAAAGTGAACCTAGAATAATTTTTGGGTTTATAGATATTATTAGGAGGGACAGTATGTGTAGGGTTATTATTCTGTCATGTGAAGGAGGGATTAATATTGTTAATGTGGTGTGTTTATTTACTTTTTTGAGTAGATATTAGAATATATAAAGAGTAGATGGCCATGATAATATTTGTTCTATTAGCATTAGATCATGAAAATGTTGCTATTACTACAAATAGTTCTCCAATTAAGTTAATTGTAGGTGGTAGAGCTAAATTAGTTAAACTTGCTAGAAGTCATCAAGCAGCTATCAATGGTAAGAGTGTTTGTAATCCTTGTGCCAGTTTGACTATGAATTCGTTCATAGCTTGTGTTGACCAAGCAAAATAATATAGATAATGTTAGGCTGTGTGCAATTATAAGAGCTGTGGTCCCTATATAGCTTCATGCTGTTTGGATTAAAATTGCTGTGATTACGAGTGCTATGTGACTTACAGATGAGTAGGCGATTAGTGGCTTTAGGTCAGTTTGGCATAAACAGATAGAACTTGTTATAATCATGCCTCATAGAGAAAGTATTAGAAATGGATAGGCTATAAAAGTTATTTGCTCAAGTATAATAGTAATGTGTAATATTCTATATCCTCCAAGCTTCAGTGGGACTGCTACAAGTACTATGGATCCCGTGATAGGAGCTTCGACACGGGCTTTAGGCAATCAAAGGTGTAGGCCATACAATGGCATTTTTACTATCAAAGCCATTATACATGCTAGTCAGACCAGTATATTGGATCGAGAGTTGTTTTTAGGTTTTGCTCAGTATTGTAGTATTAGTAGATTGAGAGTTCCTATTATATTTTGAGTGTATGTTAGAATTACTAGGAGAGGAAGTGAGCCTACTATTGCATAAAAGAGAAAGTAAAATCCTGCATTTAAACACTCTGATTTCCTCAGCGTGTAATAATAATAAGGGTTGGTACAAGTGCTGCTTCAAATAAAATATAGAATATAATAAATTCAGAGGAGGTAAATGTTATGATCAGTAGTATCTAAAGTGTAATTAGTATGGTGATCTATAATTTTTATCAGGTCAAATTTTCATTAGATAGATGGGCTTGGCTAGCTATTAATATTAGTGGTAAAGTCATGTTGTTAGTGTTAGTAGAGGTGCTGATAAGGAATCAGAGGAAAAAGTGAAAATGTAGGCTATTGCTTTCATACTGATTTACAGTAGACAAGGGTGCAAGGTTAATTAGTATGCTGTGAGACGTGACATTAATTCACATCATATTCCTGCTTGATAATCATGTTATCAAGTATAACAGAAATAGTATAACTGGGGATAATTAATTTTAACATTGGAGAAGATTTAAGTTTCATACATAGTCTGTACTGTATGTGTGGGATACTAATACTAATAAGGACAGACCTAGGGCAGTTTCACGCCCTGTAAATATGAGTAGAATAATTGGTACCATGTTGGCTGGTGTGAAATGGGTATTTAAGATTGTAACAGTGAGTACAATAAAGATAGAATCATGCCTTCTAGACATAGTAGTGAGGATATGAGGTGCAATCCATACATCAGTATCCTTATAAGAGAGATAATGAATGCCAATATAACATTAATATATACTAAAGACATTTAATAGCTATGGGCAGATCATCATCTAATGAGTCGAAATGATTTATTTTAGTTAAACTAGCTATCATATTCAGTTCATCCTAGGCTTTTTTGTGTTCATTCACAAACTAAACTGAGAGCTAATAGCAAATTAAGTAATAAGGCTATTGTAAGTATCTTGTCTAGGTAGTTTGTCTGTGATGCTCACGGGAGTGGAAGAAGTAGTGCAATTTCTAGGTCAAATAGTAGAAACGTAGTTGCAATTAAGAAAAATTTTATAGAAAAAGGCAGGCATCCTAACCCTGTAGGGTCAAATCCACACTCATAAGGGGTCACTTTTTCTGAATATGTATTTAGTTGTGGAAGTCAAAGAGAATTAATGTAAGTAAAGATGCTAATAAATAGTTGTTACTGCTAGTAATAGGTTTATTATTTTCTTCTGGATTTTACCAGAGACTGTTGATTGGAAGTCAACTCTACTGCATGTACTAAGAAAATAAGAACCTCATCAATAAATAGAGACATATAGGAATAATCATACTACGTCTACGAAGTGTCAATATCAGGCAGCATCTTCAAAACCAAAATGGTGATTAGATGTGTTATGGAAAAACCTGGAAAAAACCTGGACTGGATCACTGATGAAAGAACCAAGTGGCACTCGGAGGTCTTGGAGTGTTGAGGTTTTATTTTACACTGGTGGGCTCAGAGTGGAGTAACTTCCCAAGGTCTGAGCTCTGAACAGAGGCAAGGGGAGCAATATATATCTTTCTGCTTCTGTATCTGCAACATTTTTATGCGCACAGCAAGCAAGCAAGCAAGGGGGAGTGAACTTAGGGAGTGAGTGCCTGGCAGAGCGGAGAGTGAAGGGAGGGGGAAGACGGGAGTTTCTGTTGTCTTTGTTAAGAAGAGCAGCAGAAGGGAGCCACCTGAACTAGACTGCTGACCTTGTAAGTTTTTCCCTATCAGATTAAGTGATATTTCAGTTGCTGTGGAAAGCATACAATTAGAAAGGAGGATCTGATACTAACGTGCAAACCGTGGAATCTGGTTGCTACAAAAAAAGTAGAGCCATACACTCCGCCAGAGATTGTGAAGGGTGCCTCATAATTTGGGTATTTGTAGAAGTATGAAGTAGATGTCTAGGAGAATCGTGATAGACAGAGCTTGGAGTATATGATTTTGGTTGCCTTCTATTAGGCTGTGATGTGCCCAAGTAATCGTAACTCCAGAAGCTAGTAGAACAGATGTATTAAGTAGAGGAACTTCTAGGGGTTAAGGGAGTTAATGCCCGTGGGAGGTCAGCATCCTCCTAGCTCAGTAGTGGGGGCTAGACTTGAGTGGTAAAGTGCTCAGAAAAAGCCAATAAAGAAAAATGCTTCAGAGATGATAAATACTATAAAATATTGAAGCCCCTTTTGGACTGTTGGTGTGTGATGGCCCTGAAAGGTGCTTTCTCACACGATATCACATCATCACTGGTATATTGTTAAAAAAAAATCTATCAGTCCTAAAGATAGTAGATTTGAGGAATTAAAATGAAACCATATTGAAAGTCTGGATATTATTAAAAGAGCAGATAGTGCTAGTTAAGGGTCAGGGCCTTGGATTCACTATGTGGTAGGAGTGAGTTTGCTGGGTCATTATGTGTTGTCATGTAGGTAGAGGCTAATAGAGTGAATACATATACTTAAAAAAGTGTTACTGCAAATTCAAGAATTGTAAGATTAAAATAATAAAAGTGGTTGTTGCCACAGTGAAGCTGATATTAAAGCTAAGGTTTTGTGCTTCCAATTAAGTGTATTAATAAGTGACCTGGAGTAATGTTAGCTGTGCAGACAGCATTGTTGTGCAGAAAGCAACTTGCCCTGCCTCTTCCCCTGAGGCTGGGAAGAAGACCTCTTCACAGTATCCTTCTGTCTGGGAGTATAAGTATATATAAGAAGCTCACCTTGCCACAGCAATGTTTAGCTGTCAAACTGGATATGTCTGAGAAGCAAATCACTGGGACTGAGACAGCCTCAGAGCCTTCTCTGCAGGACCGCAGCTCTGAGGCTTAGTGTCCAGCCCCTGCCCGGCTGTGGAGAAGCTTGCACACACCTTTTGCTGACATGTCATTTGGGGCCCCCCAACCAATGTGCACCTAGTTCCCAGAGTTCAGCTTGTGGTACGGGGGACCTGCTTATAATGAACAGTTTACTCTGGGCCTCTCTCAAGCAGCCAGGCAAGAGAAAGAAAAAAAAAGACCCCTTTGAAGCCAGTTTACTCATTGCATGGAAGCAGTTCTCAGTCAGCCAGGCTGCCTCAACAGGCCTCAGGCTAAGTGTCCACACATGTGAGCGTCTGCCGTGAATGAAGAGAGCTGTACAGGGCAGACTTCATTCAGGCCGTTTTACTGTGGCACAAACAACATGCAACTACAATGTGAACTGTACAGCCTCCTTAGGACATACAGAACCTACCTGGTGGTAATAAATACTGATTTTTCAAGCAGTATCAAAGAAAATAGGTCCAGTGAAATGGTGTCAGAAAATACCTGGTCACTTTCCCAGAGAATATTTTACTAGTTATGACTGTGATATGATCAGAATAACACAAATGGCTTGCACTATTCTCTCTGTCCCATTCTTTAAAGCAGTCTTTTTAAGAAGAAAGCCAAGGGGATGAAGTATTGGGTGTAAGTGAAGAGGTCTGAGGCCGTGGACAGTAGCAGCAGACTCCAAACTCCTCAAAACAAACACAGATGTATTCCCACCAGGCCTGTCCATCAAGCACCATTGAGGACTTCCAATGGGTTTTTTTTTGACAATTGGATATATGGGTGAATATGTGAGCACTTTAAAGAAAAAAATAGCTAGAAACCAGCTTCTTCTAGAAACTCAGATGATTTTTCCTTCTCCTTCCATCCAGTACATTAAAAAGTATCTATTACTACCCTTCCTCTTTAACTGAGAATCTCTGTGTTCCCTGTCCCGCCTTCTGCACCTTGTTTCTATTCCTTCCTCTTCTCTCTTCCAAGATAATTCCTCTGCCTGTGCTTTTAATCACTTATCTTCTTGTCTTCTCTAAGCCCCTTGTTCCAACAGGACCATCTTGTTCCTTCTTCTACCCCTCCTTTCCAAGGTGTCCTTATCTGGCTGCAGACTCTGGCTCCCCCACTATTAAAGTATTCCCATGACACCATTTCCACTGAGTGTAATCAAAATAACAGGATGCTCTTGAAGAGTAAAGGATGACACAGTAATAGTGTTTGACCAGAGACTCAAGAATCCTTGCATCCAGCCAGCTCTCTTCAAGGGGCCCAGAAGAGATACATGCAAAATGAACACAGCAAGGTAATATTTTACCACCAGCTGGAAATTCAGCCCAAAAATACCAACATAGAACTAAAATGAACCAAGCCCAGCTACATAAAGGACTCTCCCAATATCAGAGAGGCCTCCATATTCTCTGTTCAAAGGAGGTCAAAGGCCACTCTGTTACATGTACCCTGAAGTCCAAGAGCGGTCTTATCAATCTACCAAAGCTAAAGGAAAGAGGGACAAGAGAAATAGCAAAATTAAATCCAAGCTTAGTAGTTCAACACCCTCTACATTCAGAGCCTCACCTCACCTCCATCCCTATCAGTCACCACTTTCTTCTCTGGTAGAGCAGAGCCAGGTTTGTGGGTGATCTTTGAACACTGAGCCTTGACTTCTGCAACCATGCCATTGTGTATGCACTCCCTGCAAAGGAACCATCCTCCAGCCTAACCCCCTTTACAGCCTAACGTCTTCTCCCAGAACCCCACAACCGAAGTGTGTCACTTTATGAATATCTGTAGCAAAAACTCTCAACACCTTATATATTTTAATTACCCTCCATTAAAGTGCAAACTCTTTTTGAGAGAAAGAACTTTATTCGTTATTGTGCCTAGCACACTATCTTAGGGAGGGTAAAGTGACCAATACACATTTATCAAAGAAAAGAATGATGATATAAAACACTTGAGTTTCATGGAATACCAGCTCTACAATTTTTAGAATTAAGAAACAGAAACTGGCAGATATCCCACCAGTACAAGCCAGTACACTCACCTCTGGTTGTAAAATATCGAAATACTTCCCTAGCGCTGCTCCTTGCCACCTGAAGGCCTCCCAGTACTATTGCTGGCCTAGCCTCTCCTCCCCTGGGCGCACCTGACTCCCACAACCTCCCAAATAAATGGTCAGTGCTTTCCACAGCAGTGAGCCTCAGGACCCCACTCCAGCCATGTGGCCAGGGCCCACTGCAGGAAGTGTCCATTCTCACTGACCAAGACCTGTGCGGGGTCACTGTTAAATATTTTGATAATCATCCATGAGTATGAATAAAGTTTAATTCTACAATTCAAAAATAGTGCTACTCCTTATTGCAAAACCTCTTAGAAGAGTCAGCAGATCCAGGAGTAAAAGGGGAAAATGATACTCTGCCAGTCTCTGAAGGTTTAGGAAACATCCATTAGCACTCAGTCTTCATGTAAACCAGAAGATATGCAGTTTCCCGCCTAGAAAGAAAAATGCAACAGTATAACAGAAATGAAACACTCACAATTAACTGATACAGTATTAGTTGAAGACAGGACAAGCATCAGCAGACTTTCCAGGTCATTGGGTCAACTCTTCATCTAACTATCACCTCAGGGGAACAAAAAGAGTGACGAGGGGAATAGCCACTAAGCAGCTGCTCAGTAACATCTGGGTCAGGGGCTGACAGACGATGCGCCCAAGAGCCAGATCCACACCTGCTTCCACAGGGAAAGTGAACTGGAGCACAGCCACATGCACTCACTCATGTACTGTCTGTGGCTGCTTTTGTCCTACGAGGGAAGTGCTGAGCAGCCACAACAGAGCCTGTGTGGCCCACATTTAGGCCCAGCCTAACACAGTTACTCTCTGGCCCTTTATAGGGAACATTTTCCAAAGTCTGATCTAAACTATGGGGGATCACTAACAGCCAGAAATGACACCAAGTGGACATCTCAAGCAGATGCTTAGAACAGAGAGAGAAGGACAAACAGTGGAAGGTCAGAGGAGGATTTCAAACTCAAATTTCACTGAATTCACTCTTTTTCAAATAGGCCGACTTCTGCAGCTGAAATCATCTCTAACATCACCTTTGTTATACATTGTCACCCCAATCCAGAAACTCAGGTGGAAAAACTTACAAAGTCTCTCTGCTTTAACTTTTCCAGCTTCCCCTCTGTAGTTACTGACTTTTAAAAATACATGTATTGCTATTTCCTAAACGCAAGCCAGTGTGCCAAAGGAAGGAAGGGAGTGATCCTTGCCCCCGAAGAGTTCATGGTCTAATGTGGAAAAAAAGTCATGTAAGCAATTACAAAGCAGTGTGAACCTTGCTGTAAAGGAGATATGCTCAAAATGCAGTGAAAACTTTCACAGCCTCCACAAATCTGCCTGGATGAACCAGTGAAGGCTTTGAAGAGCAATAAAAGGCCATGAGCAGGGGTCCTGAAGCACAAGAGGGAGTTTGCCCTCACAATGACCTAGGATAGAGCACTACAGGCCAGGAACTACAGGTGCACAGCCACGGCAGGACGACCGAAGAGGTGAGGTTGGGGGAGCCACTTACACGTTAGTACTGCTGGAGTCTAAACTGCGAGAAAAGCATGCACAGCAGGATGGGTACTGAAAGATGAGGCTGAGCAATTAACCAGTGGGGAGTCATCCCAGTGTAAGAGGCAGCTGAGTACACAAGACTCTCCTAAAGGAACAAGAACACTAGGCGAGCAGACTGGGTCCCCATCATGCAAGTACTTCTCTTACCAGCGGTAGTTATTATTTCCATAGGTACATTGGATGTCTTCCCAGGATACCTAGAAGTACACAAACAGATGAAGTGAAACATCCAGAGAGTGCAGGGTGCTAAAACTGGCCCTCCCCAACTCATTCAGACAAACCCACCCCCAGCACCTGATAGGATGCTGTGTATATGACATCTCTTTTAGTGTCCTTGTCCCTCTGGTTAAACTTGGTTATGCTTAGTGCAGAGTTCTAACTTCCACATTTCTAACTCTTCTTGCTTCCTTAAGTTTCCCACAGAACACTGGAGTTCAGAACACTAAAAGCCTAGGCACTGAGCTCAGTGGACTCTTAGCTGTAAACCAGATGGGTACTTCATGAAGAAAAAGGTTTTCAACATATAAAAGCCTCCCACAGAGAACAGGACCACAGTGTGTCTTGGCCCATCTTGTCCTGAGCTCAGAGTTTTATTTGAGTGTCTAATTCAGGGAAGAGGCGATTTTGGATGATGTTCCTCACCCAACAAACATTGGAGTCATTGAAGCAGAACCACTTTCCATCCACAGAATTCTGGATATAGGCACAGTAATGACCAAAGTCAGCTATCCCCACGTGGGCAATCACAGCAAACAGTTCATACTGTCCTCCAAGCTGGAATGACACAAGGCACAAATGAGTCACCCATCACCCCTCATCGTTTCACCACACATTCACTCAGTGCCTACTCTGAGTGGGCACTGAGCACTTCAAGGAAATTAGAAAATGGTCCCTGACCTCAAGATTCTCACAGCTAACTAAACCAGAATTATCAGGCTATGTTTTAACCAGATATATTTACAGGTAAATTTAGGAAGACCCAACGTTTGCTCCAGAAAGGAGGGAACAACCAACTGAGGAAAGGTTGAGGGGCTGAGGAAGCTCCCCAGGATGATGTGCTTGGACTGATCTTCAAGGATGAACAAGACTGGCAGACAAGTTATGGGAAGAGGCAATAATGAATGTGGACCCCGAGACTGCAAAGGCTTGGCAGCACCACAGAGCAAAACACACCAAGGAAATGGAACTCAGGAAGGGTGCAGGGACGTCATAGGAGTACAGGCCACAGAGGTCAAGGCAAAAATCAGAACTTTATCCTGGGAGTGATTGGGAGCCATCGGAAGGTCTTAAGCAGAGAAACATCATCACCAGATTTGTGTTTGAGAAACACACGGAAATAATGTGGTTAGAAAAATGGATTGAGAGTTCAAGTGAGACAGAAGCCAAGGAGATAAATTAGGGCACCACAGTGGTGCACGGAAGAAATGGTGACAGCCTGAATAATTACTAACAGTAGCAGTCACTAAAATGGTCATCATTGTTAACATAATTATTATTGTTTTATCATAACTTTTAGCATTCACTATGCATTTAGCTGAGTCTTTACATGAATAATTTCGTTTAATACTCACTACAGTCATATAAACTGAGTGTTAGTATAAATCCTATTTTACAGAGGTGGGATCTAAGCTCCGGGAGGTAAAGTGATTCACCCACGGATCAGGGCTTACAAAGAGAAGAGTGGGGCTTTCAACCCGGGCCTGACTGGCTTGGAAGCCCAAGCTGTGACCTGTGGTGAAGAAGTGAGAGTGAGGGCACAGAGGAAGAACAGATTTGTGCAAAACTGGAAAGTAAAGAAAGGTACTTTGTACATGATTGGGTGTGGGGTGGGGGATAAGTAGGAGGCACTGTAAGGATCAGTCCAGATTTCTGGCTTCAAAATTGGGGAAATATTGATTGGTATTATAAAGTTAAATATGGAGTAAAATTGTTTGGGAATGAAGACAATGGATTTAGGGACTGTGTGAATATAGTCATTTGGAACTCAAGAGTAAGACATGGACAGGAGATACAGATTTGCAAGTCTTAAGTTTGAAATAATCATTGAAACCATGAGAATTAAGTAGATGACATTCAAAAAATGGGGAGAAGGACTGGAATCAAATTAAATATCAATAAAAGGATGGGCAGGAAAGGATCCAGCAATGGAGAAAGAAACCCTAGGAGGGAACCCTAGAGTAGACAGATTTGGAAGGAGAATGAGATCAATAACACAGAATATCACAAAGCAATCAAGCAAGGGAAAGACCAAAAGCACCTATTTACTGGGCGGCAGTCGTTCTGCACCCACACATCTTAGAAAGTCAAGAGAAGAGGTAATTCTCTGCAAAAAAAGAAAGAGTGGCAGGAGAGACAGAGCTCTGACTGACTGCGAGCAGGACCTTCACATTAGTCAGGAATGCTTTATTTTTTCTCAACGCAGCCAAATAATGTCATTTACCTGAGACTTTGAAATAGGACTAGTGAAGGGGGACAGAGGTGAGGGTAGTGCAAGTCACCTAAAAGGGAGGGCCCAACTTTTCTGTTTTCATTTGGGGACTTTATACTGGATTTTTTAAATGCAGAGCAATATCAAAATCTATCAGTTTACAAGAAATACAAGGGATATAAGAAAATGATAAATAACAACACCCAGACAAATCTGGATACATATTTTTTAAAACCCTTCAAACAAATAAATTGCAAGGTAAAGAAAAGGAGGGGAAACAAGATGCTTAACCTAAAAGAAGAAAGAAATGTAGAGATGGAGGGAGGGGGTATGGGGAGGGGACGGGAAAATGGAGGAGGAACAGACTGACGCTGATGAAGTGTGTGCCTTGTTTGGATCCGGATTCAAACAAAACAGATGACTCAGAGGACAGTCAGGGAAATCTGCATACTGACTGGACATTAGATAATATTAAGAAAGTAAGAGATGGAATTGGTTTTATTTATAAAAGAGTGCTTATTGTTTAGAGACATAATGAAGTACTTCAGATGAAATGGTACGTTTCTGGGATTAGCTTTAAAATAATCCAGTAGAGGGTGGGAGAAAGAGTATGGGGATGTAGGTAAAGCAGCACTGGCTATGAGTTTTAATAACTGCTTACACTGCTTACACTGCTTCATCGGCAATTCCTCACTAGTTTGGTATATACCCAAGATTTTCCATAACAAAGTCTTCTTAAGTGGAAAAAAATTTCATATATACTTCATACTGTGCAGGTACAAATAAGGAAGACTAGAGGGGAGTCCACGAGAACCCCATGCAGTGAACGCACCCTGAAGGGGTAAAGAACCAGGCTACAACAGGAGCTATTATAACATATCAGCAGGTCTTGGTCTTTAAAGTACCATAGTTCCAGAGCACAAATAGTGAACAGACCAGAGAAATAAAAGAGACAGTACAAAAATGAACATATATGTATATACATATGAATACAGAATTTGCTAAATGCAGCATTTCAAATCTACAGAGAAAGGATACTTACGTCATTTTTCTCCTCGGAATCCCAGTATGTTATCAGCTCAGGACAACTGAATTCAACTTTACTCTGATTAAATCTGGGCCAATGAACTCGCTACTTTCTTATTATCCTCAAAGTGGGCATAAGTGGTTTTAAGAAAGTTACCTTGGCACTGTATTTAGAACCCAATGTGTTGTGTTTACCTATGTGTATGCAAGTATTGCACATATTATGTAAAAGGAAGGTCCTGAATTATGGGTTCCTTCCCTCAGTGTTATGGTATATGAGTACAACACCAATATTTAGAAATTATGTCTTTTGGATGTCAAAAAAAAGCATCTAGAAAGAGCAAGTGGTGGGGTGGCAGTGTGGGGGAACAACCACGAGTGTCATTTGAGGACACACAGGTTTCCATAATTAAAATACTGTTTTTAAATTAAGCATTTCTTGAAAATATGAATGTTTCTATGAATTACCCTAGGCTCCTGGTGAGCTATCTTCCCTTTGTGTATCCTGAGAATAGCCGGCAGAAGACATGATTTCTGAGATTAGAGAATGCCACAGATGAGACACCCAAAAATGCCCTCTCTGCTGAGTGGGTGGCTTCAAGCAGCTTAAGAGAAGGGGAAGCAAAATGGGTGGATGTGGTGTCTGAGTCTGAACAGAGGATGGAAGGGAGGTGAGGGGGCGCCTCACCTGTCCCTCAGCACTGAAGACGCCATGTTCAGTCAGAAGGACCTGGTTCAAATCCAAGCTCTGGGGAAAGCAGAGTGAGTGGCAGATTTTTTCTGTCTGCAAATTCCTGGTAGCGAACCTCATGAGGTGGATGGTCAAGGTCTGGGGCAAATGGGTGAGCTTTAAGACCTGAAGAAGCAAATCACTGTGGGGATGAAACTCGAAGGCACTGAAAGGCGCGGATCAGAGAAATACCAGGGCTGATGTATGTTCTTCCCCAAGAGAGGAACTGGACTGAGAGGACAGAGCCCAGGGCCCACATGTGCCGGCTCCACTGAGTTCTCCTGAAGCTCTGGGGCAAGCACACAGTCTGCTCTAGGGTGCTCTCTGGCCTCAAGGGAATGACTACCTGCAGCTCTTGGACCTTCTCCTGTCCTCAAAAGTTCTCAGTCATCTGAGGAACACATCCAAGCTCTATAAATCTGAAGCCGCAGGACCCCAGGGACTAGCCTGACTCGGATCTCCTCCCTCAACCCTCTCGAGGGCTCTGTGAGGACTGCTGGGATTCTCTGGGGCCACCCCAGACAGGGAAGCTCCCAGTGTCAGGGGTAGTACCTGCTTCCTGCAAGTCTTCCTCCCACACCTCTCACAGAAGCACCTGCTGTTGCTCAGTAGTTCCCGGGGCTGGAAGAAGCAGCGGAGGGCATCCTCCTGTCTCAGGAGAAGGACAAGGCAGAGTCAGCCTTTCCCATCTAGAGGGCACCCCCACCCTGCAGTGGAGGCCAGCTTCCTTTCTGGCACTCTCCCCTGCCCCTCAACTTCTGATCCAGTGCACTGCACATGGCAAGGCTACAAGAAGCACCTACTGACTGGAAGGAAAGACAAAGGGACATTTTTTTCACCAAATCAAAGAACTTAAAGCCATGCAAAGGAAATAGAAATGTTTTTTTTAAAGCCAAGGGTGGATTGAAGAAGCAAAGGAGCACTGGCAAAATAGGGTTGTGTGGAACAGCAAATTCACCATTAGAAACTCCTTACCAGTGTTTTCAGGGGCTTTGAGTCCAAATCAAAAACAGGAAGGGGAAGGGTCAGCATGCTAGTGTTTCTGCTGCTCTCCTCAGTACATTCAAGGCAAAGCAAGGACTCTGTCATCCGGATTGTGTACAGGGCCTGCAGCCTCTCTGCCTGCAAGAGACAGAAGAGGCAGGAAGGAAGGGCACAAAGCCATAAACTCTCCAGTCAGGCCAATTCCCAGAGCCACCACCCAGAATTTCCAGAAATGGCAGACACTGTGCTCTTGGCTCTACTCAAAAAGGTGTAAAATACTAACAGTACTAATATTATGAAATTGCGGTAAGCATTTTATGTGCATTTTCTCTTTTAATACTATCTACATATCACACTAACTACGGCTGACAAATTATATGAGCAGCACCTTGACCCTCTGAGTTCTCCAGTTCAGGCCTTACCAAGTCCCCATCAGGGATCTGATCCTTGATTAGGTTCCAGACTATGAGGTAGAGTTGAGCAGCATCATACTGGATGAACACTGGCCAAAGAGAGAGAAACAGCCCAATTAGCGAGGTCACCAGGAATACTCCTTAGTCCTTGTGCCCTAGTTAGCACATGCACACGAGTTCTCGTCATGCTGTCTTTCCTAGACTTCCCCGCTTTTCAGGTTATGTTTTCCACAAGATGTTAGGTGTTAAAAATGAAAAATAAACTTGCTATTGATTTTTGAGAACTCCCCCTAAAACTTAGAATCCAGTCCACTGAGTCACACAAGTTTGCTGTCCTCTGGCTTGGCTCCCAGCCCTACTGGCCTCCCCTGGGGACCCAGTCAACTAAAATGAACTGTTAAGAGCTGATTCTTTCCTATGTCTGTGCCAAGCTAGTAGTCTGACTGGACCTAAGGCCACCTTCTCTGTGCCTTTCTGTATTTTCTTTACCTAGGAGAACAAGAAGGGAAAGGATCACATCTCAGTGGCAGAGGGTGCTGGCTAAGAAGAGCCAGGAATAAAGCAAAGAATTCTACAGATATAAGTAAATGCAAGGCTAGAAATGTGGTGTACAGATATAAATGAAATTGTGTTATTCAAAGGAAATGTCAGAAGATAAAATGAAAACCACGAGAGATATTTTACAAAAGAGACATCACAAGAAAAGGAGGTAATTGTAATTGTACTAAATATTCATATCTGCTATCTCCACACCATTTTATTTCCATCATGACACTTACCATAATTTGTATTTCATGTTTTTGGTGTTTAATTTGTTTTGTTTTGTTTTGGTTTAGTTTTGTTCTGTCCTGTCTCTCCTCCACAATGCAGTAAGCTCCATGGAGACAAAGATTCTATCAGTCTTACTCCTGTATCTACAGCACCAGCACAATACCTGGCACATAACAGGTGAGCATTATGCACTAGTTGAAGGGATATTCTAAGGAAATAACCCTAAAACTTAAACAGGACAGTAGCAGGGTTGAACTGATGCTATCTCCAAGGCTTTATTTCCAGAAGGCCGTCTGCCACAGAGCCGACCCTGGACACGGAGGAGGCTGGCCCACCTTGCATGGAAAGGCAGTGTGCCTCATCTGACCATGCCGGAGCCAAGAGTCCTGGTTCATCTGAAAAACACAGGGATACTTGCCCAACACATGATTTACCGACACCCACCATGTGCAAGGTGTTGCACATGCCAGTGAAGTTACTGCCCCAAGAAACCTATATTCTAGTGGCAGACAAGTGTCCATGCAATCATAATTCAAAGAAGAGTAAGAACAATTCTCTAAGGTGTACAAACTGCTATGAAAAGCTGAAGGAAGGTGAGAATACAACTGGGATGGTAAAGTCTCTATAATAATCTACTCCTCCATAAAAGTGATGAAAATCATGGCAAAATTGTCAAAACTAATTTTTTTCAGAACTCCAGAAATTAACCAAAAATTTACAAAAGTCTTAGGAATGTTTAATCCAGAAAAACTAAAACCTAATTAAGTGCAGAGTTGGAGACTTTTTCCACTTGGCCTAGTCCCACTTCCTTCTCCCAGCTCTATGATAACCCTGAAGACCAGAAACCCTGCAATCACCAGAGGTGGCAGATGAGGACCGGAATGCCTCACAGGGTCCCTCCTTACAGGGTCCCGCCCCACAGGGTCCCACCCAACAGGGTCCCGCCCCACAGGGTCCCGCCTTACAGGGTCCAACCCCACAGGGTCTGCCTTACAGGGTCCCGCCCCACAGGGTCCTATCCCAAGGACACTTTCATTGGTTTCCTGCAGCTCTGTGGAAAAGCCTCATTTGAAGGAGGTTGTCATTATTTGACCAGACTCAGAGCTTAAAGCCTGACCCTCAGGGCATTTGTGGAAAACAATCAATGATGATTAATACTGCAGTTACCTAAGGCTGCAATACAAGTTGGGGCAAAAAAAAAGAGCCTCTCAAAACTTAAAAGAAGGATCTGGGGAATAAGATGTCCACAGAGGACTTTTAAAAGCTCTCACACATTCCTGGTGACCTGAGGGGGCCCCAATCTCTCACATCTGGCTAACTCTGAGTCCCTGTGCAAGCAAGAAATGAAGGCTAAAAGTGTCATATACTGCCTGCATTTGAAAATGTGCCCCAAAAGACACACAGGGCCCCTCAGGAAAGAACAGAAGACATATTGTTCAAGACTGTAAGGCTGGAGGCACTGGAGGGAGGAAAGCAAGGACAATGCAAATGGAACAAAGCACCAAATAGCTCTGTGCCATATAAAGAAGGAACAGACAGCTCTTCCGGGATTCCAGTCCCATGACCTGCTGACAAACCCCGGATGCAGCCCCCTCCATCCAGAAGGAGGAGACCTCTGGCTGTCTATCACCCGACCCTGAGCCAATAAAAATTCCCCACATACCCCTGGCATAGCCCACTGCCCCCTCCCCTCCCTGTGCTTATAAAAACTCCTGCCTAGTGGTTAGGGGCAACTTCTCCAGCCTGTGTTTCAGACTGGTGAACCTCGCCTGGGATTGCACTCAAATAAGCTGCCTGGCCCTTTGTTGCCTCTTGTCACCTGCTTATTTCAGTTAGAATTTATCTTACATTTGGTGCCGAAAAATCCCAGGAAGGTACGTGAGTGCGGGGCCCCAACTGGCCATCGGCAGCCCTGCCCCTCTGCCTGCTCTCTGCTGCGTGGACTATTTTCCAGTGAGTCCCTCAGTTTCCCCCAGTCTGTTTCCCTTCCTAACTCCATTTCACCTGGTCCATCCAAAATCGTAGCTATGTCCAGGTGGGGCATCCAGCCCCTGGGCATTCGACCCATCCACTGTGGGCATCCAGCCCGCCCCTGGCCCTGTGGTGTGGGAGATGTCCCTCACCCAGGCTCCCAGACTGTCTCCCCTGACTTGGCGTGCTTGGGACACTGGGCGCTCCTCTCAGCGGGATTAGTTGGGGAGTGGCGCAGACATGGGGAACCAGCCCTCAAAAGCAGAGGCTCAGACCCTGCTGCAGTGTCTCATTTCTAATTTGGCTACTCTATGTTTGTCCTGGGAAGTTCGCAAACGGAAGCTAGTCTTTCTTTGCTCTCAGGGCTGGCCTCAGTATCCCTTGAACAATCAATCTCGCTGGCCCCCTGAGGGAACTTTCGATTTTGGCCTCCTCACCAACTTGACTAATTATTGCCACCGGAGTGGAAAGTGGGGTGAAATCCCATATGTGCATGCTTTTTGGACTTTTCACACCCACCCAGATCTGTGTGTTAAGTGTACTCCTTCCCAAGTTTTGTTGGCCCAGGCCTCTGCCAAGGACCGCCGACCTCTACCACTCCTATTACTGGGAGGCTCTTCTCTGACAGACTCGGCGGAGGATCTCGGCTACCCCCTTCCTGCTCCTCCAGGCCCACCGCAGGGGCCAGCTCCCTTCCTCGATGTTCATGTCCTCAACCCCCTGCCCATCCCTCCTCCATCTTGTTCCCCTTCTCTTCCGGTCTCTCCACCACCTTGTTCCCCTTCTCTTCTGGTCTCTCCACCACCTTGTTCCCCTTCTCTTCCAATCTCTCCACCATCTTGTTCCCCTTCTCTTCTGGTCACACTGCCACCTTGCTCCACAGGTACAGACTCCACCTCAGAAAAAAATGGATAAAACTCCCCCATATCCTAGTCCCCAGCCTTCAAGTTCCACATCGATTCCCAAGCTGTATCCCCGACTGCCAGTGTCACCTCCTCCATCCCCTCCTTCAAACCCACTGCTGTCCTACTCACTGCAGCTGATGCCCAAGTGGTCTAGCCCTCCCATAACCCGCTCTAAGTCACAGTGGTCTCAAGCTCATGTGATGGCTCCTCTGAGGGAGGTGGTGGGAGCTGAAGGGGTAGTGTAGGTTCGTGTTCCCTTTTCCCTAGCAGACTTGTCCCAAGTGGAACAGCAATTGGGGTCCTCTTCCTCCAACCCTGTAATGTTCACTAAACAGTTTAAATATCTCACTCGAGCTTACAAGCTCACCTGGCACGATGTACATGTAGTCCTCCATTCCACTCTAACCCCGGAAGAATATGACCATGTCATGGCAGTGGCACAGCACTGTGCCACTGAGACCCAGCCACAGATGAATGGGCACCTATAGGCAGAGAAGCTATTCCTCTACAAGAACCCCTGTGGGATAACAATTCTCCTGAGGGTGAAGCATGCTGGGATCGCATGGTTCACTACTTGTTAGTGGGTATGAACTCAACCGCCCAAAAGGCCATCAATTATGATAAGTTTAGAGAAATTACCCAGAAGCCTGATGAAAACCCGTCAGAATTCCTCAAGCGCCTAAAAGAAACCCTAGGAGCTTTTACTAAAATTGACCCGGCCTCAGAGTTAGGTTCCTCTCTCCTGGCCATGCATTTTATAACTCAGTCAGCTCCTGACATCAGGTGCAAGCTTAAAAAGGCTGAGGATGGTCCCCAAACCCTTTTAGGAGACCTAGTAGATATGGCATTCAAAGTTTTTCATGCCCAAGAGGATGAGAGTGAGAGGAGGTCAGCTGCCAAATGGCAGAACGGATTCGCGCCATAACAGCTGCTCTGCAGCCAGCTCGTGGAGATTGTTGGGGTGTCCCTGAAGATCAACTCAAACCTCTGGGCCCTTGCTTACAGTGCGGTGAAGAAGGGCACTGGGCATGGAAGTGCCCCAACCCATGCAGACCGATCAAACTGCCCCAGCTGCAGTAAGCAAGGTCACTGGAAAGTAGACTGTCCACTAGGGGGTAGTCCTCCTTCGGCGGCAGAGCCCCACGGGGGGTGGACACCCTTGAAAGACTACCCTTCAGACCTGCTGGGCATCCTCTAAGATTGAAGATGCCTGGACTCAGACACCCCGATCACCCTCGCCAAGCCCAGGGCCAAGTTGTGGGTAGTGGGTAAGCCCATCTCCTTCTTGGTGGACACGGGGGCTACCTACTCTGTTCTCACCTCCTTTAAAGGGCCTTTATACCCTGCCAACATCTCCATAGTTGGGGTCATGGGAACCCTCTCCAAGACTTTAGAGACGGGCCCAGTGGCCTGCACCTTCCAAGGCATCCCGTTTACCCATTCCTTTCTAGTCATGCCTTCCTGTCCTACCCCTCTGTTAGGATGAGATTTGCTCCATATGTTAGGAGCCTCTATTTCCCTCCCACCTTTTAAATGCTTACAGTAAGTCCAAGACTCCCTCATTGCTTTGGTCAGCGAAGGGGAGTTAGACGACGGGGACCTGAGTCTCCCAATTTCCTGAACTGCTGTCAATCTGGTCATGTGGGACATCTCCACCCCTGTAGTGGCAACCCACCACACCCCAGTGTTAATATGCCTTAAGGATCCATCCCACTTCCCTCTCAGCCTCAATTTCCTATTTCACAGGCTCACTGAAGGGGACTACAGCCTATTCTTAATCAACTGCTCTCACAGGGGCTTTTAGTACTGACTAACTCTCCATGCAATACTCCCATCTTGCCAGTAAAAAAGCCTTCTGGAGTATATCACTTCATTCAAGACCTCTGAATAATTAATGAGGCTGTTATTCCCTTACACCCAGTAGTGCCTAACCCATATACTCTTCTGTCTCAAGTCCCTTCCAGTACCTCTCATTTTACTGTACTAGACCTTAAAGATGCCTTTTTCACTATACCTCTCCACTCAGACTTGCAGCCGTTATTTGCCTTCATGTGGGAAGACCCTGACACCCATCGGTCTAGACAATTGAGCTGGAAAGTTCTACCTCAAGGTTTTAGAGATAGCCCCCATCTTTTTGGACAGGCCCTGGCAGAGGACCTCTCGCGACACTCAATGGGCAAGAGTACTCTCCTCCAATATGTAGATGATCTTTTACTTTGCAGCCCCTCAAAGGAGGCCTCGGTTCTGGACACCACATCCCTTCTTAATTTCCTGGCAGACGTGGGATACAGGGTATCCCCTGCCAAAGCACTGCTGTCTCTATCTCAGGTTACATACCTCGGGCTAACTCTAACTCCCACCACTAGAGCCCTAACAGCAAACCAAGTGACTGTGATTAAAGCTCTCTTGCCACCTACTTCAGGAGCCAAGATACTATCCTTTCTAGGACTGGTGCGGTTTTTCAGACACTGGGTGCCTAATTTTGCCCTTCTAGCCAGACTGCTTTATGCGGCTGCCACAGAGACTCCTACTGGGCCGCTAACTTCACCCACTAAGGTGGCTTCTGCTTTCAATCAGTTGCGGGATGCATTGCTCTCATCCCCCACTCCATTGATGCTCCCTGACTTAACTAAGCCCTTTACCCTATATGCAGCAGAGAAGGCAGGGGTGGCCACCAGAGTGCTGGTACAACCAGTGGGGTCGGGGTGCAGTCCTGTTGCCTTTCTCTCCAAAGTTAGAAACCACAGCCAGGGGGTGGCAGCCTTGCCTCCGAGCCCTGGCAGCTGAGGGAAGTCTGGCCTGAGAAGCCCTGAAATTAACTCTCCAACAGCTCATTACTGTGTATTCCCCACACCGGTTGCAAGATCTTTTGAGTCATAAATCCCTGGCGTCCTTGAGTCCTTCAAGGGTACAAGAATTCCATCTTCTGTTCACTGAACATCCACAGGTAACCCTACAAGTCTCTCCACCCCTTAACCTAGCCTCCTTGCTTCCCATCAGTGATCAGGCAGATCACTCATTCCTGTGTAGAGATTGTAGAGGCTCTTAGAAAACCTAGAGAGGGCCTACAAGACGTGCCCCTCAAAGACCAACTTGACTTTTTTTGTGGGCAGAAGCTCGGTGAAGGGGAGTGATGGTGTGCGAAAGGCAGCCTATGCAGTGGGGACTCTGTTGCAAGTGATAGAAGCAAACCTACTCCCATCTGGGACCACCTCCCAGAAAGCTGAATTAGTGGCTCTTATCCAGTCATTACAGCTGGCAGCCGGAAAGAGGGCCACAATTTATACTGACTCTAAATATGCCTTCCTAATTGCACACACTCATGCTGCAATTTGGAAGGAAAGGGGCTTCCTTACCACTAAGGGAACCCCGATCATCAATGGCAGGGCTATCAGCCGCCTGCTACCAGCCCTTCAGGACTCCAAGGAAGTGGTCATCATGCATTGTAAAGGACATCAGACTAGAAACAATCCAGTAACCAAGGGTAATGCGTTGGCAGATGCCACAGCCTGACAGTTAACATCCGGGTCTAGCCAACCCTCTGTGCTGTTTCTTTCCCCCTCTCTATTGCTCCAATACCCCGATGATGAATGGCAACTGCTTCTACATCAAGGGGGGACATTGGGAGATCAGGGACGGATATACCTCGGGGGACAAATTGCCCTCCCCCAAGCCCAAGGCAGAGATATCATATCCAAAATTCATCAGCTCCTACACATTGGACCAGAGGCCATGCACCAGTTTCTTTCCCCCATATTTGCCCCTTACGGTTTCTGCAAGGCAATACATCAGGTGCACCAAACCTGCACTACTTGTCATCGCGTCTCGTCTCAAGGTGCTCTGAAGACCCGGATGGCCCTCCACCAGATGAGAGGAACGATCCCTGGACAGGACTGCATGTCGATCTCACCCAGATGCCTAAGCATAAAAAACTCCAGTATTTACTAGTTTTAGTTGATACCTTTTCAGGGTGGATCGAGGCCTTCCCCACCTACTGAGAGACTGCATCAGTAGTGGTGCAGGTGCTGGTGGAACACATCATTCCATGTTTCGGGCTCCCCACTTCACTCCAATCCAATAACAGACTGCCTTCATCTTCCAGGTCACTCAGCTAATAGCCGAGGCTCGCAATATCACCTGGAACCTCCATATACCCTATCACCCCCAGTCGTCGGGTAAGGTCGCAAGGGCTAATGGTCTCCTAAAGGACCAACTAACTAAGCTGTCTCTGGAGGTAAAGCTCTCGTGGCCCGATCTTCTCCCCATCACTCTTGCTTGGCTGCGTGCTGCCCCCCGGGGACTGGCTAAACTAAGCACATTTGAGCTAATGTATGGCAGGCCCTTCTTACTGAGCACAGGCCTGCCCACTACATCTCCTCCTTTGGCCTCCTACCTTCCTTACTTTTTACTGTTGAGACATCTTCTCAGAGAACACGCGGACCAGCTCCTACCCCAACATACGTCATCCAACAACCCAGAGGATGCAGCAATCCTTCAGCCAGGAGATGAGGTACTTCTAAAAGAACTCCAACCTCGATCGCTCCAGCCTTGCTGGACAGGACCATATACTGTAATCCTCACAACCCCCACTGCTGCCAAACTATCAGGACACCCTGCATGGTACCATATTTCCTGACTAAAGAGAGCCCCTCCCCCCGATAGTTGGCAAGCAGAACAAGTTGGACCTCTACGGATCCAACTCCAATGGGCTCCTTGTCCTATTCCTCCTCCTACATAGTGAAGTAGCCTCACCTTCTCCAGTCAAGTTCCTTCAACAGCACATAACAGAAATGTCACACATAAAGGTCAATCAACTGTTGCTGCACAAGTACCTGCCCCTCCCAACTGAGCCTCCTCTGGCCATCAACCAGCCTTAAAACACCCCCCCCCCATGATGCCCCTTGTCAGCCAGAAGTAGCCAGATCGAGTCGTCGCCCATTACGACCAAAAGGCTGGAATGTAAGGCTGGAGGCACTGGAGGGAGGAAAGCGAGGACAGTGCAAATGGAACAAAAACAGCACCAAATAGCTCTGTGCCATATAAAGAAGGAACAGACAGCTCTTCTGGGGTTCCAGTCCCATGACGTGTCGACAAACCCTGGATGCAGACCCCCTCCATCTGGAAGGAGGAGACCTCTGGCTGTCCATCACCTGACCCTGAGCCAATAAAAATTCCCCACATACCCCTGGCACAGCTCACTTCCCCCCTCCCCTCCCTGTGCTTATAAAAACTCCTGCCTATGTGGTTAGGCGCAACTTCTCCAGCCTGTGTTTCAGACTGGTGAACCTCGCCCGGGATTGTGCTCAAATAAACTGCTGGCCCTTTGTGACCTCTCGTCGCCTGCTTATTTCAGTTAGAATTGATCTTACAAAGACATTTAAAGGAACTTCTGACCAATCATTAGGTGACACTGACCTGACCAAATGGAAACTTCAGTGGCTACACATTATAAGCAATACAGACTTTACAGCATTATTCCAAGATAGTCACTGGATAAGCAGCAACAAGGACAAGAGCATCCACCCCACTGTGAGGGTTTCTGACTTCCATCATTGTGAGGGGTCTCTGATTTCAACTGTTGCCACATAATATTATTGAAAATTTTTAGTTTTTAACAAAAAATTACAAGGCACACAATGAAACAGAAATGTATGGCCCATACAAACAATAACAGCATCAGTAAAAACTGTCACTGAGAAGCCACAGACATTAGCCTTACTAGACAGAGACTTTAGTTATTATAATATTTTAAGTCCAGGGAGAGGAAACCCTGGGGCAAAATACCTCCAAAAAACCAAAATCAGTCAAAGGGAGAAATAAAATTTTAAACCCATTTATTGCTTACAAAGTGCAGTCCAGGGCCGTCTCTCTCTTCTGCTCCTAATAAGCAAGCCAGCCAGCCCCTCCCTTTAAACTCTCAGGTTCAGACATGCCCTCAGTTGCCCAGGTAATTTACCCATTGACATGGAGATGAAGCTCTCTCCACCCCTGAGGATATGCAAATGCACTAAAGCCAGGCAAGATACTCTGGAAATGTTACAATTTTACCCACAGGCCACCCCTCCAGAAATCTCGCCTTACAATCTACTCGTTCCCTTTTTTCTGCAATTGCCCCTGGACGAGAAAACTGGAGCATTGTGACCAGACTAATGACATAATAATAGCAACAGCAATAAAATCATGACAATCCTCAAGCCAGAGGATTCAGCTACGTTCAAAGTCTTATGCACATTAAGTCCATCACCCATCTATTCCATAGGCAGGCAGTAGCTGAGGGTGCAGAGCAATCATCATGCGGCAGCTGCAGCTAGGGGGTACATCCAGGCCACAAGGACTGTAGGAGAAAATAACCTTACGGGCGATAAGATACATGTTTTAATGACACCAGCAGAGGCAAATCTTGTCCATCAGGTAGGATACATGCAAGAGAGTGGTCTTGTGAAAAAAACAGTGCCAGGAATGGGATCTCATCCTGTTCTAGTATACCAGACTTTCACCACCCTCCCAGTGGGAGTTACAGATGGGTCAATATATAGGGCTATGGGAGGTACATGCACTCACCATAACGATAAAACGATAAAACAAAACTTCCCTGCAAGATGCTCTTACCTCCTGGATGTTTTGGATACACTACCATGACCTTTGAGGGTCATTCAGCTATTACTCCAGGGATACACATGAGGCCAGCTTCCAGGCCTTTCACACAAGGTGCCAGAAGGGCCAGCCATTGTTGGTCCATGTGTCAAAATGTTCAGAGCCAGGTCCATTCAACAGTATCTCCAGGGCTTAATGCACTAAGGGCTGGCAGCAGGATGTTGCTGTTTGGTTTGGATGTACAATTGTATAGGAGAGGCAGGAAGGTGTGTGAGCATATCCACAGGGGTCAAAGCTCCTTTACATGGCTTCTCATTCAAATGCTGTAGCACTGTCCATAGGTGAAACTGACCAACCCCATAGACTATTAGTGTCGACTTCAGGCCAGATTTCAACAAACTGTTGTACCTCTCTATCATATCTGCCGCAGTAGGATTAATGGTACACGAAATTTCCACTGTATTCCTAATTGCTGCACTCATCCTTGTAACACACATCCAGTAAATTGGGTGCCTTGATTGCACTCAGTCACCTGCGGCCAGCCATAGGCTGCAAAGAGACACTCCAGGCCCCTCTTGGTGGTTTGCTGATCTGCATGACGTCCAGTAGCTGTGTCCACACGTCTTGGCATACCAATATCCTTCTGATATGGGCAGAAGCCCAATATAGTCTATTTGCCACCTGATAAGGGGTATTAGCCCCCTTACTATTATCCCATGTTGCTGTGGGACTCAGTGTAAATCCCTCTCAGAGTACACAATGCACTCCTTCTGGGCTCTGCTGACTTCTTCAAAAGTCAATGGCAAGCCCCACCAATGGGCTACAGCCCACATTGTTTTTTGCCCTACTTGCAACAAACGCTGGTGCAGCCATTGGGCCACATCAGAGGCAGGTTTTCCTTCTAGGCAGTGCACCTGGGCCAGTGTGTCTGCTTCATCATTCCCTGGGGATGCCAAAGGCAAATGGCCAGTCACATGATATATGGTAACTGTCTTAGTCTGACCAGAGGCCCATAGGTATTGCCACAGCTCTTGCTCTCAAAGGGGCCAGTGACCAACCATCCAGTTGGCATGACACCATGTCGGTAGCCACAGGGTCAAGCCCAGATAGATGACCCAGCTGTCAGTGCAGACAACTTTGGGGGATGGCTCCTGGGTGATCACGAGCCATACTGCCTGCAACTCAGCCCATTGGCTGCTCTTCCCCTCTCCATCCTCCATCCATATTGTCTCAGTCTTAGGATAGAAAGCCACAGCCCTCCACTTTGGGGGCTGCCCAAGACTGGAGCCATCTGTGTACCAAGCATCTTCAGGTCTAGGGGCTTTTTCCGGATAAGGAGTCTCGGCTACCAAAGGCTGAAAAGCAAGTTCTTCCTGCTTTCCACTGGTGTAGGTCACTGGCCCCAATAAGCATTGGAGGTCTCCACTTAAGGGGCTAGTGGAGAGGACACTGAGCTGCTGTAAATATGCACCCCATTTGGCCAGTGTAGGTGTCATGTGGCCTTTGGGTTCAGTTTCGCAGCCACTTCACGATGGGATAGGTGGTTATTACCTTGGTCAGAGCTATTTCAGCAATGGGCTCTATAGCCAGCAAGGCGTGGTACACAGCAGCCAGTTTCTTCTCTATCAAGGTGACCAGGACCTCTGCTCCTTTCCATAGTTGTGACCAGAATCCAATAGGTTAGCGTGTCCATTCAAGCTGCTGCCAAAGACCCCATCCATACCCATCTTCAGTTACATGAATATCTAGCTCACAGGGACTTGATGAGTCCATTACATTCAAGGCCTGTACAGCCTTGACTGCCCGCTTGGCAGCAGTATAAGCAGCTACACATGTCTCATCCCACTCCCACCTTTCATACTAACCAGTATAAGGGCTTCAGAATTTGTACCAAGTGCGGATAAACACTCTCCAGTAGCCCAAAAAGACCCCAAAACTCTTGTAATACTGCCACAGTGGTAGGGGTGGGGAAAGCCTGGACCTTGTCTATAATTGCTTCAGGAACAACTTTAGTTTTACCCAACCAGACAACCCCTAAGAATTTCACAAACAAACCACGTCCCTGAGCCTTGGTGCTGTTCACAGCCCATCCTTTTTCCTATAGATGGTGCAGCAGTCTAGGAACTGCCCCTTCTCGTTCTGAAAGAGAATCAAATGTGAGCATATCACCAATGTAGTGATACAACTGCACTGTTTGCAGTTTCCTCCATGTGGTCAAGTCCTGGGCCTCAGGTCCATGATAGATGGTGGGACTGTGGAGGTATCCCTGTGGAAGGACAGTGAATGTTCACTGCTGGCCTTCCCATGTGAAGGCAAACTGTTCCTGGCTTTCCTGTGCTATGTCAATAGAGACCAAAGCATTAGCAAGGTCTACTACATAATGATACATTCCCAGTTCATGGCTGAGGGTGTCCAGAATGTCTGCTATAGAGGGGACAGCAGCATGCAAAGGAGGTGTGACTTTATTCAATTCCCTGCAATCTAGAGTCATATGCCAGGAGCCATCTGGCTTTCTCACTGACCACATGGGGGAATTAAAAGGACTATGAGTGGGCTTTATGATGCCCACCCTCTCCAACTTCTGTAGAGTTTCTCCTATTTCCTTGTGCCCCCCAGGCAATTTATACTGCTTAATATTTGTCACCCGCCAAGGTACAGGTGGAGCTACAGATGGATGCTTAGCATGTCCCCTCAGAACTGCCTTTACCACACGTACCCTCAGTCTGAACTCAACTGCAGTGGTCTGTAACCACAGGCCCTGCAGGATATCTACCCCCAAAGGGATTTGGGCTTTCTTCACTCTAATTGCCTTACCCCCATAGCCATCTATCACAGCAGGGGTCCCAGGAAAACGCTCAGGGTTGCCATGAATCAAAGAACACTCAGCTCCTGTGTCCACCAGCACCAGGACACGTTGTACATTCACAGGGAACCAATGAATTTCTAATTCTACATGTGGCCTCCGGTCCCCACCATGTCCCCCAAAGTGGGGACTTTGACCCTTCCCAGTCTAACTGTGATGCCCAATCGTCCTCCTGTGGTGTGAGGGCTCAGACGAATCCTGAGTACTGTCTCCCAGGAAGTTTTACAGGGACACAGGCCGGGCATGAGGCCTTGACTCTGGTTTCTGTGTCTTGCACCTCAGCAGACGGAACTGCTAGTCTGGCTTTAATTGATGCCACATTTCTAACAATATTCTATTGGGCTGCCCATTGAGTTTTTCTTTCACTACCCCAGGCTTTATGAAATCAACCTACATCTGGGTTCTCAAGACCTTCATGGGGCCTTTTGCACCTCTTCTTTCAGCCATAGCCCAAACTTCCCTCCATGCCCTTATTGTTTCAACCTCCCCCAGATCTGCTAAAGCCTCACTTATGGGTTGCCCTGGGTGGGGGGATAAGAGTATTCACTAGGGACCCAAAGAGAGATGTGGGAGCTGTATGCATCACCAGATTTCTCATTCCTACAGTGAACACCTCCTCATCAGGGCCCTGGGGGTCCATATTATAGATGATGTTTTTCATACCCAATTCCCGCAGTACCTGTTGGAGCTCTGCATATGTTTTCCAACTACTGGGAAAATGTGCTAAATCACCCTGATTAGGCCAAACTACCCTGACGGCAGCTGTCAGCCATTCCAGTAGTGTCTGACTCCCTGAAGCGTGACAGGCATTTTGCAACCGCTGCGGGAGGGAACGGTGAGTCATCAGGGAAGCCATTTTACTCATCTCAGTACCCGACACAACAATGTTTTCCACCCCTCATATCCCAGAGACGTAAAAGCCATGTAGGCAAAGGTTCCGATGGCCTCTGCTTATACTGGACGCGCATGTCTACCAGCTCATCCTGGGTATAGGGGGACAGCACAGAGTGTTCCACAACCTGGGGAGGGGCTGCTCCTCCCCATGAGGAGCGCGTGGTTGTTTTGTTTTTATTTTAATTACAGCTGGGTGGGTCTTTAAAACAGTAGAAGACAGTACCTCCAGTGGTGGCCTGGGTAGTAGGTACACCAATGGCCCCGCCTCCTCTTCTCCCTTGGGTCTCTCCATCAACAGCTCCTCCTCCACCATTTCCGGGGCTAAAGGCACCACCCTTTCACCCCTCCCCCATGGCCTCCTTGCAATGTGGCTTTTCTCCCGCCTCACCGCTACTAAGGAATCTTCTAGGAGTGTGACTTGCCTTTTCAGTGACTGTCTCTTCCTTAACAGCATTCCATAAGTTATTGCCCAGCTCCTTCAAGTGATGCTGAAGTGTGTCTCTCTCCTACCTAAGTCCCTCGATAATCCTCTCTTTCTCCTATATAACATTTTCCTCTATCTCGATGAAAAGAGACCCTACAATGCCAGTCGCTATATGGCTGCCTAAGGTCTCCAAGCAGTCTTCCAACCTACAGAGGGCTAATTCTGCAGCTTCTGGTGTTTCCACCCTTCCCCAGTTCTGGGGAAGGCCTCACCCCTCTAAGAGGTACTTTTCCCTAGACAAGTTCCCCACTAGGGGTTCCCAACTTGGAAGCCCCACAGCTGGGAGGACAGTAACAGGTGAAGCAGCACCCTCTGCCATTGCATCCAGTGGGGACTCCCTACCATCCACAGGAGCAGCCCCCCCAAAGGTCGCACCCATTATGACAGATTTCGGGTTCAGAGGCACCCTGCTGACTGCTGCCAGGTGTAAGTCCGGTTAGAGGAAATTCTGGGGCAGAATACCTCTAAAAACCGAAATCAGTCAAAGGGAGAAATAAAGTTTTAAACCTGTTTATTGCTTACAAACTGCAGTCCAGGGCCATCTCTCTCCTCTGCTCCTGGAGAAGCAAGCAAGCCCTGCCCCTTAACCTTTCAGGTTCAAACACGCCCTCTGTTGCCCAGGTAATTACCCACTGACATGGAGATGAACTCTCCATCCCTGAGGATATGCAAATGCACCAAAGCCAGGTGAGATACTCCAGAAATGTTACAATTTTACCCACAAATATGCTCATGAAAGCCATGTCAAAATAACTAAAGTATGAAAACAATGTGTCACCAAATAAAGAGTATCAATAAAGAGAAAAAAATTATTTTAAAGGAGCAAATAAAAATTCTCACTCTGAAGAAATGAAGAGTTCTCCAGTTAACAGCAGATTTGAGCTGACAGAAGAAAGGATCATCAAACTTGAAAATATGTACATTGACATTATACTGTCTGATGTATGAAGGGAAATGTGAAAGAGGAAAAATGGACAGAGCATCCAGTGAATTTAGTGATGAATTCTACCAAATATTTATGGGAGGAATTCTCAAACATCTCTTCATAAGATAAAAGTAGAGGGAAATACTTCCTAACTCATTCTATAAGGCCAACATTTTTCTAATATCAAAATCAAACAAACACATTACAAGAAAACTACAGATTAATCTCTCTCATTAACAGAGACACAAAAATCCACAAGAAAATATTAGCAAATAGATTCCAACAAAATATAAGGAGAATTATACATCACAACTGAGTGAGATTCATCCCAGGTGACCAAGACTAGCTCAACGTTTGAAAATTAATGTAATGTATCACATGAACAGGTTAAAAAGAAAGTTCACATGATCACAGTAATAGATGCAGAAAAGGCATAGGACAAAATCCAACACCCATCCATGATAAAAACTCTCAGCCAACTAGGAATTGAGAAGAGCTTCCTGTTTGACAAGGAGTATCTTCAGAAAACCTATGGCTGACATCACATTTAATAGTAAGAAACTAGAAACATTTCTGCTAAGATCAGGAAAAAGGAAAGAATGTCCCTTCTTACATATTCAACATTATATTGGAAGTCCTAGCTGATGTGATAAGACAAAGAGGAAACAAAAGGCATACTGATTGGAAACAAAGAACTAAAAATGTCCTTGTTTGTAGATAACACAATCATTCATGTAGAAAATCTGAAATCAACAAAAAACTGCTAGAAATAATAAGTGATTATAATGAGGCTGCAGGATACAAAGTAAATATATGTCAGTCACTTTCCTATATATCAGCAATGAACAAATGAAACTTAAAATTAAGAACAATATAATCTACATTAGAACTCATGAAAATTAAGCACTTAGGCACAAATATAACCAAATAGAACTAAATAAATGGAAAGATATTCCATGTTCATGGATAGGAAGACATGTCAGGGTGCCAGGTCTTCCCAACCTGATGTATAGAGTCAGTGCAATTGCAGTCAAGATCCTAGCAAGATACTTCATGGATATTGACAAACTTATTATGAAGTTTACTTTGAAAGACAAAAGACCCAGAACAGCCAACACAATATTGAAGGAAAAGAACAAAGAGAACTGGTTTCAAACCTGCTATAAAACTTAGTAATAAAAACAATGTAGCACATTAAAAGGAATAGAGAAATAGATCAATAGAACAGAACAGATCCCAAAAACACAAAATAAAAAATGTCAACTGCTCTTTGACAAAGGAGCAAAGGCAAAACAATGGAGCAAAGACATCTTTTCACCATGGTGCTAGAACATCTCCACATCCACATGCACTGAAAAATGAACATAGACCTTACATCCTCAAAAAGAATAAATCAAAATGGACAACAGACCTAAATGTAAGATTCAAAATTACAAAAGTCCTAAAGACAATATAGGAGAAAAATATAGATGACCCTGGGGGGTTGGTGATTATTTTTTCTATACAATTTTTTATTTCAATAAAAGAAGAAGGTGATAAGCTAGACTTCATTAAAATTAAAGATTTATGTTTGTGAAAGACACTGTCAACAGTGTGAGAAGAAAAGCCACAAGCTGAGAGAAAATATTTACAAAAGACATATCTGATAAAGGATTGTTACCCAAAATACAAAAAAAAAAAAAAAACCTCTTTAAGCTCTGAAAGAAAGCAAATATCCTGATTTAAAATGGGTAAGAAACCTGAACAGGTGCCTACCAAATATGCACAGGTGGCAAAACAAGCATCTGAAAAGGCAATCAGCATCATATGTCACTGGGGAGTCACATGTCAAAGCGATACCACTACACACCTATCGGAATGGCCAAAATCAGAGACATTGACATCAAATGCTGGCAAGGACATGGACAATAGGAACTCTCATTCATAGGGGGTGGGAAAGCAAAATGATATTGCCACTTCAGAATATAATTTGGCAGCTTCTAACAAAACTAAACATATTCTTACAATAGGATCCAGCAATCACACTACTTGGAATTTACTCAAAAGAGCAAAAAATGTATGTCCACATAAAAACCTGCATACACATGTTTACAGAAGTTTTATTCACAATTGTCAAAACTTGGAAGAAACCAAGATGTCCTTCAGTAGGTGAATGGAATCAATAAACTATGGTTTATCCCAACAATGGGATATTATTTGGTGTTATAAAAGGAAATGAGCTAGAGAGGAGAGAAAAGATGGCAGCGTGAGAAGTGTGGCAGAAATCTCCTCCCAAAACGACATATATTTTGAAAATATCACAAATACAACTATTCCTAAAGGAGTGACCAGAAGCAAGAGTTCACCAGCCAGTCTATATCAGGGAGAACTCAACATCTCATGGAAAAGGGTACAGTAAAAAGTCGCAACCCGGCTGGACCCAAATACTCCCCCAACCCCAGCTCACCAGCAGGAGGAAGAGAATCAGAGCAGGGAGGGAGTGGAAGCACAGGACTGCTAAATATCCAGCCCTAAAAATCTACCTCAGGAGCACAGATCCATATTACATGGTGCTCTGGAGATTAGAAGGGCTGAAAAGCAAAGTCAGAGACTAAGACTGCGAACAGGTTCCCACAACCAGCTGCCCTGGGACAAAAGAAAAGCAAGCGCTTAAAAGACTTCTCAATAGTCAGAAGGCTGCTAAAGTGGCAAGGGCATAAGAGAAGGAACAGGTGGACAAAATCATCCTGGCACCCTCAGCCCAGCAGGTTGGGAACTTTCAGGAGCATCAGGAGCCCTACACCCCTGATTGACAATGCAGCCCCAAGGCCCCTCACCAACATAAGCAGCCTGCTGCTCCTTCCACCCCACCAGCACCCATGCACAAACCTGCTGTCCCCACCATTGCTGCAGACCAGCTGGAGGGCAGTCCCGCCTACAGCAACTACACAGCTTAATGCAGAGGCTTCTCCCTGTGCACGGCTAACTGGCCTAGACAGCAGAGACAGGTACAGTGACCAGGAAGCACAAAAGGGCTTTGCCCTCCCTGCAAACACCCACACCACTTGCCAGCACCCCCACCATTGCCCTAGGCGATCCTGAGGGTGACCACCCCACAGCAGCTTAAGAGACTAACCCAGAGGCTACTCCCTGTGTGCTGTTACCTGGCACAGACAGTGGAGACAGGCACAGTAACGAGGAAGCACAAAAGGGCTTTGTAATCCCTGCAAATAATTGCACCATGTACCTGCAACCCCTGTCAGTTGCTAGGCCAGCAGGAGGGCAGCTCTGCCCATGGCAGTTTAGGGGATTAAACCAGAGACCACTCCCTGCCTGCATTTGACTAGCACAGACCACAGAGACAGGCACTAAGACCGACAAACAGGACAGGACTTTGTCTTCCCAGCTGACATCCATGCCACTCTCCTGTCACCACTCCCATCTCTACAGGACTCTGAAAAGGCAGAACCTTGTTCGATCCAAAATCCCTCATACACCAGAAAGAGGAGTGAGACTGAAATCACCCATCTTCCTGAAAAAAATTCAAAATAAAAGTCATAAGCATGCTAATGGGGCTACAGAAAAATATTCAAGAGCTAGGGGATGAATTCAGGAGGGAGATAACTAAAATGAAACAAACAATGGAAAGATATAAGAGCAGACTGGATGAGGTGCAAGAGACTGCCAATGAAAATAGATCAGAGAACAGGAATACAGAGAAGCTGAGGCAGAGAGAGAAAAAAGGATCTCTAGGGATGAAAGAATATTAAGAGAACTGTGTGACCAATCGAAACAGAACATTTGCATTTTAGGGGTTCCAAAAGAAGAGAGAGAAAAAAGGGATAGAAAGTGTCTTTGAAGAAATGATTGCTGAAAACTTCCCCAATCTGAGGAAGGAAATAGTCTCTTAGGCCATGGAAGTCCACAGATCTCCCAACACAAGGGACCCAAGATTATCATTTAAATTTTGCTTGTCAGGGAATTGTTTAATACCTCCTTCATATTTAAATGATAATCATGCTGGACACAGTATCCGTGGTTCAAGGCCCTACTGTTTCATTGCATTAAATATATCATGTCATTCTCTTCTGGCCTGTAAGGTTTCTGTTGAGAAGTCTGATGATAGCCTGATGGGTTTTCCTTTGTAGGTGACCTTTTTTCTCTCTCTGGCTGCCTTTAATACTCTGTCCTTGTCCTTGATCTTTGCAATTTTAATTATTATGTGTCTTGATGTTGTCCTCTTTGGATCCTGTCTCTCAGGAGTTCTGTGTGCCTCCTTAGTCTGAGCAACTATTTCCTCCCCCCGTTTAGGGAAGTTCTCAGCAATTATCATTTAAATTTGAAGGAGGGATTAAACAATTACCAGACAAGCAACAGTTGAGGGAATTTACCTCCCACAAACCATCTCTCCAATGTATCTTAAAGGGACTATTCTAGATGGAAGTATGCCTAAGGCTAAATAGCTGTCACCAGAGAAAATAAAATCACAGCAAATAAAGTAGACCAACCAAATACTAACTAAAGGCAAACTAAAATCAGTTATCCACAAAATCACTCAAGGGAAACACAAACAGTACAGAATAAAACACCTAACATACAAAGAGGGGAGGAAGAAGAAAAAGAAGGGAGATAAATAATCATCAGACTGTGTTTACAATACTATAATAAGTGATTTAAGTTAGATGGTTAGATAGTAAAGAAGCTGCCTTTGAACCTTTGATAATGACAAATTCAAAGCCTGCAATGGTAATAATTACATATCTATCAATAATCACCCTAAATGTAAATGGACTGAATGCACCAATCAAAAGACACAGAGTAATAAAATGGATAAAAAAGCAAGACCCATCTATATGCTGCCTACAAGAGACTCACCTCAAACCCAAAGACATACACAGACTAAAAGTGAAGGGATGGAAAAAGATATTTCATGCAAGCAATAGGGAGAAAAAAGCAGGTGTTGCAGTACTTGTATCAGACAAAATAGACTTCAAAACAAAGAAAGTCACAAGAGATAAAGAAGGAGGTTACATAATGATAAAGGGGTCAGTCCAACAAGAGGATATAACCACTATAAATATATATGCACCAAACACACAAGCACCTACATATGTGAAACAAATACTAACAGAATTAAAGGAGGGAATAGAATGCAATGCATTCATTTTAGGAGACTTCAACACACCACTCACTCCAAAGGACAGATCAACCAGACAGAAAATAAGTAAAGCACAGAGTCATTGAACAACACACTAGAACAGATGGACCGAAAAGATATCTACAGAACTCTACACCAAAAAGCAGCAGGATACACATTCTTTTCAAGTGCACAGGGAACATTCTCCAGAATAGACCACACTCTAGGCCACAAAAAGAGCCTCAGTAAATTCAGAAAGATTGAAATTGCACCAACCAACTTCTCAGACCACAAAAGTATAAAACTAGAAATAAACTGTACAAAGAAAACAAAAAGGCTCACAAACACATGGAGGCTTAACAACATGCTCCTAAATAATCAATGCATCAATAACCAAATTAAAACAGGCATCAAGCAATATATAGAGACAAATGACAACAACAGCACAAAGCCCCAACTTCCATGAGATGCAGCGAAGGCAGTTCAAGAGGAAAGTATATAGGAATCCAGACCTATTTAAAGAAGGAAGAACAATCCCAAATGAATAGTCTAAATTCACAACTATTGAAACTAGAAAAAGAAGAACTAATGAGGCACAAAGTCAGCAGAAAGAGGGACATAGTACAGATCAGAGGAGAAATAAATAAAATTGAGAAGAAACCAAAAGCACTATGGACACCACAGAAATACAAAGAATTATGAGAGAATACTACAAATATCTATATGATAACTGCATAACGTAGAAGAAATGCACAACTTCCTAGAAAAATACAACCTCCCAAGACTAACCCAGGAAGAAACAGAAAATCTAAACAGACCAATTACCAGCAACAAAATTGAATTGGTAATCAAAAAACTACCTAAGAACAAAACAAAATACCAGATGGATTTACCACTGAATTTTATCAGACATTTAGAGAAGACATAATACCCACTCTCCTTAAAGTTCTCCAAAGAATCGAAGAGGACGGAATACTCCCAATCACTCTAATACCAACACCAGGCAAAGACCCCACCAAAAAAGAAATTACAGACCAATATCCCTGATGAACATAGATGCAAAAATACTCAACAAAATATTAGCAAACTGAATTCAAAAATACATCAAAAGGATCATACACCATGACGAAGTGGGATTCATCTCAGGGATTCAAGGATGGTACAACATTTGAAAATCGATCAACATCATACACCACATAAACAAAAAGGACAAAAACCACATGATCATCTCCATAGATGCTGAAAAAGCATTCGACAAAATTAACATCCATTCATGATAAAAGCTCTCAACATAATAAAGGCCATATATGATAAACGCATGGCCAACATCATATGGAACAGCAAGAAGATGAAAGCTTTTCCTCTAAGATTGGGAGCAAGACAGGGATGCTCACTCTCCCCCCTGTTATTCAACATAGTACTGGAGGTCCTAGCCACAACAATTAGACAAAACAAAGAAATACAAGGAATCCAGGTTGGTAAAGAAGAAGTCAAACTGCCACTATTTGCAGATGACATGATATTGTACATAAAAAGCCCTAAAGACTCCACTCCAAAACTACTAGAACTAATATCGGAATTCAGCAAAGTTGCAGGATACAAATTGATACACAGAAATCTGTGGCTTTCCTATATACTAATGAACTAATAGAAAGAGAAATCAGGAAAACAATTCCATTCACAATTGCATTAAAAAAAATACCTAGGAATAAACCTAACCAAGGAAGTGAAAGATCTGTACCCTGAAAACTACAAGACACTCTTAAGAGAAATTAAAGAGGACACTAATAATGGAAATTCATCCCATGCCCTCAGGTAGGAATAATTAATATTGTTAAAATGGCCATCCTGCCTAAAGCAATCTACAGATTCAATGCAATCCCTATCAAAATACCAATAGCATTCTTCAACAAACTGGAACAAATAGTTCTAAAATTCATATGGGACCACAAAAGACCCTGAATAGCCAAAGCAATCCTGATAAGGAAGAATAAAGCATGGAGGATTATGCTCCGTGACTTCCAGCTCTACTACAAAGCCACAGTAATCAAGACAACTTGGTAATGGCGCAAGAACAGACCCACAGACCAGTGGAACAGAATAAAGAGCCCAGATATAAATCCAAGCATATATGGTCAATTAATATATGATGAAGGAGCCATGGATATACAATGGGGAAATGACAGCCTCATCAACAACTGGTGTTGGCAAAACTGGATAGCTACATGCAAGAGAATGAAACTGCATTATTGTCTATCCCCTACATAAAAGTAACTCAAAATTGATCAAAGACCTGAATGTAAGTCATGAAACCATAAAACTTAGAAGACAACATAGGCAAAAATGTCCTGAATATAAACATGAGCAACTTTTTTCTGAATGCATCTCCTTGGGAAAGGGAAACAAAATAAAGAATGAACACATGGGACTACATCAACTAAAAAGTTTCTGTACAGCAAAGGACACCATCAACAGAACAAAAAGGCATCCTACAGTATGGGAGAATATATTTGTTAATGACATACCCGATAAGGAGTGACATCCAAAATATATAAAGACCTCACACACCTTGACAACCAAAAAGCAAATAACCCTTTTAAAAAATAGGCAGAGGATCTGAACAGACTTCTCCAAAGAGGAAATTCAGATGGCCAACAGGGGCATGAAAAGATGCTCCATATCGCTAGTTATCAGAGAAATGCTAATTAGAACCAAAATGAGATTACGACCTCACACCAGTTAGGATGGCCAACATCCAAAAGACAAACAACAAATTCTGCCAAGGTAGTGGAGAAAGGGGAACCCTCTTACACTGCTGGTGGGAATGTAAATTAGTTCAAGCATTGTGGAAAGCAATATGGAGGTTCCTCAAAAAAGTCAAAATAGAAATGCCATTTGACCCAGGAATTTCACTGTAGGAATTTACCCTGAGAATGCAGGAGCTCAGATTCAAAAAGACATATGCATCCCTATGTTCATCACAGCACTATTTACAATAGCCAAGTTATGGAAGCAACCTAAGTGTCCATCAGTAGATGAATGGATAAAGAAGATGTGGTACATATACACAGTGGAATATTATTTAGCTGTAAGATTAAAACAAATCCTACCATTTGCAACAACATGGATGGAGCTAGAGGCTATTATGCTCAGTGAAATAAGTGAGGTGGAGAAAGACAAGTACAAAATGATTTCACTCACCTGTAGAGTATAACAATGGAGCAAAAACTGAAGAAACAAAACAGCAGCAGACTCACAGAACCCAAGAATGGACTAAAGTTACCAAAGGGAAAGAGGTTGGAAGAGTGGGTGGGAAGGAAGGGATAAGGGGACTAAGTGGCATTATTATTAACACAAATAATGTAGTGGGGTGGTGGGGCACAGGCAAGGCAGTTTAACAGGAGAAGACAAGTAGTGATTCTATAGCATCTTACTATGCTGATGGACAGTGACTGTAACGGCATGTGTGTTGGGGACTTGAAAATAGGGGGAATGTAGTTACCACAATGTTTCTCATGTGAACCCTGAGGATAAGATTGTATATCAATGATACCTTAATTTTTAAAAAAGGCAATGAGTTAGAGAGGATTCCAGGAATATGGAGGAGTAGGAAGCACTAAGAATCTGTCTCTCAATGTAGACAACAATTGCACTGGAAAAATCGGTGTGATATAAGTATTTTGGAACTCTACAGTCTGTTGAAGGCTTGCAACTTCCAGGAGAAGACTTTAAATATAAATTATGGTTAATTTCAGTCAACTTCAGCTCTTTGCACAGTAGCAGTTACCTATTCCCCATCACCAGCCAGGCACCTTTGCACATATTCCAGGGGCAGCTTGTACACATGTCAAAGCTTAGGGAGCAAATAAGGACTTTGTTCTCAAAATATTGAAGTTCTGTACTCTTTGATTGTGCATTGATGCTTCTGATCATAGAGGGACAGACAAAGGAGCAGGCAACCATTGTTATTGAACATCCTCCCATTATTGCAAAACCCTCCCTTTCTGACTCAAGTGACTTCCACGGGATTTAAAGGGCCAGCAGCCTTATTTTCCCCCATCATTCTTCACTCTTCCCCTTTCGGCAGCCTGACATAAGGACTAGGGCACTCAGAAACAACTGCATATACAGGGAAAATTAGAAAGCAACCATGCATGCAAAGGGAAAGGTTGTAAAAGACCAGAGAAGACATTAAGTTTATACCTGAAGCTGATTCTTGGCATGGACAACCCATAAAAGCAATAAGCAAAAATAATAACAAAAAAGAAACAATGTGCAGAAGGTAAAAATCTGATTTCCAGAGTTGCTACATTATTAGATTCAAATGCCCAGTGTTCAACAAAAATATCACAAAGCATATAAAGAGACAGGAAAGTAGGGCCCAAACTAAAAACAAAACAAAACAAAAAAAACACTGCCTCTGAGAAAGACCTAATGGCAGATATATTAGCCAAGTCTTTAAAATAACTATCCTAAAGACAAAGACCTAAAAGAAAATGTGTAAAAAGTCAAGAAATTGATATTTGAATGAAATGGAAATATCAACAAAAATACAGACAACATAAAGAGAAACTAATAGCACTTCTGAAAGTGAAAACTACAATAACTGAAATGAAAACTTCACTAGAGGGATTCAAAGGAAGATTTGAAAAGGCAACAAGATGAATCAGTGAACTTGAAGATAGGACAACAGACATTATTTAAGGCTAAGGAGTAGAAAGGGGAAAAAAATGAAGGAAAGCCAACAAAGCCCAAAATATCTGTGGGACACCAAGTTGAGCAAAATACACACTTGGGAGACCCAAAAGGAATAGAGAAAGAGGAAGGGGCAGAGGGAATATTTGAAGAAGTAATGGCTGAGAACTTCCCAAATGTGGTAAAAGACATGAACATAAACAAGAAGCTCAACAAACTCCTGAATATAAACAAGAAGGTAAAACTCAGAGTCCTACCCCAAGACACATTTTTTTTTCAAAAGAAAATTTTGCAAGCAGGGAGAAGCATTTCATTACATACAAGAGACTCTCAATAACATTATCTGCAGATGTCTCATCAGAAATTTTAGAGGCCAGAAGACAGTGGGCCTATATATTCAAAGTACTGGAAGGAAAAAAAATGCCAACCAAGAATCCTATATCCAGCAAAACCATCCAGGGCAACCTACTGAATGGGAGATGATACTTGCAAGCAATAAAGCCATTAAGAGACTAATATTCAAAATATATAAAGTCATACAATTCAACAACAAAATAATAACAACAATCATAATCCAATTTTTAAAATGGGCAGAGGCCCTGTATGAACATTTGTTCAAAGAAGATATCCAGGGGGCGGAGCCAGGATGGCGGTGTGAGTAGAGCAGTGGAAATCTCCTCCCAAAAACACATAGAGCTATGAAAATATAACAAAGAAAATTCTTCCTAAAATAGAGACCAGAGGACACAGGACAACATCCAGACCACATCCACACCTGCAAGAACCCAGCACCTTGCGAAGGTGGTAAGATACAAGCCGCGGCCCGGCAGGACCCGAGTGCCCTTCCCCCCGGCTCCCGGCGGGTGGAAAGAAACCTGAGCGGTTTTTTTTTGGCGAGTGCTTTTTGGAAGCCTGAAAGGGACAGGGACCCCATTGCTAGGGAGGCAGGGCAGCAGGACCGGTGAGCGGGTGCCTGGGACCGGCACCTGAGGACAAAGATTATCACGCGTTTTTCCCTACGGGAATGGTGGGCGAGTGCCTGAGACCGGCGCCTGAGTACAGAGGAAATCGCGCGTTTTTCCTCTTTTTTCTTTTCTCTTTTTGGCGAGTACTTTTTGGAAGCCTTAAAGGGACAGGGACCCCGTTGCTAGGGAGGCAGGGCGGCGGGACCAGTGAGCGGGTGACTGGGACCAGCGCCTGAGGACAAAGATTATTGCGCGTTTTTCCCTACAGGACTGGTGGGCGAGTGCCTGAGACCGGCGCCTGAGGATGGAGGAAATCGCGCGTTTTTCCCATTTTTTTTTTTCTCTTTTTGGCGAGTGCTTTTTGGAAGCCTTAAAGGGACAGGGACCCCGTTGCGAGGGAGGCAGGGCGGCGGGACCGGTCTACCTTTTATCCCGGCGAGTGCTTTTTGGAAGCCTTAAAGGGACAGGGACCCCGTTGCGAGGGAGGCAGGGCGGCGGGACCAGTGAGCGGGTGCCTGGGACCGGTGCCTGAGGACAAAGATTATCGTGCGTTTTTCCCTACGGGACTGGTGGGCGGGTGCCTGAGACCGGTGCTTGACGACGGAGGAAATCGCACGTTTTTCCCCTTTTTTTTTCTCTTTTTGGCGAGTGCTTTTTGGAAGCCTTAAAGGGACAGGGACCCCGGTGCTAGGGAGGCAGGGCAGCGGGACCGGTGAGCAGGTACCTGGGACCGGTGCCTGAGGACAAAGAATATCCCGTGTTTTTCCCTGCGGGACCGGTGGGCAGGTGGCTGAGACTGGCACCTGAGGACAGAGGAAATCGTGCATTTTTCCCTTTTTTTTCCTCCTTTTGGCGAGTGCTTTTTGGAAGCCTTAAAGGGACAGGGACCCTGGTGCTAGGGAGGCAGGGCAGCAGGACCGGTGAGCGGGTGCCTGGGACCGGCGCCTGAGGAAAAAAAAAATCCCGTGTTTTATCCTTTTTTTTTTTCTGATCACTCTCTCATTGTTGCTGTTGTTGTTTTGGTTTGGAGAGTGCTTTTTGGAAGTCTTAAAGGGGCAGGACAGGACACTTAGACCAGAGGCAGGGAATCTGGGGATCTCTGGGCACTCTAAACCCCTGGGCAACAGTGAGCACAGAGGCCCCTTACGGAGATAAATAGCCTCCCGGCCGCCCCCCCTCAAACGGGGCTCCACCACTTTGGAGGAGCAGCCCCAGCCAGGCCACGCTCACAGCAACAGCGGAGATAAACTCCACAGCAAACGGGCAGGTAGCAGAAGCCCTGTCTGCGCACAGCTGACAAGCATAAGCCACTAGAGGTCGCTATTCTCCCAGGAGAGGAAGGCCACAAACTAACAAGAAGGAAAGCTCTTCCAGCGGTCACTCGTACCAGGTCTGCAAACTATCGCTATCAACATGAAAAGGCAAAACTACAGGCAGACAAAGATCACAGAGACAACACCTGAGAAGGAGACAGACCTAACCAGTCCTCCTGAAAAAGAATTCAAAATAAAAGTCATGAACATGCTGACAGAGATGCAGAGAAAAAATGCAAGAGCAATGGGATGAGATGCAGAGAAAAATGCAAGAGCAATGGGATGAAGTCTGGAGGGAGATCACAGATGTCAAGAAGGAGATCACAGAAGTGAAACAACCCCTGGAAGGATTTATAAGCAGAATGGATAAGATGCAAGAGGCCATTGAAGGAATAGAAGCCAGAGAACAGGAACGTATAGAAGCTGACATAGAGAGAGATAAAAGGATCTCCAGGAATGAAACAACACTAAGAGAACTATGCGACCATACCAAAAGGAATAATATTCGTATTATAGGGGTACCAGAAGAAGAAGGAGGAAAAGGGATAGAAAGTCTCTTTGAAGAAATAATTGCTGAAAACTTCCCCAAACTGGGGGAGGAAATAATCGAACAGACCATGGAATTACACAGAACCCCCAACAGAAAGGATCCAAGGAGGACAACACCAAGACACATAGTAATTAAAATGGCAAGGATCAAGGACAAGGAAAGAGTTTTAAAGGCAGCTAGAGAGAAAAAGGTCACCTATAAAGGAAAACCCATCAGGCTAACATCAGACTTCTCGACAGAAACCCTACCGGCCAGAAGAGAATGGCATGATATACTTAATGCAATGAAACAGAAGGGCCTTGAACCAAGGATACTGTATCCAGCACGACTATCATTTAAATATGATGGCGGGATTAAACAATTCTCAGACAAGCAAAAGCTGAGGGATTTTGCTTCCCACAAACCACCCCTACAGGGCATCCTACAGGGACTGCTCTAGATGGGAGCACTCCTAAAAAGAGCACAGAACAAAACACACAACATATGAAGAATGGAGGAGGAGGAATAAGAAGGGAGAGAAGAAAAGAATCTCCAGACAGTGTATATAACAACTCAATAAGTGAGCTAAGGTAGGCAGTAAGATACTAAAGAAGCTAACCTTGAACCTATGGTAACCATGAATCTAAAGCCTGCAATGGCAATAATACATATCTCTCAATAGTCACCCTAAATGTAAATGGACTTAATGCACCAATCAAAAGACACAGCGTAATAGAATGGATAAAAAAGCAAGACCCATCTATATGCTGCTTACAAGAAACTCACCTTAAACCCAAAGACAAGCATAGACTAAAAATCAAGGGATGGAAAAACATATTTCAGGCAAACAACAGCAAGAAGAAAGCAGGGGTTGCAGTACTAATATCAGACAAAATAGACTTCAAAACAAAGAAAGTAACAAGAGATAAAGAAGGATACTACATAATGATAAAGGGCTCAGTCCAACAAGAGGATATAACCATTCTAAATATATATGCACCCAATACAGGAGCACCAGCATATGTGAAGCAAATACTAACAGAACTAAAGAGGGAAATAGACTGCAATGCATTCATTGTAGGAGACTTCAACACATCACTCACCCCAAAGGACAGATACACCAGACAGAAAATAAGTAAGGACATACAGGCACTGAACAACACACTAGAACAGATGGACGTAATAGACATCTATAGAACTCTACATTCAAAAGCAACAGGATATACATTCTTCTCAAGTGCACATGGAACATTCTCCAGAATAGACCACATACTAGCTCACAAAAAGAGCCTCAGTAAATTTCAAAATATTGAAATTCTATGAACCAATTTTTCAGACCACAAAGGTATAAAAGTAGAAATAAATTCTACAAAGAAAACAAAAAGGCTCACAAACTCATGGAGGCTTAACAACATGCTACTAAATAATCAATGGATCAATGAACAAATCAAAATAGAGATCAAGGAATATATAGAAACAAATGACAACAACAACACTAAGCCCCAACTTCTGTGGGACGCAGCGAAAGCAGTCTTAAGAGGAAAGTATATAGCAATCCAGGCACACTTGAAGAAGGAAGAACAATCTCAAATGAATAGTCTAACATCACAATTATCAAAACTGGAAAAAGAAGAACAAATGAGGCCTAAAGTCAGCAGAAGGAGGGACATAATAAAGATCAGAGAAGAAATAAACAAAATTGAGAAGAATAAAACAATAGCAAAAATCAACGAAACCAAGAGCTGGTTCTTTGAGAAAATAAACAAAATAGATAAGCCTCTAGCCAAACTTCTTAAGAGAAAAACAGAGTCAACACAAATCAACATAATCAGAAATGAGAATGGAAAAATCACGACAGACTCCACAGAAATACAAAGAATTATTAAAGACTACTATGAAAACCTATATGCCAACAAGCTGGAAAACCTAGAAGAAATGGACAACTTCCTAGAAAAATACAACCTCCCAAGACTGACCAAGGAAGAAACACAAAAGTTAAACAAACCAATCACGAGCAAAGAAATTGAAACGGTAATCAAAAAACTACCCAAGAACAAAAGCCCGGGGCCGGACGGATTTACCTCGGAATTTTATCAGACACACAGAGAAGACATAATACCCATTCTCCTTAAAGTGTTCCAAAAAATAGAAGAAGAGGGAATACTCCCAAACTCATTCTATGAAGCCAACATCACCCTAATACCAAAACCAGGCAAAGACCCCACCAAAACAGAAAATTACAGACCAATATCCCTGATGAATGTAGATGCAAAAATACTCAATAAAATATTAGCAAACAGAATTCAACAGTATATCAAAAGGATCATACACCATGACCAAGTGGGATTCATCCCAGGGATGCAAGGACGGTACAACATTCGAAAATCCATCAACATCATCCACCACATCAACAAAAAGAAAGACAAAAACCACATGATCATCTCCATAGATGCTGAAAAAGCATTTGACAAAATTCAACATCCATTCATGATAAAAACTCTCAGCAAAATGGGAATAGAGGGCAAGTACCTCAACATAATAAAGGCCATAAATGATAAAACCACAGCCAGCATTATACTGAACAGTGAAAAGCTGAAAGCATTTCCTCTGAGATCAGGAACAAGACAGGGATGCCCACTCTCCCCACTGTTATTTAACATAGTACTGGAGGTCCTAGCCACGGCAATCAGACAAAACAAAGAAATACAAGGAATCCAGATTGGTAAAGAAGAAGTTAAATTGTCACTATTTGCAGATGATATGATACTGTACATAAAAAACCCTAAAGACTCCACTCCAAAACTACTAGAACTGATATCAGAATACAGCAAAGTTGCAGGATACAAAATTAACACACAGAAATCTGTAGCTTTCCTATACACTAACAATGAATCAATATAAAGAGAAATCAGGAAAACAATTCCATTCACCACTGCATCAAAAAGAATAAAATACCTAGGAATAAACCTAACCAAAGAAGTGAAAGACTTATACTCTGAAAACTACAAGTCACTCTTAAGAGAAATTAAAGGGGACACTAACAAATGGAAACTCATCCCCTGCTCATGGCTAGGAAGAATTAATATCGTCAAAATGGCCATCCTGCCCAAAGCAATATACAGATTTGATGCAATCCCTCTCAAATTACCAGCAACATTCTTCAATGAATTGGAACAAATAATTCAAAAATTCATATGGAAACACCAAAGACCCCGAATAGCCAAAGCAATCCTGAAAAAGAAGAATAAAGTAGGGGGGATCTCACTCCCCAACTTCAAGGTCTACTACAAAGCCATAGTAATCAAGACAATTTGGTACTGGCACAAGAACAGAGCCACAGACCAGTGGAACAGATTAGAGACTCCAGAAATTAACCCAAACAAATATCGTCAATTAATATTTGATAAAGGAGCCATGGACATACAATGGCAAAAGGACAGTCTCTTCAACAGATGGTACTGGCAAAACTGGACAGCTACATGTAGGAGAATGAAACTGGACCATCGGCTCACCCCATATACAAAGGTAAACTCAAAATGGATCAAAGACCTGAATGTAAGTCATGAAACCATTAAACTCTTGGAAAAAAACATAGGCAAAAACCTCTTAGACATAAACATGAGTGACCTCTTCTTGAACATATCTCCCCGGGCAAGGAAAACAACAGCAAAAATGAGCAAGTGGGACTACATTAAGCTGAAAAGCTTCTGTACAGCAAAAGACACCATCAATACAACAAAAAGGAACCCTACAGGATGGGAGAATACATTTGAAAATGACAGATCCGATAACGGCTTGACGTCCAGAATATATAAAGAGCTCACACGCCTCAACAAACAAAAAACAAATAACCCAATTAAAAAATGGGCAGAGGAACTGAACAGTTCTCTAAAAAAGAAATACAGATGGCCAACAGACACATGAAAAGATGCTCCACATCGCTAATTATCAGAGAAATGCAAATTAAAACTACAATGAGGTATCAGCTCACACCAGTAAGGATAGCTGCTCATCCAAAAGACAAACAAGAACAAATGTTGGCGAGGCTGTGGAGAAAGGGGAACCCTCCTACACTGCTGGTGGGAATGTAAATTAGTTCAACCATTGTGGGAAGCAGTTTGGAGGTTCATCAAAATGCTCAAAACAGACCTACCATTTGACCCAAAGAAGATATCCACATGGCCAACAGGCAAATGAAAGATGCTCAACATCATTAAGTATCAAGGAAATGCAAATCAAAATCATATAAAGTATCACCTCACACCAGTCAGAATGGCCAGTACCAAAAAGACAAGAAATAACAAGTGTTGGTAAAGATATGGAGAAAAATGGAACCCTTGTGCACTACTGGTGGGAATATCAATTGGTGCAGCCAATGAAAAGCAGTATGAAGGTTTCTCAAAAAAAAACTGAAACTAGGTGGACCAAGATGGTGGCATGAGTAGAGCAGCGGAAATCTCCTCCCAAAACCACATATATTTTTGAAAATACAACAAATACAACTAATCCTAAAAGAGAGACCAGAAGACACAGGACAACATCCAGACCACATCCACACCTGCGAGAACCCAGCACCTCGTGAAAGGGGTAAGATAGAAGCTCCAGCCCGGTGGGACCCAAGCGCCCCACACCCCAGCTCCGGGCAAGAGGAGAGGAGTTGGAGTGGGGAGGGAGAGGGAGCGCAGGACTGCTAATCACCCAGCCCTAGCCATCCGCACCAGTGCACAGACACCGTGCATGTGTGGGGTGCTGGAAACTAGGGAAACAGGACAGTAAGACCTGTGAGCGGGTCTCTGCAGCTGGCGCACCCAAGACAAAGAAAAGTGAGTGCTTTTTGAAAGTCTTAAAGGGATAAGGATCCCACAGCTAGACGGAAACGCCCTGGGACACTTAGCCCAGCAGCTGCGAACCTCAGGGAGCTCTGGGTGCCCGAAACCCCGCAGTGCAGCTTGGAGACCCCTCACCGTGATAAACAGCCTCCCGCCTGTTCCCCCTCTGATGTGGCTCCGCCATATTGGAACAGCAGCCTGAGGCCGGCCACGCCCACAACAACTGCAGAGCTAAATAAACTCCAAAGCGGCTAGGCAAGATCAGAAGCCCCGTCTGCATGCAGCTGCCCAGCACAAGCCACTAGAGGTCGCTATTCTCCCAGGAGAGGAAGGCCATAAACTGGCAAGAAGGGACTTTCTCTTACCCAACACACGCGGCAGCTCCCCACAAATATATCTATCGCCATGAAAAGGCAGAAGAAATTGATACAGACCAAGATCACAGAGACAAACCCTGAGAAGGAGATAGACCTAACCAGTCTTCCTGAAAAAGAATTAAAAATAAAGTTCATAACCACACTGATGGAGATGCAGAGAAATATGCAAGAGCTAAGGGATGAAGTCCGGAGGGAGATTACAGACATCCGGAGGGGGATTACATATGTCCGGAGGGAAATTATAGAAATGAAACAATCTCTGGAAGGATTTATAAACAGAATGGATAAGATGCAAAAGGCCATCGATGGAATAGAAACCAGAGAACAGGAATGCATAGAAGCTGACGCAGAGAGAGATAAAAGGATCTTCAGGAATGAAACAATATTAAGAGAACTGTGTGACCGATCCAAAAGGAACAAGATCTGCATTATAGGGGTACCAGAAGAAGAGAGAGAAAAAGGAATAGAAAGAGTATTTGAAGAAATAATTTCTGAAAACTTCCCCAAACTGGGGGAGGAAATAATCGATCAGACCATGGAAGTGTACAGAACTCCCAACAGAAAGGATCCAAGGAGGACAACACCAAGACACATAATAATTAAAATGGCAAAGATCAAGAACAAGAACAGAGTTTTAAAGGCAGCTAGAGAGAGGAAAAAGGTCACCTACAAAGGAAAACCCATCAGGCTATCATCAGACTTCTCAACAGAAACCTTACAGGCCAGAAGAGAATGGCATGATATACTTAATGCAATGAAAGAGAAGGGCCTTGAACCAAGAATACTGTATCTAGCACGACTATCATTTAAATATGAAGTAGGGATTAAACAATTCCCAGACAAGCAAAAGTTGAGGGAATTTGCCTCCCACAAACCACCTCTACAGGGTATTTTAGAGGGACTGCTCTAGATAGGAGCACTTCTAAAACTAAATAGTTGTCACCAGAGAAATAAAATCACAGTAAAAAAAGCAGACCAACCAAATACTAACTAAAGGCAAAAAATAAAATCAACTATCCACAAAAGCAGTTAAAGGAAGCACAAAAGAGCACAGAATAAAACACCCAACATATAAAGAATGGAGGAGGAGTAATATGAAGGGAGAAAAATAAAGAATGACCAGACAGTGTCTAAAATAGCTCAATAAGTGAGTTAAGTTAGGCAGTAAGATACTAAAGAGGCTAACCTTGAACCTTTGGCAACCATGAACCTAAAGCCTACAATGGCAATAAGTACATATCTTTCAATAATCACCCTAAATGTAAATGGACTGAATGCACCAATCAAAAGACACAGAATAATAAAATGGATAAAAAAGCAAGACCCATCTATATACTGCTTACAAGAGACTCACCTCAAACCCAAAAACTATAGGAACAAAGAAAGACTGAAGGAACAGAACAGCAGCAGAATCATAGAACCTAAGAATGGACTAACAGTTACCAAAGGGAAAGGGACTGGGAAGAAAGGGAGGGAAGGGAGGGATAAGGATGGGGAAAAAGAAAGGGGACATTACGATTAGCATGTATAATGTGGGGGTGGGGCATGGGGAAGGCTATGCAACACAGAGAAGACAAGTAGTGATTCTACAGCATCTTACTACACTGATGGACAGTACTGTAATGAGGTTTGTGGGGGGGATTTGGTGAAGGGGGGACCCTAGTAAACATAATATTCTTCATGTAATTGTAGATTAATGACAACAAAATTAATTAATTTTAAAAAAAGTGAAAAAAAATAAGTTCTCAATAAACAGCTCTGCTTATTAGCATCAAAAAAAAACAAAAACAAAAACCTAAAACTAGAAATACAATTTGACCCAGTAATTCTACTTCTTGGAATTTACCCAAAAAAAAAACTACTAATTCAAAAAGAAATGTGCACCCCTAGGTGTACCATAGCATTATGTACTAGGATAGAGACATGGGACACACACACTGGAATACTACTCGGCCATAAAAAGGGAATCCTGCCATTTGCAACAACATGGATGGACCTAGAAGGCATTATGCCAAATGAGATAAGCAAGAGAGAGAAAGACAAATATTACATGACTTCATTTATATGTGGAATCTAAACAAAACAAAACAAATGAACAAACAAGCAAAACATAAACTGACTCTTGAACACACAGAACAGTTGGTAGTTGCCATAGGGTAGGTGGTGGGGAATAGGTGAAATAGGTGAAAGGGATAAGACATCCAATCATAAAATAAATTGGTCATGGGGATGATAGCACAGCATAGGAAATACAGTGAATAATATTGTAATATCTTCTATGTTGACAGATGGCAAGTACACTTATCTTGGTAGCATTTAGCAATGTACATAATTGTCATGTCACTATGTTGTATAACTGAAACCAATATAACATTATCAACTATATTTCAATAAAAAAATAAAAAAAGAAGTCAAACACAAGTGGAAGGAAGGACAGAAGGGAGGGAGGGAGGTTGGGAGGGCGGGCATCCAAACTGGAAAGAAAGATATAAAAGTATCTCTGCTTGCAGGTGATATGATCTTGTATGTTTAAAAAAATCTAAAAACTCCACAAAAAAAGCTTTTTGAACTAATAAATGAAATTTAAAACTTCAGGATATAAAGAACACAAAAAATATATATATTGTGTTTTTATACACACATGAACAATAAACAATTTCAAAAGGAAATCATACAAATAAATCCATTTACAATAGCATCAAAAAGAATATATATTTAAGAATTAATCCAAATCATACAAATAAATTAATTTGTAATAGCATCAAAAAGAATATATATTTAGGAATTATCATACAAAATCATACAAATAAATCATACAAAATCATACAAAAAATTACCAAAATAATACAAATAAATCCATTTACAATAGCATCAAAAAAAATAAATACTTAGGAATTAACTTCACCAAAGTGATGAAAGACTTATACAATGAAAACTATAAAACATCATTGAGAGAATTAAAGAAGACATAAATAAATGGCAACACATCCTCTATTCACAAACTGGAAGACTTGGAATTGTTTAAGTTTCAAACTACCTAGGGCGATCTACACGTTCAAGGCAATCCCTATCAAAACTCCACTAAGATTTTTGCAGAAATAGAAAAACCCATCCTAAAATTCATATGGAATCTCAAGGGACCCTAAATATATCCAAAACAATTCTGAAATGAGTAACAAAGTTGGAGGATTCACACTTCCTGATTTCAAAACTTACCACAAAGCTACAGTGATCAAAACAGTGTGGTATTAGCATAAAAACAGACATACAGACCAATGAAATCACCTAGAGAGCTCAGAAATAAACCCTGCATATATGGTCAAATGAGTTTCAAAAAGGGAGCCAAGAACACTTAATGGGGAAGGACAGCAAGAAATGGTGCTCGGAAAACTCGATACCCAATGTAAAGGAATGAACTGGACCCTTGCCTAACTCCAGGTAAAGAATTAACTCAAAATGGATCAGGAACTAAATGTAAGACCTAAAACAACAATATTCTTAGAAGAAGACAGGACAAAGCATACAACCTTGGATTTGTCAATAACATCTTGGATATGACACCAAAGGCATAGGTAACAAAAGAAAAAGTAGACAAATCGGATGTCATGAAGATTTTTAAATTTCCAAAGGCACTATCCACAGAGTTAAAAGACAACTCACAGAATGGGAGAATATATTTGGAAATCATATATCTGATAAGGGCTTAACATCCAGAATATGTAGAACTTCTAAGCTCAACAGGAAAAAACAATAATTCAAAAATGAACAAAGGACTTGTGTTTCTTTCTCCAAAGAAGATGTACAAAAGGCCAATAAGTACATGCTCACCATCACTAATCATTAGGGAAATGCAAATCAAACTATAATGAGATGCCATCCCACACCCATTAGGATGGCTACTGTTAAATAAAACAGAAAGCAAGTGTTCATGAGCAAGCAGAGAAAACAGGAATCTTCATGCACTGTTTGCAAAGTAAAACGGTACAACTGCTGTGTAAAACAGTGTCATGATTCCTAAAAAAATTAAAAATAAAATTACCATATGGTTCAGCAATCCACTTCTTGGTATACACCCAAAATAACTGAAAGTGGGGTCAAAGAGGTGTTCGTACACCTATATTCATGGTAGCACTACTCACAATAGCTAAAAACATGGAAACAACCCAAGTGCCCATCAATGGATGAGTGGATAAGCAAAATGTGGAATATACATATAATGAAATAATAATTAGCCATAAAAAGGAAGGAAATTCTGAAATACAGTATAACATGATGAACCTTGAGGACATTATGCTAACTGAATTAAGCCAGTCACAAAAAGACAAATGCTGTATGATTCCACCTATGTATAGTATGTAGAGTAGTCAGAATCATAAAGACAGAATATGTAATGGTGGGTGCCAGGGGCTGGGGGGAAGGGATATGGGGGAGTTATTGTCTCATTAGACAACATGAATATAGTTTCAGATTTACAAGATGAATAGTTATGGGGATAAATGGTTGTGATGTTTGCACAAAAAGTGAATGTATTTAACTACCACTGAACTGTGTACTTAAAAACGGTTAAGATGGTAAATTTTATGTTATGTGTATTTTACCACAATTAAAAGAAAGAAAAAGAAAAAAGAACTATCAAGCTATAAAAAGACATGGAGCGAAGTTAAAAATGAATATCACTAAGTGAAAGTAGAAAATCTGAAAAGGCCACCTAGTGTATGAATCCAACTACATGACATTCTGAAAAAGGAAAAACTATGGAGGTAAAATCGTCAGGTTGTCAGTGGCTAGGGAAGGGGTGGTGATGAATAGGCAGAGCACACAGGATTTTTAGGACAGTGAAACTATTCTATATAATACTATCATGGTAAATCCATGTCATCATACATTTGCAAAAACCCATAGAATATAATACACCAAGGGTGAACTCTAATGTAAAGTGGGGATTTAGATGAGAATGATAAATCAATGCAAGGTTCATCTATTTTAACAAATGGTACCACTCTGGTACAGGATATTGATAGTGGACGAAAGACTGCATGTGTGATAGCAGGGAGTATATGGGAAAGGTCTGGACTTTGTGTTCAATTCTGTTGTGAACCTAAAACTACTCTAAAAAGCAGTCTACTAAAAAAATGAACAGGGCTACAGGGACCTATGGAAAACCACTAAGTAAATCAATATACACATAATGGGAGTCCCAGAGGAGTAGACAGAGCACAGGCCAGAAAGGCTATCTGAAAAAATAATGACCCAAAACATCCCAAATTTGTGTAAAAAAATTAATTTGCACATCTAAGAAGCTCAACTAACTCCAGGTACAATAAACTCCCAGAGATCCACACCTAGATGTGGATTACAGTCAAACTTGAAAGTCAAATATAAAGAGAGAATCTTGAAATCAGCAAGAGAAAAGTGACTCATCACCTAACTGTGTCTTAGTCTGTTCAGACTGCTATAACAAAAAATATCATAATGGGTGTCTTATAAACATCAGAAATCAGCTCTGGAAGCTGAGGAATCCAAGTTCAAGATGTCAGCAGATTCTGTGTCTAGTGACAGCCTACATTCATGCTCATAGACAGCATCTTCTTGTTGTGTCCACATGGTGGCAGGACAAAAAGAGCTTTTTGGGGCCACTTGTGTAAGGAAATTAATCCCATTCATGAGGTCTCCACCTTCATGATCTAATCACTTCCCAAAGGCCCTATCTCCTAATACCGTCACTTTGGGGGTTACATTCCAACATATGAATTGTGAGAGGACCCAACGATTCAGATTATAGCACCAGAAATCCTCAATAAGACAACAGCTTACTTCTCATCAGAAACTATAGAGAACAGAAGGTGATAGATTGACATATTCGAAGAGGTGGGGGGAAAAGCCATCAACCAAGAATTCTATATCCAGTAAAACTCCTCTTCAAAAATGAAGAAGAAATTTAGTCATTCTGAAATAAATGAAAACTGAGACAATTCATCACTAAAACCCTGCCCTATAAGAAATACTAAAGGAAGTCCTTCTAGCTCAAATGAAACTACATGGTAACTTGAATCCATATGAAATAAAAAGCAATGGGACTGACAGTGGCTTCACCAAGGTGGCAGAGTAAGAGACCCCAGCCTCCAAGTCCCCACAAAAATCAACAATTAGATATCCATGAATGCAAATTGCTCTGGGAGAGCTCACGAGCCACTCAAGAAACTCCAGCAACACAGTGGAAAAACCTGAGAATAACCACACAAAAAGGTTAGGAAGAAGAGCTTCATTTTGCCTGCATTGTCCCATTCTACAGGTCAGCACTGCTCAGTGCCAAGAGGGAACCTCCCAGCTGAAAAGTGTTCCCTGAAAAGCAGGATGAGGGCCCAGCTTCCCCACCTTGAAAGGGGACTGCATAGAGGACCCACTTTGGCCCCACCCCACCTAGCAGCCAGGAGCTGAGATCCTACAGGGCTGGGGAGACAAGTAACAGGAATGGATGCCGGCATCATCCCTGAAGCAGGTGCAACCATAGGTCCCAGTGAGCTCCTCCAAGGACCCCAGCAGCTTGGCCACTGAAGAAAGTGGCCAGCACAGCCACCAGAGACTCTCTCACCTTGGAGGCTCTTGCCCCACAGGTTTTCATAGTTGCAGACACCAATATTTGAGTCCCTCTCCACTACCTTCCCCAACTCCCACCAGAGCCAGGGATCCACCATGGCAGCCAGCCCTGGCCTCTGTAACTGCACACAATGAGGAGCCCGCCAAGACCCTCAGGAATGTCTCCCACTCCCTCACACACTCATGGTCAGCCTCTGCTGCTGTGCACCTGCACCCACCAGTCTAAACCCTGTCACCACCCTCCACTGCCACATGTATACCCATGGCAGAGCCTTGCAGCTACCTGAATGCTTAGCAGCCAAGGTCACCCAGCAGCCTTTGGGCCTGGGTCCAACTCTGACACCTATCACTGGCCTGCACCACTGGGATGACCTGCAACTAACTTCTGCAGCTGTGCACCTGCATGCTGCTGGCCTCTCAGCACCAACCTCCATTGCCCTCCACATGACCAGGGTAAGATCTTGCAGCCCCAGAAGGGCACTATGACAAGCAGGTCCACACAGCTGCTTGCAGGTATGGACTGGTCCCAGCTGCTGTCTGCCCTCTACCACTTGGACTGCCTGCAGCTAGCCTCTGCACATTCCCATCCTGATTCTATGACCAGCCTCCCCTGTAACATAAGCACATACCCATGATGATAACCCACAATCACAGAAGTACGCACTGACAGCAAAGGCCCCACAGCTGTGCATGTGCCCACAGTGGGCCCAGCTCCTGCAGCTGGTCACAGCACTCAGCACTATGTGTGTGTGCTGCCATCCCCTTCCACTGTGCAGGCACTTGCCACTGGTTCCCACAGCCAAGCATGTGCACACAAGCCCTGACTCATAGCCACAGGGTCTGGAGGTGGCACCAAGGACCCCCAAGAGTCCATGCTGCTACTTAAGAACCCCCTCCACAGCTCTCTGCAGAGACCACACAGTTATTAAGGTCACAGACTCCAGCAGCCTGTACCAATGAGACATTACACCCCCCACCCAGATTCAGAGCTGTCACACACCCCATACTTGGCACCCCACACTTGACCTGGATCACAGAACACTTCAGCTGCAGGTGAAAGTCTTCCCTAAACAAAATCAGTGCATAAACTCTGGAAGAAGTGACCATTTCTTCAAATGTACAGACACCTGTGGAAGGCCACCAGGATCCCAAAGAACCAAGGGAACATGACAGCACCAAAGGAGCAGAGTCAACTTCCAGTAACTGATCCCCAAGAAATGGAGATACACAAATTGCCTGAAAAATCATTCAAAATATTGTCATAGAGATGCCTGTAGAGATACCAGAGGATTTAAATAATCGAATAAATCAGGAAAGTAATACAAGAAAAATAGGAGTTCAACAAAAAAATAGAAACCATTAAAAAGAACCAAACAAATTTTGAAAGTAAAGAATACAATGAGCTAAAGAATTAAACAGGGAGCTTCAACAAAAGACTGGACCAAGCAGAAGAGAGAATAGTGAACTAGAAGACAGATCATTTGAAATTATCCAGTCAGAGGAGCAAAAATATTGAAAAAGAATGATGAAAGCCTATGGGACACCATTAGGAGAAACAATGCACACATTAACAGAATTTCAGAAGAAGAGAGGAGAAGAGAGCAGATACTTATTTAAAGAAATAATGGCTGAGACTTCTCAAACCTGGGGAGAGATTTAGACATGGAAGTTCATGAAGTTAATAGGTGCCCAAAGACATTCAACTCAACTAGATATTCTCTAAGACACTATATAATAAATTGTCAAAAATCAAAGAAAAACGGGATCTTAAAAGGAGTAAGAAAGGAAACATTACTTACAAGGGGCTCCCATAACTGGATTTCTCAGCACAAACCTGACAGGCTAGGAGAAAGTGGGATAACATAGTCAAAGTGATGAAAGAAAAAAATTGTCAATCTAGAAAATTTTATCCAGCAAGGCTGATCCTTAGGAATGAAGGACAGATACAGACTTTCCCAGACAAACGAATGCCAAGGGATTTCATCACCACTAGACCTGCTTTACAAGAAATGCTGAAAGGAGTTCTTCAGACTGAAACAGAAGAACACTAACTGTAACCAGGGAAGAGTGAATCTTCCATTTTAAAAGCTTCCCACAAAGAAAATCCAAGGTCCAGATGGCTGAATTCTACCAAACATTTTAAGGACGTTTGTGAAAGAAGTATCCCTTCACAAACTTTTCCAAAAAATTGAAGAGGGAACACTTCCTGACTCATTCTTTGAGGCCTATATTATTCTAAATACCAAAAACAATGACATCACAAGAAAACCACAGACCGATAACCCTTATGAATATACATACAGAAATCCTTAACAAAATACTAGCAAACCAAAACCAACAGTATATAAAAAGGATTACACTCCATGCCTGACTGGGATCTACCCCAGAGATGCACAGTTGGCTAAACACCAAAAAAAAAATCAATGTAACACAAGGACAAAAACCACATGATCATCTCAACTGATGCAGAAAAGCACTTGGCAAAACCCTACACTCTTTCCTAATAAAAACACCCAGCAATATAGGAATAGAATGGAACTTTGTCAACCTGATAAAGTCCATCTATGAAAAAAGAGTTGACATCACACTTACTTATCAAACTCTCAATGCTTTTCCTTAAGATCAGAAACAAGTCAAGGATATCTGTTCTTGCCACTTTTATCCAACAGCATACTGGAGGTTCTAGCCAGGGAAATTAGGCAAGAAAAGGAAATAAAAGGTATCCAGACTATAAAGGAAGAAGTAAAACTATCTCTATTTGCAGATGAAATGATCTTATATATAGAAAATTCTAAGAAATCTACCAAAAACTATTAGAATTAATAAATTTGCTCAGTAAGGTTGTGGGTACTAGATCCATATACAAAGACCAAATGTATTTTGTACATTAGCAATGAACAATCCAAAAATGTAATTAAGAAAAGAATTCCACTTACAATAGCATCAAAAAAATACTTAGGGATAAATTTAGCAAAAAAGTTCAAGACACTGAAATTACAAACCATTTTTTGACAGAAATTAAAGACCCAAATAAGTGGAAAGGCATTCCATATTTATAGTTCTGAAGACTTAATATTGTTAAGGTGGCAATACTTCTCAAACTGATCCACAGGTTCAGTGCAATCCTTATCAAAATCCCAGCTGGTTTTTTGCAGAAATTGACAAGGTGATCCTAAAATTTGTGTGAAAATGCAAGGAATCCCAAATAGCCAAAACACTAATGAAAAAGAAAAAAATTGAAAGAGTCACACTTTCCAATTTCAAAACTTACTACAAAACTACAATAATCAAGACAGTGTGATACTAGCATATGGATAGACTAAACATCAATGAAATAGAACTAGAGTCCAGAAATAAACACCTATTTTTATAGTCAATTGATTTTTGACAAAAATACCAAACAATTCAATGAGGAAAGAGTAGTCTTTTCAGCAAATGGTACTGGAACAGCTGGATGTCCACAGGCAAAAGAATGAAATTGGAACCCTACCTCACACAGTTCACAAAAATTAAGCTCAAAATGAAACGAAGATCTAAATGAAGAGCTAAAAGTATAAAACCCAGCAGAAAGCAAAGAAGAATGGTAAGTGACTGCTAATGGGTATGGGGTTTCTTTCTAGGGTGATGAAAATGTTATACAGATTGTGATGGTATACAACTGTGTGGATACACTAAAAACCTCTGAATTGTATGTTTTTAAATGGGTGGATTTTATAATATTTGACATATTTCTCAAAAAGCCTGTTTTTTTAAACTAAACTATTTATGAGCTTACTTTTATAAAACACTGTTTTCTCCTTGTTAGTTTTTTATTCTGTTTTCCTGGGATCCTTTACCTACAGCGGAATCAGCTTTGAGAAGACTCTTAGGCTTATTTACTCCACTGAAAGGCAGAAAAAGAATGAGTGTGATAGTAGTATGTGTATAAATAATACCAATTTTTTGGCTGTGAAATGTGGGCTCTAAAATACTCCAGGTCTGCACAGATGCTTCTAGTATTAGGGGTCCACAGGCTACCTATCTTCTTTCTTGTTCACTCACTGACCATTGGTCCCTCTTCGCCCCACCCTTCCCTCCTTCTCGCAAGCGCCCATCCCCCCTTTGGAGCACTGGTCCAGGAGCCAGGGCTCGAAGGGCTGTCTTACTTGGTATTTTATACTTCTGGAGACAGTAGGCAAGCTCAGTGGGTCGCACAGCTTTCTGACGGCTGTCCTGCATCTTCTCCAGCAGCAAAAGCAGCTGGAAGGGGACACTTCTCCTCTGCTCTTCCGCTCCCCTTGGCACTGTTATCCTGCCAAATAAAAACAGCCATGACCCTCCCTATCCCTTGGTTCTCAGTGCTAGGTGCTTACTGAAATCACTTGGAGGGACTGCCAAAAATCTCCATGTCCAGGCCCCTCGGCAGACTGGCTGAATCAGAATTCCTGGTAGTGGGATCCAGTTATCAGAATTAAGTTTCCCAGAAGATTTAAATGTACAGACAAGGTTGAGAACCACCATATTAGCAAATCAGCTACAGAGAATACCCTCTCTAGGGGGGTCAGCACACCTACCGCCTCACCCCTCCCCTGACCCTACCGGACAGCCACACTGAAATAAAGGGCGTATGCAGTAGTTTCCGGGCCCACAGCAGAATGGACAAGCACTCCAAAGTGAAAAAGCAAACACTGATCTAGATCCCGGGAAGAGAGGGCAGCAGGAAGGGATGTCAGTGTATTATTTGTTTATTTTCTTACTGACTTACTTATTTTGGTATCATTAATCTACAATTACATGAGCAACATTATGGTTACTAGACTCCCCCCATTATCAAGTCCCCACTATGTCAGTGTATTTTAGCAGTGATTTATTTAATTACAGGCATATCTCAACTTCCCATGCCAATAGAAGGGGAAAAGGAGAAAGCACAGGGCAGAAAAGAATTCATGATAAGGTGTGTGTTGGGGGGTGAGAATTAATGAAGGGAAACCTCACTGACATGGCACCTGGAGGCCCGCAGGGGGCGATGTCACACCCCAACGCATGTGTCCGTTGCAGACCCCACCTGAAGAGAAGGACCTTGCAAGGCAGTCCTGCTATACTCCTCAGGGCAGGAGGAAGGTCTCTGCTTCCCCCACAGCAACAGCCCAGCCAATGAGAGACGCACAGTCCAGCCCTAAGAAGCCATGACACTTGGAACCCCCAGTTTATCGCAATGGGCTTTTTGCTAGAACAGCTCTCCCAACTCGACCCTTCCTCTGTAAGAGCTTCCTCTCCTTTGTCAGGATTTGCCTGTAATTTTGCTGCAGCTTGCATGTCCTAAATCAGAATTTTCTGCTATTCCTGAATAAACCCATTTTTTTTTTGGTAAAATAACTTTTATTTTTAAGGTTAACAGTGTGCATACATAAACTGTGTGTGTGTGTGTGTGTGTGTGTGTGTGTGTGTGTGTGTGTGTCTGTCTGTGTGTGTCTGTGTATGTGTGTGTGCATGTGTGTGTGTTTGAGAAAAATCAATATAAAGACTCAAGAACCTGCCCACTGATTTATTCCTCCTTTGAAACTGGTCTAATCCCAACTTCTTTTTAACCAAATTAGTGGCTGTCAACCCTGGCTACACTTCAATATCACATAGGGAATCTTTTAAAAAGTACCAGTGCCAAGACTAACTGAAATCAAATATATGGGAGTGGGACCAGGCATTTATATTTTGTAAAACTTCTTAAAGGATTATAACATGTAGTATATACTGTGCAGAACAAGATCTTTTCTGTGGCAATTTTTGAAAGACATCTAAAAGTCCAAGTCACTGTGACAAACTGGATATTTGAAAACATAAAATGATATACATGTTTACCAGCCTGAATAATAGTCTTACCTCTTCAGTATCTTGGTGAATCCCACATTCATGATCAGCACCTGAATCAAGGAGTTAAGGCAGCAAGTCTCTCCAATATTGTGTAAACCAACGGGGCCTGTAGAGGAAGAAAGACACTGAGGGCAAGGCCTCACTAAGGGATTTAACAAGAATCAAACGTTTTTTAGAATCTACTGAGGACATGAACTCCTGTAAAGCACACTCAGAGGTACAAGGCATTCCCTAAGGTGCTTGCAAACAAACTGAAAAGTGAAAAAGCAGTAAGTCTTCACAGTCCATAGGAAGCGAGCGTTGCCATAACAAGGTGCACTACCCGTTGTCAAATGAGGGGACATCAGTGTATTTTAGCAGTGATTTATTTAATTGTCTCATTGTTAACTACTCATTTTGAAATGATACAAGCAACTGTTGTGAGAGCCCAGGGAAAACAGCACAGCAGCGCGACTGGAGAGTCACGGCTCCGAACTGTTCAGGCTGGTCCTCGCATAGCTGAATCGGCTGAGCACCTTTGGAGCTCAGGGTCACCCACCAGCTAGTCTATTCTGGACTCCAGCGGAAAGGCCCCTGCTGGCCTGTACCAGAAACCCGAAGACGACTCTGGGAAGGATCTGCTAATTAAACTCACTTTGAAAGGCTGGAAGCCAGAAGGAACTTACGAAGATAATGAGAAAACCCAAAGACAGCATTTCGGTGACCACTGGCAACCGGCCTGTCCTTTCCCAATCCAACCAGGGGCTCAGCAGGCCCCACAAGGTGAGCATTCTAAGAGGGAGGGAGTGCCACTCCTCTCAAGAGCTCCTGGGCAGAGGGCTTTGGTGCACATAAGACAGCACATGAAAGGTGAAAACCCAGGGAAGCAGGTGATCACAGGTTTCTGCTCCTACAGAAGCACTTTGCCTCCGGACATACTGGCACACAGGTCTAACAGCAAGGCCAGGAACTAACGCTAAGTGCTGCAATATGCCAATCACTGGCTTAAAGCAGCTTCCTCAAATTATCTCATTTTTTTCCTCCCAACAAGCCTGTTCGTTCAGAACTATTCCCATTTCACAGATGCAGAAATGGAGGTGCAAGAGAGCAGGAGTCATTGACCACAAAGCTCTGTCACTCTGGGGTGGAGTGGCTGAGCAAAGTGTTTCCATGCAGCGAGATGAGAAGAGGAAGGTGTAGTGACCGTGAGGGCAGCCCCAGACGCTGGGGCGCTCCGCCAGGCGCTCCGGCTTCTTCTTCATGGTGCTGGTCTCTCCCTGCATCTCAGTGGGCGCTGCCAAGAAATGCCGAGACTGAGCCAGGGTGACAAGCAGTTATCTTCAGGACCCCAAACACCTCGCCCATCAGTGGTCACTCCCAAGTCCCCAGACTGCCGGTGCCTGCCCGTCTTCAGGATTGCAAGACCTCCGTCCAGGAAGAGCTCTCTCAAGTTAGCCTTGGCGGGACTGCTGTGGAAACACACGGCAGAGAGGCAAGGATGAGAGAGAGGGGAGAGCACATGCATGGGGTCAGCACTGAGCCCAGGGTCTTGGAAGGAGATAAATGCTTGGCTCATAAAGCTCTGGGGCTAGAAATGAGCGTGTGACCCAGACACCCCACCCTGCATCCCACACATGCCCACTTTCTAGTCGCCAGAGTGCACTGCCACATCCTCTTCCTCCCAAGTGCTCTCTCCTGCAGACAGCACGACAGTCACCAAGATGTCCAGACCAGAAAACGGTGTCTCTTTGCCCCTCACTCCCAGGCCCAAATGATTCCTAAGGGCTGGCAGTTATGCTGCCTAAAGGCTGCTCGCAAGCACTGCCCTAGGTGTCTGTACCCCTGACCTCCTAGGAAGCCTGTCCAGGCTCCTCAGGCAGGCAGTGATCTCCTCTATGCGCCGGTGGGATTTGTACTTAGAGCTATTCAAATAATCAGTCCATTATATTCTAATGTGGGGAACAGCTATCTCTGCACTTGCAGTGGATGGTGGGGTCCCACCCAGATTCCTGCCGCAGGACAGGCCCCTTCCCCAGGGGATCTGAAAGCCTTAGGGCCTTGCCTCGGGTGAAGTAGCTCTGAAGGTCACCCAGCCCAGCTTGAGTTCTCTGTTGCAACCTTTGGCAGTTCAGCTCCTCCCTCTGCCCATCCCTCCTTTGCTCGGCGGGTGTTCCTGGGGGTGCTCTCCACTACACCTCCCACATACACATCTCGAGCATCAGTGTCTGACTTCAGATACTAAATTAAACTCTGCGGGCCTGGAAGGCAGGGACTGTGTATTTTCAACTGCTTCCATTACACCTAGCACAGTGCATATTCAATAAATAACCACTGAATGGATGAAGGAATGAGGAGTTACATGGAACAAAACTTGTCTTCAAATATCTAAAAAGATATCACGTAGAAGAGACATAATTAGATTTCTTGTCCTGGGGCATGGTGGGGGCATCAGTCTACCTAAGGTACAGAAACATAGGAAGAAACTACAAAGAAATAGGTATCACTTCAAAATAAACAAGAATTCCTCATAGCTTGTAAGCCAGCTCCAGCAGCAGTAACTTGTCCCTCATTGTCCCTCATGTAGGTGTTTAAGCAGAGGCTGGGCCAGCCATTGAAAGAAGGAGGGGGTGGGGGGCTTTCATTTTCAAACCTGATGCCTATGATTTTTCCATCTGCCTATGATTTTTCCATCTAGACACTCACTTTAATTCAACCAGAAGCATTCAAATGTGTCCCACTGAACTATGCATTCTGGAGAATTACCATGGGGCAGTTGGAAGGAGAAATCACTGCTGTTCCCAGAGAGGACAGTCCCCTTAGACACACAAACAAGGGGTGAGGAGAATATATATATTCAAATACATACACATGTATTTGAGATTTTTGTTACACTTTTTGATATTGTTATTTTTGAAGTAATGGTAACTTATGAAGAAAATTCGCAAAATGTATAATGAAGAAAACATAAATTACTCATTATACCAGAACTCATAAACCTCATAATCACCACTTGGTATGTATCTTTTCAATCTTCTTTGCTATGCATTTTTGATATGGTTAATATTATACTGCTTTTCCCATTTCCCATTATAAGAAGATTTTCCCAAGTCATTACAAGTTCTTTAAAAACATTTTTTGATGGCAGATACAGCAATCAAACATTGTGGAATATTCTGGTTGTTTTTCAGTTGTTTGCATTCATAAAAAGTTTTACAGTGAACATTTCTAGGCATAAAACTTTTCTCTACCCATCTCATTTTTCTTCATGCAAACCAAAGGTCCATAGACATAACAAAACTGTAGCTATAAATGAGGTTATGTCAACCACAATAGGCAAATTCCCCTAGTTGTTTACTTCTTCCTCACAACCCAGACCTCAGTGGCCTGTGAATTCTCCTCAAGCATGTTTTCGAATCCCAGAAAAAATCTCTCATGTGTTTTGGAGGAAGGTCACAACCACTGTCCTCTGCCACTGCCTGCCACAGTGTCCACTGGGTGTCTACAAGGTGCTGCCCAACACAGTGGTCACTGCTAGAAGGTTCTGTGTATCTCCAAGTAGGGTCTCAATGTGAAAGTGAGGTATGTACCAGCTCCTCCCATGACCTGTGCCTTTTGGTTTCAGTGAGTTCTTTCTGAAAGGGCTTCAACTTCAGCCTGCAGCCACTCTTCAGGGTCTCCACTGCTGTCCCTGGTCTAAGCTTGGGAACATAAACCATACAGCCTTCTCTACACAGCTCATCTCTCCACTCGGGGGCACAGAGGAAAGAAGATTCCTCAATCATTCCCAGTCCACGTGCAAATAAACCTACAGCCCTCTAACTTAATTTGACCATCAATATGATGAGCCACTAAATCAAGGTTTTAGGAGAGATTCTTAGAGCCATAGCGACAAGGTCAAAGCATACAAAGTTTATGGTTCTTAATGTAAGTTGCTAAATGTCTTGCACCAGTTTATACTCTGACCAGTGGGGTGTGAGAGTCCCAGCAAGACTCAGTGGCTAAATGAAGTGACCTAAATTCATTACAGGGTTCATGGAAAAGGTTGGTCTGGAACTGAGTTTACTGAAGAGAAAAGGATATGGCTTAAAGTAAGGGGCATCTTAAAACTGGGCAGCTACATGCAAGAGAATGAAACTGGATCATTGTCTAACCCCACACACAAAAGTAAACTCAAAATGGATCAGAGACCTGAATGTAAGTCATGAAACCAGAAAATTCTTAGAGGAAAACAGAAAAAAATCTCTTGGATATAAACATGAGCAACATTTTCCTGAAAGCATCTCTCCACACAAGAAGAGTGCCTGTCTTCTTCTAAGAGAATTAACATGTAATTTTAAACAGTAATTCTTCTAGGATATAGATTTAATATCTTGTAAGGGAGCCTTTGTTAGCAATGGTGTTCTTATTCCAAGATCCAAAAAGATTAATAAATTAGGTATGAGAAGAAGTGTTAGACTGTTATTTTTCTTAATTATTTTACAAAATATTAAGGAAAGGCAAACATCTGAATATTGGGAAGAACTAAATATATAAATGGCCTACATTGATAAATTCAGGTTAAATGGCTCAGAAACAGCTCCTTTTTTTTAGTATATATTTATTTTCAAGAGTCATTAAACAGTTTTTCCTCTTATGAGGCTCAGCCTAGGAGAGTTAAGCTGACAGAGAATGACAGCAGCTGATTCCATGAGCAAGGACTAGGATTTGGGGACCACACTGAAGAACACAGTACAAAGGAGCCAGACCCTGTCTTCCAGAGGCATTGTTCTATAACACCTCAAAAGTACTCACTCAGCCAACAGCAATAAAGCCCAGTGGGGTGTGGGAAAGCAGGCAGGCCAAATCCCAAGGGGCCCCTTCAGAGCTGATCAGAGATTGGAGGCCAGCAGGTGGGGCTACAAGAGCAAGGGAAGCAGCACTCAGACAGCGAACAAAGACAGGGGAAGGTGGAGGGGGCAGGAAACACGCAGGGAGCTGAGCAGGTGGCAACAGGCACCTGACACAGAAAAAAGGATGGATATATTCCAAGGGAAGTAAATTTCCAAACTCAACCACTGACCAAAAAACTGCTCCCAACAGATGATTCTCAGGGCAGTCCAAACTACTCTGCAAGCTACCATAATGGTGGGTACCTGCATAAGTCCAACGCCAAAGAAGGTACTCCACCAAGACTGAACTCTATCATAGAACACGATGATTGGATATTGAATAATAACAATGCAGGCTCATCATTTATAATGAATGTTCCTCTGGTTCCAGATTAATAATAGCTGTCTGTATGTGGTGGGGGGAATGGGGTATGTAGGAAATCTCTATACCTTTTCCTCAATTTTGATGTGAACCTAGAATTGCTCTAAAAAATTGAGGGCTATTCATAAAGAATAAAATACCTAGGAATAAACCTAACCAAGTTGATGAAAGACCTATACCCTGAATCTACAAGACATTCATGAAAGAAATTAAAGAAGACACCAATAAATGGAAACACATCCCATGCTCATGGATAGGATGAATTAATATTGTCAAAGTGGCCATCCTGCCTAAAGCAATCTACAGATTCAATACAATCCCTATCAATATACCAACAGCATTCTTCAACTAACTAGAACAAATAGTTCTAAAATTTATATGGAACCACAAAGGACACCAAATAGCCAAAGCAATTCTGAGAAGAATAAAGCTGGGAGGATTACGCTCCCCAGCTTCAAGCTCTACTACAAATCCACAGTAATCAAGACAATTTGGTACTAGCACAAGAACAGACCCATAGACCAATGAAACAGAATTGAGAGCCCAGATATAAACCCAAGTATACATGGCCAATTAAAATACCATAAAGGAGCCATGGACATACAATGGGGAAATGACAGCCTCTTCAACAGCTGGTGTAAGCAAAACTGGACAGCTACATGTAAGAGAATGAAACTGGATCATTGTCTAACTCCATACACAAAAGTAAACTCAAAATGGATCAAAGACCTGGATGTAAGTCCTGAAATCATAATATTCTTAGAAGAAAACATAGGCAAAATTCTCTTGAATATAAACATGAGTAACTTTTTTCTGAACACATCTCCTCACGCAAGGGAAACAAAAGCAAAAATGAACAAATGGGACTACATCGAACTAAAAAGCTTCTATACAGCAAAGTAGTTCTATATACCATCAGTAGAACAAAAAGGCGTCCTACAGTATGGGAGAATATATTTGAAAACAACATATCTGACAAGGGGTTGACATCCAAAATATATAAAGAACTCACATGGCCTCAACACCCAAAAAGCAAGTAATCCAATTAAAAAATGGGTGCAGGATATGAACAGATAATTCTCCAAAGAAGAAATTCAGATGGCCAACAGGTACATGAAAACATGCTCCACATTATAAATTATCAGGGAAATGCAAATTAAAACCACAATGAAGTATCACCTCCCACCAGTTAGGATGGCCAACATCCAAAAGACAGGAAACAACAAACACTGGTGAGGATGCAGAGAAAGGGAACCCTCCTACACTGCTGGTGGAAATGTAAATTAGTTCAACCATTGTGGAAAGCAGTATGGAGGTTCCTCAAAAAACTAAAAATAGAAATACCATTTGACCCAGGGACTCCACTCCTAGGAATTTATCCAAAGGAAACAAGTTCTCAGATTCAAAAAGACATATGCACCCCTATGTTTATCACAGCACTCTTGACAATAGCCAAGAAATGAGAGTAACCTAAGTGTCCATCAGTAGACGAATGGATAAAGAAGATTGGTACATATACACAATGGAATATTATTCAGCCATAAAAAGAAAACAAATCCTATCATTTGCAACAACATGGATGGGGCTAGAGGATATCATACTCTGAAATAAGCCAGGTGGAGAGAGACAAGTACCAAATGATTTCCCTCATTTGTGGAGTATAAAAACGAAGCAAAACTGAAGGAAGAAAACAACAGCAGACACAGACTCCAAGAAGGGACTAGAGGTTACAAGAGGTAAGGGGGTGGGGAGAGGGGGGGAGGGGAGGGAGGAAGAAGGGGATTAAGGGACATTATGATTGGTACATGTTGTTGTTAGGCTGGAGAAAGGAAAAACAAGCACATGCAAACAGAACAGTGAGATGCCACAGGGGGAGAACAGACCAGACCCCAATGTCCGTGCCTTATATGGAAAGGGGACAGCTCTCCCTGAATTCCATCCTGATGTGCCAACTAAGACCCGGATGTCGTCAGCCTCCTCACTCTTGGAAAGAAAAAAGTTTCTAGTTGAGTATTATGTCACCTTTAGCCATTCATACCTCTCAACACCCCCCTAAGATAGTTTGCCCACTCCTCCCCTCCTATTTCCTTATAAGAGCCCCACCTCCCTAACCAGGTGTGACTTCTCTGGCCTCTGACAAAAAGGACACAGAACTTCACCCGGGGGTATTTAAATAAATTACCTGGCCCTTTGTTGCCTCTCTTTGCCTGCTTATTTCGGCTAGAATTTATCTTAACAGTTGTGTGTGGGTATCACCAGTAAGGCAGTGTAGCACAGAGAAGACAGGTAGCAACTCTGTGGCATCTTTCTATGCTGATGGACAGTGACTGCAATGGGGTGTGGGGTGGACTTGATAACAAGGGTGAATGTAGTAACCAGTAACCATAATGTTGCTCATGTGAAACCTTCATAAAATTGTATATCAATGATAACTTAGTAAAAAAAATTGAGAGCTATCATTTGAAAAAAATACAAAAGACAAACTTGTGTTGGTTCCAAAGAACTTAGCTTCCACCCTCCCCAAAATTTTCCCTTAAAGTAAGTGGGAGATGCAAATGATAGCAGCTGCTAGTTTAGGCCTAGCATGACTGTAGCCACAGCATCAACGAGGGTCTTCAGGGAAACAGCAAACAATGTGATGCAAGAAACGAGAGTGGGCCTGGTGTCTAACAGCTAGACTCTCTACAAGGAAAAGTGACTCCATCTTTAAATATTCTAAGAGGAACAAAATTAACATGCCTGGAACATGATACAAGCCACCTCACAGTCTTCCAAATCCAACCCATCGCGGCCACAAATTTAGACCTTACTTAATCATTTGTTGAGTGTGTCCTGAGGTACTGCACTGAACACGCAGATTAGAACTCACTGGATGAACCCCAAATAGGAAGGAATCCCCATTCTCTCCAAGAGAAACAGCCAGCGTGGAAAGCATTAGGATGCGTCTTCTTGGAGGCTGTGTACATGTCAAACATTTTCCCCTTTGCGAACTCATCTTCATGTTGAAGTGCCAAAAATGTGCAATGCATTTTTTTAAGTGGAAAAGGAAGAAATATTAACACTTTTTTTTTAGTTCTTTGATAGTGCTCTATAAATGAAGCTGGAGCTGTTTCTCTCCTACCCATTTTGTTCCCATCAACACATTAGATAATCTAGATATCTAGGTCTAACCTTGCCTCACTCTGCACGATATACACTATAAAGAGATGTTTTTAAATGTTTGAAAATATTTGCCTTGTTTTCTGCAACAATTTCAAATCATAACTACTTTAATGCTGTAAAGCAATCAGTTAAAGCCAATGTTTTAATTTCAAACACTTTGAACCCAGATTTTCAGGGGTTGTAGAATGGAATTTGATGTTTAAGGGTCCAAATTTAGCTTTCTTCCAGGCAAAAGGGAAAGGATGAAGGTGAGGAATTAAGGCTAAAGTACTCTCATTTGCACAAGTCGACAAAATCTTTCCAATTTCTCAATATGTATGCCCACTGACCCAAGCAATTCCACTTGCAGGAATTTTTCACAAATATATTTCTATATTTACATGAATGTGTACATAAAATGATATTCATGGCTGTGTCATTTATACCAGCAAAAACTGGAAACAACCTAAATGTCCATGAATTGTTTAAATGAATGACATACTTCTCGTATTATGCACCAATTTTTAAAGATGAGGTTGACATATCTATACGTCTTGCCATGAAAAGATACCCATAATATACTGTTAAGTGGAAAAAAGCAAACTTTAAACACTTGTACTTAGGAAAATTTCTGGTTAAATATACACAAAAACGATACTGAGCTGCAGATTAAGAGATTTGCTTCTACTTTACACATTTGTCTGCATTGTTTTTGTTTTCCAAGCTGGCAACCCTTTTTAAATTTCCTTTTAATAAAACACGAAGTCATGCAAAAAGTCCAAATATATCAGCTTGGAAAGAAATTAATTGGTCCAACATATGTAATGAACATAGGCCGTTATTATAACTTGCGGAACCCAAATAAATTCCTTAATTATCCAGGTGGCATCTGAGCAGAACCCCGCTGGATGTCTTTCCTGGAAAGAAAGCTGCCAAAATTAGCACCAAACTTGCCTCAGTTGCCACACCACAGCGTCAACCCTCCGCTGCCAAGCCCGCTGCTGGGGACACTCGGAAGCGGCTCCGCTCGCCGGGTCCACGGAGCCCGGCGCGCTGCCGATAGGAGCGCCCCGCCCGCCGCCGCGCGGCTTTCGTTTCTGCCGAACGGAAAGTGAAACTGCGGGCCGCCCGCGGACGGGGCGCCGGCGCGGTCTCGCCGCGCGCGGAGCCGCGCTTCTGACCGCGGAGCCAACCGGCTTAGGGACGGGACCGCCGCGCGAGCGCAGCCAGAGCTGTGGCTCCGCTGTGCGCTGACCGGTGGTGACCGCCCCGCACCTGGGATTTCCTAGTGCGCGTACTTTTCCCATCGCTACCTTGTACATCTGAGAAATGTTGATGTCAACTTTGTTAGTCTTAAAGATGTGTGCGGTGCTTTCAACCTACTCCGTGCGCCCAGGATTCCAGTACACGTTTCTTTGTAGTGTCTTTTTTTTCTTAATGCGATAATATAATTTCTTAAGTTGTGTATCTTAAAACCGATGGCTTGCAGATTCGATGAAACGTGGCACGCAGATATGAGGCTCCTCTGTTGTGCTGCTCTGCGGGGCCAGCACAAGAGCGACCGCGTGGGGAGCGGTGAGCAGCACGGGAGAGAATGGGAACCGTTCGTTGCTCATCAGAAACGGCAATGTCAAGGTCTGACGAGACCGTGCTCTTGGAAAGCGCTGGTTGAAAGATTTCTCAAAACCGCGCAAGAAAGTTTAAACTGAAACTGCTTAGTACTTGTATCAAAAGAAAGTTTGAGTCCTGAGAAGCATTTCTGTACCTTGCAAATGTGGGATATTTTCAGTATCACTGAAATTCTCATTAGCTGAATTTCTTTCTCCATTTTTCTTTTTTAATTTGAAGTACAAGTTGGCTTGCCACCCCGTCTCACTTGAAGATTCTCCCTGGAAACTTGGTCACAGAGAAGACACTTGGCTGACTTTACGGGGTAATTTAGTTCTGTTGAGCTGTGGAAAGCTACTTTAGAGAAAAGCTTTTTGTCCAACATGAGAAACAATGTATAGAACCTGATGCTAATTTTTCTTCTAGAAAGAGGACATGGTTTCTCACATAGGATAAGGACATGTGATGTTTTAAGAAAAAAAAAATAAATGACTAATGAAGTATTAGTCCTTCTTTACAAACCTCACTCCCTACAAACACATGGGGTTCATCTGACTTGTTTGCTCATTCCCTTTCTTTGGCGTTTTCCTTTTTGCATTTCGTCAAAATGTTTTTTCTTTTTCTTTTAAATTTTATTTTGTTTTGCATGATTCCAAAAATAAATCATAAATGTGCTTTTAAGGTGTGTAGATTGACTTTCCCTCATTATATCCATTTGGGTAAACATGATCTCCTAAGAAGGAGGGGGCGGTGATCTCGGAAGCAGACAGAATGCTAAGTTTCATTTTCTCTCCTTGGGTTTCAGGGCAGAACTAAAATAGACTCTGCCTGGTGTCTGTTACCTTCCTAGTCTTTCTCTGTGGCCTGGCTGTTTGTTGCCTTAAGGAAGGACCTTTTTTTTAAATTAAATATTTTATTTTGGAAAATAAATTTTAAATATACAGAGAAGTTATTAAAATATTGCAATGATTCCACATGCGCCTCACTCATTAGTCACATTTTGGCACAGTTACTTTAGTGCTTCTCCGTCTCTCACACACGCACGCCCCTTTATGTATACGCATTAAATCAGTTGTTTAACTTTCACAAGGCTTCTAGCACCCAAAAGCTGCATCCTTGGGACTCCCCAGCCCGCTTGTGAGTTCCTGCCTGGAAAAGCTCAGGGTTGTTAAAATAATTTACTGTTTGTCCTACACCTGATGGTAGGCCCCTGCCCTCCCTTTCCTAGAGCACTTACTAAAAGGGTTTACAATTGTGAATCCTTCCTTCCTCTGTCCCTTTGATGCTGGGGTTCTTGTTCACAAAGCCGAAGAATGAGCTTCACAAACACTCAAGGTAGGAGAGCAAGGTACAAGCTTTTATTTAGACAGACCTCCCGGCTCACGCCAGGTGGGGACAGAGAGTCCGGGGTGGTACCTTGTCTAGGGCTTTTATAGGCAGATGGGGATTTTTCGAGAACATGAGAAAAAGCTTAGGGGTGTGGACTTATTACATGGTCCCAGAATATTTACAATTAACTTGATAAAAGTACCCTCCTGCTCTGTTGATTTCTCCCTGAGATACCAGCATCTTGGTCTGGGGGCATATGAAACAAGGCCACCTGCTCAGCCCCCAAGGTGGGTTGAGGCTTTGTTTGCTAAAGAGTAAGTTATGTGCAATCTTCTCTTTAAGGTGGAATCCTTCTTGCCTTTTACTGTGTTATGGCTGGGCTTGCATGCTAAATTAGTTTGCCCAGTTTGCAAAATCACTTCATCTGATCTGAAGGAGGAAAGATAGCGCATAGGCCTGGGCCTTTTAGCATGTTAAAGTGAATCTTACACATGATTATAAATGATTAGCATAAAACAAACATGTGCTACTCTTCTTTATCTGGGGTACACCAACTGATCTCACTGAAGAATGACTCTAGAGCTGAATGTTTAACACAGAGTTTCAGTAGAGGGGTTTCCTTGCATGTAGTTACATTGCTCTGACTGCAAATATCCTGTCTTGTTTTTTTCCGGAGGCCCTCACCCCACTCTGACTTCACCCATGGCCCCTGGCTCACCTTCCAGATGTATGTATCCCCCACAACTCAAGAGTATCTTTTCAAGGGTCTGAAAGTCATTCGCCTGAAATGTAACCAGCAGGAAGGATAGGGTCTCTGTCTCCCTACCAAAGTAGAATCTTCACTTCTGAAATTGCCAGCAAGAAGACAAAGCTGGCCTAGTCATGTTCACACGGACCAAACCTTTGTAACTTTTCAAGAGTCCCCTGCTCCCCCTCCCTCCACCCTCATTCTCTTGTGACATGCCTGATCACCTCTGTGCAAATCGGAATGGTGTTCAGCTCTTTCCCTTCTGTCAGTAGTTACTGAATAAAATCTTTTTACACTGCTTTAACTAATATCTGGCTTTCTTTATCTTTGACACCCAAGAAAGTTTCACCTAATGGTTTTAGCTTCCCGTAATAATTCTATCAGGGTCCTTCTATGGCATTCCACTGAAAAGAAGAGTTTTCCCTTCTCTCTCGCCCCTTTGCTTTGTTTCTTCATAGAAATTCCTTTTTATTGTGTACTGTCACTATTAATTCTGATGCTCAGATTGGCCAGGAGAAGCTTTGTCAAACTGGCTTCTGTGTCCTTAGGGCATTTAACCCATCCAGCTGTCAGTGCAGACAACTATAGGGAAGGGCATTTCCACATGTAGAATTAGGAACTCATTGGTACCCTATGAATGTACATGTCCTGGCTCTGGTGGACACAGGAGCTGAGTGTTCTCTGATTTGGAGCAACCCTGAGCATTTTCCCGGGTCCCCTGCTGTGATAGATGGCTATCGGGGTAAGGCAATTAGAGTGAAGAAAGCCCAAATCCCATTGGGGATAGGGCGTTTACCCCCAGAGGAGTATACTGTGTACATTTCTCCCATCCCTGAATATATTTTGGGGGTAGACATCCTGCAGGGCCTGTGGTTACAGGCCACTGCAGGTGAGTTCAGACTGAGGGTACGTGTGGTAAAGGCAGTTGCTAAGGGAACATGCTAAGCACCCACCTGTAGCTCTGCCTGTACCTCAGTGGGTGACAAATACTAAGCAGTATAAATTGCCTGGGGAGCACAAGGAAATTGGAAAACTCTACAGGAGTTGGCAAAGGTGGGCATCATAAAGCCCACTCACAGTCCTTTTAATTCCCCGGTGTGATCAGTAAAAAAAAACCAGATGGCTCCTGGCATATGACTGTGGACTACAGGGAATTGAATAAAGTCACACCCACTTTGCATGCTGCTGTCCCCTCTATGGCAGCCCTTATGGACACCAGTCATGAACATATCATTATGTAGCAGACCTTGCTAATGCTTTCTTCTCTATTGACATAGCACAGGGAAGTCAGGAATAGTTTGCCTTCACACGGGAAGGCCGGCAGTGGACATTCACTGTCCTTCCACATGGATACCTCCAGTCCCACCATTTGTCATAGACTTGTAGCCCAGGACTTAGCCACACAGAAGAAACCATAAATGGTGCGGCTGTATCACTACGTTGATGATATAATGCTTACGTCTGATTCTCTTTCAGATTTAGAAGGGGCAGTTCCTAGACTGCCAGGGTTCAGGGACCTGGTTTGTCTAAAATTCTCAGGGGTTGTCCGGTCAGGTAAACCTAAAGTTATACCTGAAGCAGTCATAGACAAGGTCCAGGCTTTCCCCACCCCTACCACTGTGGCAGTATTACAAGAGTTTTTTGGTCTTTTGGGCTACTGGAGAGTGTTTATACTGCACTTGGCACAAATTCTGAAGCCCTTATACCAGTTGGTACAAAAGGGCATCAGATGGGACTGAGATGAGACATGTGCAACTGCTTTTACTGCTGCGAAGCAAGTAGTCAAGGCCATACAGGCCTTGAGTGTAATGGGCTCATCAAGGCCCTGTGAGCTATATGTTCACGTAACTAAAGATGGTTATGGATGGGGTCTTTGGCAGCAGCTTGAACAGACATGCCAACCTATTGGATTCTGGTCACAACTATGGAAAGGAGCAGAGGTCCAGTACACCTTGATAGAGAAGCAACTGGCTGTTTTGTACCACACCTTGCTGGCTATGGAGCCCATCGCCAGGACAGGTCTGACCAAGTTAATAACCACCTATCCCATTGCAGAGTCAGTGTGAGATTGGACCCAAAGGCCATGGAGTGGCATGGCACAGACACATACACTGGCCAAATGGGGTGCATGTTTATAGTAGCATACACGTACAGGCTAGTACAGTGCATCTCTACTAGCCCCTTAAGTGGAGAACTCCAATGCTTATTGGGGCCAGTGACCTAAACCAGTGGAAAGCATGAAGAACTTGCGTTTGAGACATTGGTAGCTGAGACTCCTTATAAGGAGGGAAAAGCCCTATACCTGATGATGCTTGGTACACAGACAGCTCCAGTCTTGGGCAGCCCCTGAAGTGGAGGGCTGTGACTTTCCATTCTAAGACTGAGACAATATGGATGGAGTATGGAGAGGGGAAGAGCAGTCAGTGGGCTGGGTTGCAGGCAGTATGGCTCATGATCACCCAGGAGCCCTCCCCTATAGTTGTCTGCACTGACAGCTGGGCCGTCTATCAGGGCTTGACGCTGTGGTATCATGCCAATTGGATGGTTGGTCACCAGCCCCTTTGAGGGCAAGAGCTGTGGCAAGACCTATGGGCCTCTGTCAGACTAAGACTGTTACTGTATATCATGTGACTGGCCATTTGCCTTTGGCATCCGCAGGGAATAATGAGGCAGACACATCGGCCCAGCTGTGTGCTAAAAGGAAAGCCTGGGTCTGATGTGGCCCAATGGTTACACCAGCATTTGTTGCACGCAGGATAAAAGACAATGTGGGCTGAAACCCGTGGGTGGGGCTTGCCATTGACCTTGAAGAAGTCAGCAGAGCCCAGAAGGAGTGTGTCGTGTACTCTGAGAGGGACTTACACTTAGTCCTACAGCAACATGGGACAATAGTAAAGGGGCCAATACCCTTTGTCAGGTGGCAAATAGACTTTATTGGGCCTCTGCCCATATGAGAAAGATATCGGTATGCCATGACTTGTGCAGACACAGCTCCTGGACTGATGGTTGCTTTTCCTGCATGTTGTGCAGATCAGCAAACCACAAAGAGGGGCCTAGAGCATCTCTTCGCAGCCTATGGCCGGCCGCAGGTGATTGAGAGTGATCAAGGCACCCACTTTACTGGACACGCGTTACAAGAATAGGTGCAGCAATTAGAAATAAAGTGGAAGTTTCATGTACCAGATAACCCTACCAGGGCAGGCATGATAGAGAGGTACAATGGTTTATTGAAATCTGGCCTGAAGTCAGACACCAATAGTCTATGGGGCTGGTCAGTTCACTTAAGGACAGTGCTACGGTATTTGAATGAGAAGCCCCAAAAAGGAGCTTTGAGCCCTGTAGATATATTAACACACAATGCTGCCTCTCCTGTACAGCTGTATGTACAAACCAAAGAGGAGTTATTGAAGCCAGGATATGGCCAGCAGAGCAACATCCTGGTGCCACCCCCTACTGCATTAAACCCTGGAGACACTGTTGAATGGATGTGGCTCTGGACATTTTGACACATGGACCAGTGATGGCTGGCCCTTCTGGCACCTTGGGGAAAAGGCCTGGAAGCTGGCCTCATATATTCTTGGAGTAACAGCAGAGTGGCCCCAAAAGACCATGATAGGGTACCCAAAATGACCAGAAGGTAAGAGCATCTTATGGGGAAGTTTTGTTCTATCTTTATGGCTGGTGCATGTACCTCCCGTAGCCCTATATATTGACCCATCTGTAATTTTGTTTTCTTTAGGTAAATTCCTAGGAGTGGAATTCCTGGGTCAAATGGTATTTCTATTTTTAGTTTTTTGAGGAACCTCCATACTATTTTCCACAATGCCTGAACTAGCTTACATTCCCACCAGCAGTGTAGGAGGGTTCCCCTTTCTCTGCATCCTTGCCAGCATTTGTTGTTCCTTGTCTTTTCTATGTTGGCCATTCTAACTGGTATGAGGTGATATCTCATTATGGTTTTAATTTGCTTTTCTCTGATGATTAGCAATGTGTAGCATCTTTTCATGTGCCTGTTGGCCATCTGAATTTCTTCTTTGGAGAAGTGTCTGTTCATATCCTCTGCCCATATTTTAATAGGGTTATTTGCTTTTTGGGTGTTGAGGCGTGTGAGTTCTTTATATATTTTGGGTGTTAACCCCTTGTCAGATCTGTCATTTACAAATATATTCTCCCATACTGTAGGATGCCTTTTTGTTCTGCTGATGGTGTCCTTTGCTGTACAGAAGCTTTTTAGCTTCATGTAGTCCCATTTGTTCATTTCTGCTTTTGTTTCCCTTGCCCAAGGAGATATGTTCAGGAAAAAGTTGCTCATGTTTATATTCAAGAGATTTTTTCCTGTTTTCTTCTAAGAGTTTTATGGTTTCATGACTTACATTCAGGTCTTTTATCCAATTTGAGTTTACTTTTGTGTATGGAGTTAGACAATAATCCAGTTTCATTCTCTTACATGTAGCTGTCCAGTTTTGACAACACAGTTGTTGAAGAGGCTGTCATTTCCCCATTGTTTATCCATGGCTCCTTTATCGTATTTTAATTGACCATATATGCTTGGATTATATCTGGCCTCTCTATTCTGTTCCTTTGTTCTAGGGGTCTGTTCTTGTACCAGTTCCAAATTGTTTTGATTACTGTGGCTTTGTAGTAGAACTTGAAGTCATGGAAATTGGGATTACCTCGCAGCTCTGTTCTTCTTTCTCAGGATTGCTTTGGCTATTCAAGGTCTTTAGTGGATCCATATCAATTTTAGAACTATTTGTTCTAGTTAATTGAAGAATGCTGTTGGTATTTTGATAGGGATTGCATTGAATCTGTAAATTGCTTTGGGAAGGATGGCCATTTTGACAATATTAATTCTTCCTATCCATGAGCATGGGATAGATTCCCATTTATTGGTGTCTTCTTTAATTTCTCTCATGAGTGTCTTATAGTTTTCAGAGTAAAGGTCTTTGACATCTTTGGTTAGGTTTATTCCTAGGTATTCCTCATATATTTTTGAGCAAGTCCTTACCCTCTGGCACAAGATGTTCCAGGTTCCCTTGTACTTTTCCTTCTTCATCCCTTAAATCAGCCAATTCTCTAACAAGTCATGGTTCCTTTTAGAGGGGAATGGCATTTAGAATTCACATCCAAAAATGAAAGAAGGAAAAGAAGGAAAGGAAGGAAGGAAAAATACTATGAGTTCATACTGAAGCCTCCAATTCCAATCCAACTTTACCATATTATCCAATATTACAGGGTTACATCATTCTCTACCTCATTCCATAATTGTATATCCCTTCTTCCACAGTGAGAATCCTGGCTTCTGTTAGTATCTATTTATTTGCGTGTTCTGAAAACACATCATAGTTTCAGAATAGCTATTCTCATATTCCTACCAACAGCAAACCTACTAAGTAAAGTTCAAGATTTCTTTACCATTCTTTGCCTCTTTACACAGAAGATACATAGTCAAAGTATTGTGTTCAGTACTGTAGATCAGATTCCTTTTTCTTCTATGTGGATTTTGATCATGGTATTCATTGGACATACAGTTCAATGTATCTGTTTCTGTGTAATGTAGTTTCAGGATGCCAATGGCATCTTTAGTGCCTCTGCTATGAATAAGCATACAGAAAAATAGAATAAGATTACTATCATAACAACAGGGACCATTTCAGCAAGGGAGACATTGAGCATATGGTCCAAGAGGCTGAGAGGTACAAAGCTGGATATGAGCAGAGGAACAAGGTGTCTTCCAGGAATTCACTTGTATTCTATTCATTGAACGTGAAAGCAATCACTGAAGATGAGAAACTTCAAGACAAGGTCAAAGATTATCACAAACAGAAGCTCCTTGGCATATAAGAAGAAATCATCAACTGGTTTGATAGGAATCAGGCTGCAGAGAAGGAAGAATTTGAACATCAGCAGGAAGAGCTGGAGAAGCATGCCAGAAGGAATGCCTGGGGTTCCCTGGTAAGGGAACTCCTGCATCTGGTGGTGCCTCCTCTAGGTCCACCATTGAAGAGGTTAATTAAGCCAACTTGAGCATGGACACCACTTTTCAAAGAATAAATGTTTTGTTTCTTTGATATTATTATTCTATTATCTGATATTAATATAGCCACTGCTGCTGTTTTTGATTATTATATGCATGGCACATACTTTTCTGGTTTTATTGTTAATCTATCTATATTATTATATTTCAAGTGAGTTTCTTATAGACAGCATATAGTTGGTTCATATTTTTTTAACCCATTTTTTCAATTTGTCTTTTAAAGAACCCAGTCTGTATTTAGACCATTTACATTTAATGTAATTTCTGGTAGATTATGGCTTAGATCTGACATTTAATATTTTCATTATCTATTTTTCACCCTCTGTTCTTTGCTTCTCTATTTTCTTTTTCCTGCTTTTCTATGGGTTATTTGTAATTTTTAAATTTTAGTTCATTTGTACCATTTTCAATTTTATTGATTTATGCTGCTATCTTTATTATTTTATTCCTTCTGTGTGCTTTGGGTTTTTTTTTTAAATTCTAGTTTCTTCTGTGACTCTGCCATATTCTTATTGCCATTCACCCTAACTCACATTAACCTGGAGGAAAGGAACACGCAATATGTAGTTGAACCCAGCCCTAAACCCTGGCCTTGGGGATGTTATTCCCTTCATAATTAGATAACAGTTTCACACTAAGGAGGTTTGGAAGTTTATCAGAAATCCATGGATAGGTACCTCACATGGATAGATATGCCCCTTCCTAAGATGGGACTGATAGCTCTTGACCCCAATTCTCTAACACAGCTAACTTTGTCCATGAAGACACATATGGAACTTGGTGTAAGAATGATAGCAGGCAAGGGAGGTCACAATGGACAGCAGTTCTGGACCTCTTTTTTAGCACCATGATCTCCTCCATAAAAGAGCAAGAAAGTGGTCTCTGAAAATCATCTTCTAGAAGTGACTAGCATCACTTCTTACCTAATCTTCCTTTTCTTGGAACATTTTATTCTATTTTTCTCAGGGCCTCCAAGGAATATAGAATATAAGCATTTAGAAAAAGTCAGAAATTATTTAGGTGTACACATAATGCATAGGGACCTCCTAAGGGCCAACCCTGGGTATCTGACCAGTAGTTTAATAAGAGCAGCCTTTTGATCTTCCTGGAATCCTGTCAGAGCTGCCAACTTCAGGAAGAAATGCATGAACTCATCCTCTCCTTTGAGAATGATACAGACTTTTGTTTCTCCCCATCCATCATTTTATGAGGCAGCAGTTGGAAACCTGGAACAAACGGCAAGGGACTGAAAAGGTGTAGCATAAACAATAGAACTGGTGTCCCTCTAGTTCTGTCTCCAACACACAATCTCTCAAAACCTCAGTTTCTTCATCTCTAAAAGGGGAATAATATTCTCAAAACAACATTTTGAGATTGTTGGGAGGGTTAAAGATAAGGTATGTATATATATAAACTACAGTAGATATCCTGCTTAAAACCTTCCAAATGCATCAGTTTCACTTAGAAAAAAATCTAAACTCCTGCAATGTAATGAATGAGTCATAAGAAATATGTTTTTGGTCATTCCCAGGCATATTTGGTCTTCATCCACAGTTCCTGAAAACACTGTAGAGTTTTAAAGGTGAAACGGGTATTCTGTCATGTTAATGAGAGACTTTTGGACCCCCATCCAGGCAGGAGCCTGGAGGCTGAATCAGCCAATGGCCAATGATTCAATCATGACTATGCAGTGAAGCCCTCACCGAAACCTCTGAGAAAAGCTCATCACTCTCTGCTCTCTTGGATGCTACTTCTTGGTTGGAGAGCACTTCTGGGTTTGGAGAACCAGATGCCTCCACATGCCACCAAGCCAGGCCCCAGGTTCCACCAGATGTCTTGCCATTGGATTTCAGCCACAGGCAGGTTCACTATGGATTCAGTGGTACCAAAGAATGACAATGGAACATTCTTGGGGTGAAAGGGTTTATAACCAACTTGATTCCCACTGTGGCAGGTCGGTCACTAGAATCCTGTCCACTCAGAGAGAGTCTGCAGGCAGCAAGCCGGGCTCTGCCTCTGGGCCTCCCTGCCCCTGCAGCGGTCTCTGTCTCTGTCCTCGGCACTGCCACCACTCCAGTCTTGTCTCTGCTTTCCTGCAGTTGTGCAGCATGCCACCGTGTCGCCCAAAGCACCAGGTGAATCTCTTTTCACTCATTTATGTATTTCCAAGGGCAGGAAATCTGTCTGTCTTATTTCTCACTAACTCTCTAGCTCTTAGAATAGTGCCACGCCTCTCCCAGAATCTTCCTAATGCCCAGATCTTTCTTTTCCCCAAGTGTTTTATCATTCCAAGCCAGCAGGTTGCATGCTGGGGTGGGCCCAACCTAACCCTCAGTAGGCATCCTCAGTGACTCTCATCTTCTTTAGTGACACAAACCTACTCTTGCCTGGGGACCAGGGCAGTAGTCTGACAGCTCAGCCTCCACACTGCCTCGGTTGCCCACAGGAAGATGGAAACCAGGCTGTGGTCTGGCACTCTGGGTGGTTAAATGTGTTTTGAGCGGAAAAGAAAAATAAAGAGACATAGCCAAGGGGAGCATGTGTATTTAAAACTCCTCCCCTTCATTTTCTTCTTCAAATGAATCAGTCCCCACTTCTTCATAATCCTTCTCCAGGGCAGCCAGGTCCTCCCTGGCCTCAGAAAATTCTCCCTCTTCCATCCCCTCTCCGACATACCAATGCACAAAGGCCCGCTTGGCATACATGAGGTCAAACTTGTGGTCGAGGCGGGCCCAGGCCTCCGCGATTGCCGTGGTGTTGCTCAGCATGCACACAGCCCGCTGCACCTTGGCCAGGTCCCCTCCCGGCACCACGGTGGGGGGCTGGTAGTTGATGCCCACCTGAGGAAAAGAGAAGGAGGGGGAACAACAAAGGCAGATGCAGGGTGACTGCTGGATAAGTCAAGACTAGTCACCTTGGTGATACGGTGTGGTGCAAGGCACAGCCTGGGTGTGGGAGCAGGCCTTCAGCACTGGGTGAGGAGGGAGCAGGCTGGGAAGCAGGAAGGCAGAAAGAGGTGAGCGTTGGAATTAAAAGTGAGTGCGATTGGGTACAGCACACTAAAAAGAGGAAGGGCTGAGGAATCCAAAGAGGAGAAGAGGCAGAGGAGGATGAGCTGGCAATAGGTAGAAATGTTGGTGGGAGATTCCAGTAGACAAAAGAGGGTGATGGGTGAGATTATCATTAAGGGGCCTAAGGGGGGTGAACAGGACATATTTATCTCTAAAGAGGAAATAGATTGGCTTTTAGAGGCAAATTAACTTCTAGACTTGAAGTTATTATAGTTTATTCTTTCCCAAATGGTCATCTGAAGTTCCTCTTAGTTATCCTGTCAATAAATTTAGGGAAGTTTCTCTGCCAAGGGTGGAGAGCTGTTTAAAAGGTCTTGGAGCTATTCCAGGGCAATAAATAAAAAGATCCCAAAGGCTCTGGGGATGGTTTACCAGGCCCTGTGTCTCTGGGGAATAGGGTTTCTTGAAAGAAAAGCATGGACTCCAGAGAAACTTAAAACTCTTGCTTGTATGAGCCAACTTCCCAAGTTCTGGTAGCATCACAGGGCCCTCCAAGCTAACCCACGCCCAGCCTCATGGTGGGCCACTATCCGGGAAGTATCCCTTCTTCCCACACACAGATCCCAAACCAAAGCCAAGCCCAGGAACTGCAGGAAACTGGAAGAAGTCTAAGGTGACAAATTAATATTTATGCAACACTCAGAACCATGGTACTATCCAAAAAATACCCATCCTACCCAGGCCAGCAGGCCTCAATTGTCAGTCTCTTGAATTCAGAGCTTTAGAATGTTCATCATCTTGAAAGGTGGAGGTGGAAGAGGCAGAAGGCTACACAGCAAGGTGGGTAGCCCATGAAAGGAATTCACAATGGTCTATCATTCCTCTTGGTGGTGGAGGTGATGCAAAGGACCAAAAATGAGAAGGGGAGGGGCAATGAATGTAACCTTTGCTGCATCATATACTTCACAAGAGCTGCCCCTGGCCAGCAAAAGCTCTATGCCTGGGTCCAACTCCCTCCCTCTTGAACAATAGTAGTCTTGACCTGTGTCAACTTCAGATGACCCTTGGGGAGAATGCAAGAGGATGAAGTTCAAAAATATCTACCCTCCTAGCATGTGTTTTTCTGAGAAGCAGCAAAAGATGCTAGCACCACCTTATCTTTCTGGACATAACCCCAGAGCTTTAGCTTAAAATGAAGGGGAGAAAATGGGGGAGCATCACCTGTTTGTCAACTTCCCCACCACCCTCACATATCCATTTCTCGGCTTTTTTTCCTGTTCATTTTCTTATTAGCTTGTTTTGTTGTTGTTTCCATTTGAAAAAGAAGAAAGACCTCCATTTTTTGGAAGATCTTGACTGCTTTTGCAAGAATGACCAGAACAGCCACATAGTCTAGAGGCAGCAGTGAGGAAGAATGCTGCACTACCTCAGTAGGAGGTCAGCCAGGCCGAAGCCTCACATGTGAACAAGTCACCAAGAGACCGGCATTTGGAGCCTTGTTTTTTAAATCCCACAGGAAAACAAAGACATGTGCATCTCTGCAACTCCAGCGATTGGTACAATCACCCCTGGTGCTCAGTAAACTTCTAAATTACTGAAAGCCCAATGTGGTGGTGGTAGGGGGAGGGTTCTAATTAATGTAAATGATGGCAGTCATTTTGATGGTGGAATCTGACTAAAGACCATAGGAACACAGGACAAAGCAGTCAAGTGGCTCAAAGCACAGTCAGCTTCATGCCTTGCCAGTGCCATTCACAGCTGTGGCTTTTAACATCCAACACTCCCTGGTCCTAGGATCCAGGGGTCTTCCCTAGCTATTCAGTCTCCCCACTGACCCTCCAAGTCTGGCACTTTCCAGACTGATCTACAACAGGCTTCCTTAGCTTCTGCTTACACCTGGTTAATCGAAAATGTCAGTTTCATAATGTGATCCATAATCACATAACCATAAAATTTTTCATCCTTATTCTAAATTGATTAAGATTTATAGGGTGATTATTTAATTTTTCAAAATAAATTGGGAGAAGAGTATATTATCTGTTAGAGGAGTGAATTGCACCTCCCTGGCAACCTGAATGATTTGGTGAACTCCATTCTCTGATCTATTGTCCTATCACAGCTCTCTCCCCCGACTCACCTGCCCATCCCACTGTCCACACAGACTCTTTCTAGCCTTGTTCAGTGCTCCCTATACAAGAAAAGCCCTCTTCTGCCTGACCTCTGAGATGCTTGCAGATCTTAAGGTGGGAACAGTAGAGACTAGTCTTCCTCCCCTTCTTTCCACAGTCCTTTCAAATAAAGTCTCTCCTTATTGAAAATGAGTGATCTAGTGAATGAATGGAATTAATTTTACATTTGGCTGAAGCCCTTCCTCCCACATCATCCCATAAAGCCTCAAGCTCCCATGGAATTGTACACGAGCTGAGGCCCTGGGGGTCACACATGTCCCTCCCCCATCCTGGGTGACCCCTCTGCTCCTCTCGTTGTCTGGCTCTTCCCTAAGTCATCAGCTCTCACCTTGAAGCCTGTGGGACACCAGTCTACAAACTGGATGGTCCTCTTGGTCTTGATGGCAGCAATGGCGACATTCACATCCTTGGGCACCACGTCTCCCCGGTAAAGCATGCAGCAGGCCATGTACTTGCCATGTCTTGGGTCACACTTCACCATCTGGCTGTTGGGCTCGAAGCAGGAGCTGGTTATCTCAGCCACGGAGAGTTGTTCATGATAGGCTTTCTCGGCAGAGATGATGGGTGCATAGGTCACCAATGGGAAGTGGATGCGAGGGTAGGGCACCAGGTTGGTCTGGAATTCGGTGAGGTCCACATTGAGAGCCCCATCAAAGCGGAGAGAGGCCGTGATGGATGACACAATCTGGCTGATGAGGCGGTTGAGGTTGGTGTAGGTGGGGCGCTCAATGTCTAGGTTCCTGCGGCAGATGTCATAGATGGCCTCATTGTCCACCATGAACGCACAGTCTGAATGCTCCAGGGTGGTGTGTGTGGTCAGGATGGAGTTGTAGGGCTCGACCACTGCAGTGGAGACCTGGGGTGCTGGGTAGATAGCAAACTCGAGCTTGGACTTCTTGCCATAATCCAGGGAAAGGCGTTCCATCAGCAGAGAAGTAAAGCCAGAGCCAGTGCCCCCGCCGAAACTGTGGAAGATCAGGAAGCCCTGCAACCCAGAGCAGGCATCTGTCTGGGGGGGTACGGAGCAAGAAGAAAACATGAAGACAAGTCTCAGAAATGCTCACGGGGGTCACAGCAGGTCGTCCTCTCTGTCTGCCCCACTCTGCCCTCCCATACACATTTTTATGCAGGAGAAATCAAAACAACCTTGAAGGAGTAAGGAAACAAAAAGGGAGCTGAATAGATCTTGGGAGGATCAGCTAAAATCTGGGGTGGCAAACTGGACACACACATGCCTCTAGGTAGGAGAAGGGCCTGGCGCAGCAGTCTGGTCGGATGGAGCGTGTGAGCTGAGGAGCGCGGTGGGACGGCCCGGCTCCTGTCCCTCTCCCCTCCCCTGTCATCTGATTTTCAGCCCATCTGGAAGGTGACTCGGAATACCAATTTCAAAAGTATGAGTGGAGTCAGAGAGCCTGAGTTTTAATGCCAGTTTTGACATATCCCAGGTGTGAAACCCTGAGAAATTTACTGAACCTCTCCAGACTCTTTTCTTCTTGGTAAAAGCGGGATGATTAAAGAGACTCATCTCCCAGGGTTATTGTGATAACTAAATGAGATAGCATAATACGCTGAGCAAGGACATGACATGTAGTAAGCAGTCAATGTTAGCTCTTATCAGAACTGAGAGTTCTTAGAATCACAGGATTTTCCCATTGGGTGTGATCAATGATCATTCAATTGAGCGGTTCTCAACTGTTGGGGATCACAGACAGCTCTGAGGCTGATGACCCCTATGAGCCCTCCTCTAAACAGAAAAGTGAACATGTGAACATATGCAAAAATTTGGCATCCTTAGCTCCCAAGAACCCCTGATCAAGTCCAACCTTTCCCAGCAGACAAAGAAATTCACCCAGTAACTCACTCAGAGCTTTCTAGTTAATCCAAACTGCCACTCTCTAGCTGTGTGACCTGGGCTAGGTTACTGAACCACCCTGACCCTCAATTTCTTCCTCTATGAAGTACAGGGAAGCAACCTCCTTTGTGTCATTCATTACTAAGGGGGTTAAATAAAGGAATGTACCTAACTGACATTTGTAAGTGCTGAAATGTATCAATGATCTCTTCCTTTTCCAAGTTAAATGTTTTTTGACCTATGCTTCCAAAAAGCAAAGAGCTTAACCGACTTATTCCTGGAATTTCCTGCAGATACCACCATAGAGTGAAATATTAATAGGGAGGGCATCAGACTACAGGGTAGTCCATGATGTCCAGAGAGAGGAAGGGGCACCATCCCTGTGAATATGTCTTATAGAAAATAAGCAGAAATTCCCACATTTTAGGAATTCTATATTGTGAGGAGCCACAGATCATGTCTATAGTCATCCTGTGCCGAGAGGACCAAGTCCAAGCCTGCCTACTTCAGCCTGACTCACCAATTCCCTGCCCTTGTTGACACTTACCAGCTTCCGTATGCGGTCCAGCACCAGGTCAATATTCTCCTTGCCCACCGTGTAGTGGCCCCGGGCATAGTTGTTAGCAGCATCCTCCTTGCCGGTGATCAGCTGCTCTGGGTGGAACAGCTGGCGGTAGGTTCCTGCCCGAACCTCATCTGCCGGGAGAAGGGACCATGAGTTCTTTCTTCCTGGTTTCTAGAGGAGATGCCTCCTTCCCCATTAGAACATCTTATAACAACTTCTGGGTCTCCATTTCCCCACCAGAAAAACCCCCTGGAGTCAAACCAGACACCCTGTTGTAAATCTGCAAATGGCTAAGAGAATCCCAGGATAACACAGGCACTAATGGAACCCAGAGCTTGTGACAAGCAGGCAATGAAAAGCTGGCTGCTCTACTGGCTGGAACTTCAAAAAGCCTTAGGTTTACAAGCTCACCGAACCCTGAGGTTGATTGCCTCTCCTTCCTTTAATTTTTTCTTACATGCTGCAAGGATACTCATAAAATTAACCCAACTTTACTTGCACTAAAATGTTCTAGGGACACAGAGAAACATTCAGGGTGATCTTCCCAGGCCCTAGGCTCTCCCAGGAATTGTCCCACTTCGAGTTGCAGCAAGACTGTCAGGGGGGCTTTGCACATATCTGATGGTCCACACAAAGTGAACACACAGCGGGTCGAGGTGCATCAGGCCCCAACCACAACCCATCTTCTCTTTGGCCTTCCTCTACTCCCACAGGGGAGATTGCCCATTTGCACAAAGGCCTGGGGGGTAATCTGCACTTTTGTCTTTGTACAAAGTATCCAAGGGGTGGGGTACCTAGAGTCCACTGCCCTTGAAGATTAGGGTTTAAACATTAGACATTTGCTCAGACATCTCTGTAAAATGTATCCGTCCCTTGCTTGGTGAGCTAGTGTTGAAGCTGAGGAAGTCCTCATGTTGCAGTGAGGATTGACCCAGCGGAAATGGTGCTGGGGTGGGGAGGGCCTCAAAGTGAGCTAGCAAGAATACTGCCCCAACACAAGTCAGTTTCTGTTTTCTTAGATCCAGATGAGTTCCATTCTAAAACTACAGTAACCTCTGGCTACAAGAGAACATGCCTGTTATTCCATTTAGGGTGTAAAATCCAGAAAGGTTACACCAGACCCAAGAGCACAGACTGCAATTATTATAGACTCAGAAACCGACACTTTTGAGAAATTGATGTCTCCCTAGAATTTAAAATTTTATCTTTATTTTTTACCCTTAATATTTAGCAAAGAATAATTTCAATCTGTCTCAGCAGTTTAAGGGGTTTAAGTAGCAGGCATTTTGTTCTGCATAGATTTGAGCAATAATGGGAAAGCAGGGAGCAGGGATCCCTATTCAGAGACTCCCCAAGACTACAGGGAGTTCAAGGGCCTAACAGAAATCATGTGGGCTGGAGAGGCTGTGGTGGGGCCGGCCTCACCTTCCAGGCAGAGATTCTGCCTACCTAGCTCTCACAGACCAGAGCCTCTGCAGTTTCCTGGCGTCTTCTGTGCAGAATCCCGGCCCGCACTCACCTACTACAGTGGGCTCTAGATCCACCATAACAGCCCGGGGCACATGCTTCCCATTGCCAGTTTCACTGAAAAAAGTGGTGAATGAGTCGTCATCGTTGATCTTGCTGGCCTGGGCACCAAAGGTGCCATCTGCCTGGATGCCATGTTCCAGGCAGAAGAGCTCCCAGCAGGCGTTTCCGATCTGAACTCCCGCCTGACCCACGTGGACTGATATGCATTCCCGCTGTGAGGGGGATACAGAAGCAAGGTCAGAGAGTGCAAGGCCCATCCAAGCCTTGTCCTATATTCCTGCATCTGAGCACTTGTCTCTCCCTGGCATTCAGCTCACAGAGTATCCATTGCTCCCAGCATGCCCTGCAGAACCAGGCAGGCCTGAGATCTCAGGTGTCCAGGTGCCACGGCTGCTGGCCTGCTACGGCTCTGAAGGACAGCCATGGTTTTGTGGTTTTCTCTAAAGGTCACTTGCCAGGGCTAATCCTTTGTGCCAGGAAAAGGAAAAAGGGGCTGTTGCATAGATGAAACAAGGGGCCAACTCCCGACCATGAGACTCCCATACTGAGGGAAGCAAAGGGAAAACCAGTGGTAACAGCAGATGCGATCCCCAAATGCGCCACCATACATGGGGGCAGCGTTCCTGCTCACGCCCAGACCACAACTTTACTAGACAACAGTAACACACACACAGTCTCAGAATGTCCTGGAGCAGGTGAACTCATGGAAGGAATATGCTTCATTAGTGTGTATCATCGGTGTCTTTAGTTTTCTGGTTACAAATATAGGAATAAAGGGTTGGCGCGGAAGTGAGGGTGGGTGGGAGTTTGTAAATTAGGCTCTTCCTGAACGCTGAGAAGCTGGAAAATTTATTTGTAGCCACCATAACCTGTTAAGGCCCTGTGTTAACTAAAGCTGACCTTTAGAGTGTCCTTATCTCTGTGTCACTCTGGTGTGAAGCCACAGTGACCTGATTGGTCTTAGTATTAACAGCTTAGGATGGGGAGGGGATGAACCTGTGAGGGAGTGTGAGTATAGAAACCCAGCATGGGGTTTTGCTAGGAGGAGGCCTCATGACCCCTCCCTGTGGGGAGGCAGTGGCCAGCACAGGCGGCTCTGTGCCCTTGATGCCCTCCAGATCCTGGCAGGGAAGCATGTGCCTGGTCTGTGGGTTTCTATTCTTACTCATGACCTGACTTGGCATTTTCTAGCACCAGGTAACCAAAGCCAGGGGCAGAGCCTCCAGAGAGCATGGCTGGGCACAGAAACACATCCAGCCAGAACATGGGGCTCCCAGGAACCTGTAGGTTCCCTGGGCATGGCAGCAGGGCAGCCAACCTGAGTAGCATCAGATGGAGTTGGGTGGGGGAGGGGGGAGGGCCCACAGCTCCCTAATTGGAAGTCACACCTGAGCACCCGCTTTCCACCTGTGTCTGTGCCCTTGCCTTTGGAGGGACCGTGGGCACCTGTCCACGATAGCCCTAGACAGGAATATAGCCCAGCTGTGTGTCCCTGAGACTGGTGGCCAGCGAATGGTGCCCACACCCAGAGTTTGAAGCTTGTCCTCTCAGCTCACTGGCTGTGCGGTTCCTGAACCTCCTCATCTGCAAGTAATGTGTCTTCCATGGTTACTGCTGTCTTTTCACCATTGTTTTATTATGATTCCTCCTCAGAGCTGTATCCCCCCATGTGGAAAGTCAGGGGCCTCAGGTCCCATCCCACTCACCTTTTCTATTTTTTAGGAGATCTACTTTCTGCCTTCACCTTAGGACTCAGTTCAGGCCTAGGGAGAGCAGCGTCCCACACTCAGAAGCCACCCACAACCAGTACATGCCTGACGAGGCCACATTGCATCTGTCATGCGGCCGCAGCTTCCTAAGGCAGCTTTGGCACCGCTTGGCCCTGGCCTTCAGCTTCCTAGGCCTCCCCACCCCACACCCCAGCCTCCTTCCAGGCCCCTGTGAGCACATCCTTCTGGAGTACTCTGGGCTTTTTCAGCAAGGATGCAGGGATATTTCAGGAATACCCAAAGTTCATAGGAGTAAAGGACCTTGGACCTGAAAATCACCATCTTGGTGGCATCAATGTTTTTAGCCTCTTTTGATGTTACACACACTGATAAATGCACATTCTTCATAGGCAAAATCTCTCTCCTCCCTCCCTCTCTCACGCACACTTAGGAAGAGCTACTTTCCCTGTTAAGCTAATTCACATGAGTAACTGAAGGTAAAAACTAGACTCAGAAGTAACTGGCACGTTCATAGGTGCTTCCAAAAGCCCAAAGTGGCTACCCCACTCAAGAAAAAAGGAAGGCCTCCCAGTGCCACCCCCACTACAGGGACCAGAGCTCCTTGCAGAAATGCAGGTTTCTAGGTGTGGGGCAGGGAACTTGTAGGCTGAGCCTGGAGCATCTGACAGTGCCTCAAAGTACAGAAGCTAATGCAGACTGTGATGACGTCAAAAGATCTCAGGAACCACCTGAAGGGGCTCCCACTGCCCAAAATGAGATAATCTGAGCATCTGATTACAATGAAACAGAATGTATAAGTAAAAATGCACAAGGCCTTAGTGTTATTTATAAAAGAAAGCCCCCATAAATAAAACTCATTCCTTCCCTTCCAAACAGCCCTGTTGATGAGGGAAAGCTAACAAAATAATGTTGGATTATCAGTATACAAGGAATTACATATTAAGAAATATTGCTACATTATGGTTTTAATCACATAATTAATTTGGATAAGGATGCCTACTATTCAGTGAATGGTTTGTGGGGAGAGAACCAAATATTTACATAGTGCCAAAGAACCCGTTACTTACAGGTCATAAGGGGAAAGGTAATCACAAGGGTCACCAGCCCAACACTGGGCTCAGTCCCAACACCACTAATAGCGAGAAAAGCAGACGTTTGGGGCCTCCTGTGATGCACTGTGACATCCCACTGCCACCACAAGGAGCACTTGTCAAAATACTCAGCCTTAAGCCACTAAACCCTTGGGATTTAGCTTCAATCTTACAGAAAACACAGATATCACAGGGATGAGTTAAGGTGACATCAAGACAATAAAATAAATCCACAAGGTAGAACATTCTACAGGGCAATTGATCTACGTTTTTAATTCAGGAGAAGTAAAGGAGAAGGGAGGTTCCATATCAGAAAAAAACTGAAGAAACATAACAGCCACATATAGGTATCTGGACTCTGTTATGGTTTGAACAAATCAAAATATTTGGGGGACAAATGGGGAAATTGATTAATTTTGTTAAGTGTGATAATGAAAGTGTAGTTAAGTATGAAAATGTCATTTTTTAGAGAAGCTTCTGAAGAATTTGGGGTAAAGTGGCATGATTCTATATTTTACTTTAAAATAGTTTGTCATAGGAGCAGAAGTACAACATACAGAATACAACCAATAATACTGTAATACCTGGTCTGGCAATCGAGTAAACACACTTGTCATGGCAAGCATCTAGTAATGTATATAATTATCGAATCACTGTTATACACCTGAAACCCACATAATAATGTACATCAACTTTATTTCAATAAAAAATAAAATACTTTTAACAGCAGACAGAGTAAATATGGCAGAAAATAACTATTAAGTCTAGATAATAGATACATGGGTGACACCATATGACTATACTTTTCTGGAGGTTTGAAATTTTTCATACTAAAAAGAAAATAAAAGGAACTAAAGAGCAGGAGGAAGGCCCCCACTCACCAGAATGACCGTGTCCTGAGGGGCCCATGCTATTCCTGTCTCATTTCACTCAGTCATTCAACTAACCCTTTCTAAGAGCCTAATTTGTGAGGGTAAACAATAATTTTAAAGCTACATGAAGAAATCACAAGTGCAATGAAAACCTGTATGAGCCCTCGCGGGGCGGTTGGATCTGCGCCCAGCTGCGGCGTTCTGACAGGACACACGTCTTGCGCCTGCCCCAGGAGGCAAGGACGGAGCAGCTCCCCGGCTCAACGCTGAACCCCTTCTCCAGCCCCTCGCTCTGACCCTCTAGGCGGTCGCAGGGCAGACCTCACGCTGATGGCCTGGGGAGGTCGGCCCTTGTGCCCAAGGAAGGTCATCCTCCTGTCACGACCAGGGATGTTACATTAGTTAGAATGTTTAGGAGACTAGAACTAGACTGCCCCCAAGGATCAGCAGATAGAATTCTCTCCCCATGATTTTACAGATGCAAAAGCTAAGGCTTAGAAAGGTAAAGGGAGAGATGCAAGATTTCACAGCTCTGTGCAAAAGAGCCCAGACTAGAATCCAGGTTTTCCGACCTCGGCCTGAGTTCTCTGCTTGACACCACACGACCTCTCATTTGCTCTCTGAACTTCCAGAGTCCCAGGGTGCCCACTCCTACTTCAGTGCAAGTCTACAGTGCCGAGCAAGGCCAAGCCTCGGGTGAAATCTCCACACAGGGAAAAGCTCCAGCACAGAGAGAAACTGAGACGAGCCCATGGTAGCTGTTCTTTGAAATGGGTCATCCTCCTCAGAACCAGAACCTGCTTCTCGGGGCTGGTGTGTGTGTGGGGGTGGGGCCACAAAGAGGAAGGTGACCCAGCAGAGGATATTTCATCATACACTTCTCCAAACTTGTATTTCAGATTCCCCTCTCCAGCCAATCAGAGCTCACACTTTCTCTCGCATGCCATGTCTCCCTCTCAGTTCTATTTTGAATCTGGGCTTTTAGCTCAGACTAGTTCTATGATCCTGGGGCCCTGGATGGTAAAGCGGATCCTGTGTGAGCAGCCATGCAGGGGGTGAGATGTGGGAGGTGGAGACCCCAAGGAGTTCCCTCCTCCAGAAAAGTGCAACCCTCACGAACTAGCACTGGAAAGACTGGTGCCTGCTCCTGTGTCTCCTACAAAGCTGTGGTCTTAGGGGTAAGAAGGCATTGAGAGGTGCTGACCAACTCCTGTCCATCCTTCAGGTCTCTCATTCAACATCACTTCCTACAGGAAGCCTAGAAAACCACAAACCAGCCTAGGGCCCTTACTACACACTCCCATAACCCCCTTCTTCCCTATCATTGCATTTATCACAGATATTATAGTTGCTTGCTCAATTTGCTGACTTTCTGTGTAGTGACAGTAAGTTCTGTGAGGTTGAGCAATGCTTGTTACTCACTGAATCCCCAGCATCAAGCATCCTGCCTGAACACAGTGGAAGCTGGCTAAACACGGGGTGGCAGTGGGGCTTACAGTCTCCTTAACAAGAACAGCAAGTGCCTAACAGGCAAAGGTAGTTCAAAGGAGAAAAAAGCAACGTCTAGCTTGGTTTCCCAGAAGAGGAATATTTGTAGAGACCTTGAAGAATTTAGACATGCTGACATGATCATCTTAGCTGGATTTAGGAGCCATGTGAACACATGGCAGGAGAATTTAAGGCAGGTCCCACAAACTGCTCAGTTTGCAGCGTGGGCTCATGAAGCTCAGAAACGATGAGACATCTGCAGCACCCACGACCGGCACCAGGGGGAGGGAAGGAGAGTCTATGCTTAGTAGAACATCAAAAAAAGAACTTCTAGAACTTTACAGCCCTTTTAAAATTCCACTGCAAGAAACCTTTCCTATGTCAGTCCTAAATTATTCCTTCTTTGACATTACTCATCTCCCTTTTGCTTTGCTCTCCGAAGACTAAAATCAGCTAATCACGATCCTCTGAAAAAGGAGGTTTGTTGCTTTAAAAACCATTTTGAAATATCACAATACAGTAAAACTGGCTTATTACCTAGGAAAGGAAGTGACCCAGACGGGCTGCGCTGAGCGTGTCCTGTGAGAAGCCCAGCCAGCACGCAGACTGCTGGCCACCTGCATGGTCAAATTACTACATCTAATTATTTCTAGCTGTCAGTCTGGGATAATAAAGCACCTGTATTTCAGTATCTAGGTCAGAGATGACAAGTAAAAAGTAGATCCACAGTGTTACAGAGGGATAATTAAAGAACAAATGGGATTCATGAGAGATTGAATTATCTCCGCTCAAAGCCCCCCCACCCCCACCCCATCCATCACAGCATACTTGGAATCACCGAGAACTGAGGATAGAGAGCAGGCCAGAGCGGCGACCGGAACCCGCATCAGTGAGTGCAGGTGGCCCGGGCGAGGGCACCATACGGCAGGCGGCAGGCGCTGCACAGGCCACAGGAGGGATGACATAAGGGGCGACAGACCGACCTGAGGCAAGGCAGGAGGCAGGTGTGTTTGGCAAGTGGACTCCCAGCATAAGAGACGGTTAGATGTCAGAAGACCCCTGAGCTTTAGCTGACACTGGGGGGTAAGAACAAGGACGGAGTTTTCATCTGATGCACAGCGCCCACCCCCTTTTCCCTTTCTCTTCTACAGCTCATTGTCAAGGGAAACTCTCCCAGGAAGACACTGACGGGAAATGTCAACCACCTAGGCCACAGACAGCATTGTGGGTCTCTGGGTGGCCAAAGGCAAAAGGGGAAGAGCACCCCAATAGCACCGCCTCCCCACTCACCCCCAGCACTGGCCCTTCTCGCCAGCTGCTGCATCCTCAAAATTTATTTTTGACTTTTCATTGTCCCATAAGATCATTCAGTCCCTCCCACCCCGGAAAGGACACTGAGCAGGAGCGTGAACCCTGTAGCTCTGCATGGGCCTGACCAGGGCTAATGTTCCTTGAGGGCACACGCCAGTGCTGCCTTACTGACCCAGCACCTTGGCCCCGCCACTGCCTGGGGAGTGGGTCCCTGTCAGGCTCCTCTGCTGCTCCAAGGCAGGTATCCAATGGTCTCTGGGACACCGCACTTGGTCGGGGGAAGGGGTGGGTGCAGCAGAACCCAAGCGCTCCTCTGCGTGCGGAATTCAGCCTACACAGAGGCCGCTGGCAGAGGGCGGCAGAGAGACAGGGTCCACCCGAACAGCTCCCCTCCCAGTTACCCATATTTGTGGGGAGACGGGCTCTTTGTTGCCATTTAATGACTATGCCCATGCGAACTCAGCTGGTGCTCCCCGTCCAGAAGGAATGTAGCTGGGGAGGCCGCATAGCAGCTCTCACCTACTGGAAAACAAGCCGCCCTGCCGAGCGAGAGAGAGTTAATGCTGCGCTGGGTACCACTGACTTGGAGCGCCTGGCCAGGGCTCTCCACACTACTTCCCAAGCAAGAGGCCTCGTCTCAGTTTCCGGCCGAGCTGCCAACAGAAGGGACACTGGAGCAGATGCGAATACTGTCGGAGAATGGGTCCTCCCTGGGCCCTACCGAAATGCTGACTCTAATTCTCCTTAACACAGCAGAGGGAAGGTGAGCATGTGGCCTGGCTGCCTGAAACTAACCAGTTGCCAGAAGCAAAGTCCTTTCTGGGGATTCTAGCTGCATCATTCCAGCCTTTCGTGAATGACTCAAGGGATCTTTAAAAACAGGTTCTATGAAGATAAAAAATGTCTTCTCATCAACAAAATGCTGCCCGTGCAAGAAAATATTCTAAATGAAGCTTGCCAGACAAAATTCAGATATTCTCTTTCCAAAATATTCAACCATAGGTTTTCAGTTAAACATCCAAATTCTTTAGCACATTGAAAATAAGGTTTTACTGCTTAAAATTTTTTATTTACTCGGTATTTTCAGAAGCTTGCCTATTGACTACACATCAAAATGTGCTTCTAGAGCTAGACTGTGATCCTTGGCACCCAGTAAATAGGCCTCTCTAAGGCTCCTCTGAGAGCCACTATGGCGTTCGGGAAAAAATTAAAACATGCAAGAAAAGGCACTTTGAAAATTATAAAGCACTAGCTACATACTAGATATTATGAATATTAAATATCAAATCCCGAGTATGCTGCCTAGGATTTGCTCAGAATAATGGCAGAGGGGAAAAGGGGAATAAATAAAGCAGATTCATCACAAGTAGATTAGTTATTGAAATTGGACAAGGCATTTACAGGGGTTCATTATACTAGTCTCTCTCCTCTTTATATATTTTAAATTATAATAAAAAGTTTAAAATAGCAAAACTGGGTGGACCCTTGGATATTTGAAACATAAGCCCTTTTCATTTTGTGAACAAAGGGGGAAAAAAATGCAGTCCTGAGAGGCTGAGTGACCTTCTTGAAGCCACACAGCTAACTGCAGAGCCAGGATCCAAAATTCTGAACTCCCAGCTCTGGGCTCCTTCTGTGGCTCCACACCAGTGGCCTCAGGCAGGAGTGGATTCCTGTGGTTATTATCTCCAATATTCCCCAAGTTCTTTGAGCTCCCAGGTGTGTCTGGGAGCATGCTCGTACAAGGACAGGTGGGGGTCAGACTTGGAGCTAGAAACAGCAAGGTAGAGGGCCGGAGCCAGAGAGCCTGGGCACTCTCCAAAATGAGCAGAGGCCAGGGGAGGGAGGAGGTTCCGCCAGGCCTGTGCTGTCACTGACACCTGAAATGAGAATGCCCAGAGAACTTGACCTTGGCCTATGAGACATGCTCATTTGGCTCCCCTCCCCTCCCAGCCTTTCCAGACCACCACCTATTTCCCAAATACTAGGGCCCTGGTCAAGGAAATTCTGAGTTTCCAGGTGTTCAAGGAAGTAGGTTGGAGGCAAATTTTATTTGCCAGGGCGCACTGGGGTGAAGGAAGGGATTCCAGAGAGTGAAACTCTGGAGTTTGGGAAGGCCCCCTCCAAGCCTGCAGAGATAGGGGTGGGGTGGGAAAGGAGCTGCCCCCTGGACTCCCAAGGCAATGTGGGAAACAAGGTAAGTCTGAGGTCCCCTTGCCCTCCAGGGGGGTACTCTGGCATCACAGTCCTTGTGGCCTTCACCACTGGACAGATGGGAACCGGAGAGGGCACCAGGTGCCTGGGCAGCTGAGCACTCATGGCCAGGTGACCCAAGTCCAAGCAGAGCCCCGGGAGAGGGCAGAGAATGGCCAAGCTTGGGGATCGTGGTGCCCTGAGGCCCCTGTCACATTCGGTTGGGTCTGGGGACTCCATTTCATCCACTCCCACCCCCAGATGTCCAGCCACGCCCGCTGCATGGGGAATCCCTGGCCTGTCCCCTTTGTCCCTCACTCTGGTCCCTGAGCTACCCACCAGAGCCCATCACATGTCACTTCTGCACCTAGCCCCTGCATGCACACCCTCCCCAGGTATCTACTTTCCCTCTACGATAAAAGGGAGTGGCCCCAGTGGCCCCGGCTCACAGGCCCAGAACCCCTCGACCCTGAACTGACACCCCCAGGAGACTTCAAGTTCTGCAGACCCACAGCGATGGGCGGGTCAGCCCCCGCGTGGACGCAGCTCCATCCTCTGCCATGTCCCAGCCCCCTAACCTGCCCTCTGCCCCCTGCCCCAGCCCCTGTCTCTTGCTTTGGTCCCGGCCCCCTAGCCCCTGCCCCGGCCCTGGTCCCCTGCCCCGGCCCGGAAAGGCTCACCATGGCGGCCGCTCGCCTCGCCTGCTCGCCTCGCAGCTGGGCCTGCCCACCCCTACTGCTCCAGATATAGCCGCCTCCGCGGTTGTGACATCCTGGGCGGGCGGGGGCCGGGACGGACACACTGGGCCAGCAGTCGCCCCGCAGCATCGTAGCGCCCGGAGGGAGGGGCCGGGCAGGTCATAATCGTGGCGCCCCGCCTCCCGCGGCTGCAGCCCAGCCTCGCGTGTCGCCAGCCTGGGTCCCGCAGCCCTTGGGGCTGCCGTTCTGGCTCCGGCTGCTGGGAGAAAATGTGAAACTGCACTTAAAATGTTCGCCGCCTTGCAAACTTTCGTTCTCTTCCTGCTCCAAACACTGGCCGCGGCCGGCAGGACTGCCCAGGCAGGAAAGGCGCCTCCCTGGGGCTTAGCTGAGGGTCCTCCTCCTCTCCCAGGAGAGTGCAGGGTGGTCCCTGGACTACCACCAGGTACAGCCCCAGCGGCCTCTGCTCTGGCAGTCACGGGAGAAACATACAGAAAACTCCTGGTACACAGCGTTTTTCGGTACCGCAGCTGCTCCTGTCTCTCCACCCCAGGGCGTTATCAGGCCTCCAGCGCTACTTTCAAAACTCTTTCTTGAGATAGTTATCATTCCTCTTCCCTCTTCCTACTTTTAAGTCCTAGATGTAGAGAATGACCTCTGGGTTCTCGCTGCCTCCTGGCTCAGTAATGGGACCTCAGCTGCGTATTGAAGGGCAAGGCTTTCCTGCTTTCCCTCCGGTTGGAGAGGGGTGTGGGCTGCTGGGTCTGGCCTTGCAGGAGCCCCTCTCTGCACAGTTCAGATTCTGGCCACATTATTAAACCTCCCTCTGCCTCTGCCCTGCCTCCCCAAACCCCCTCCTGCCCAAGTGGCGGACAGAGTCATTTGCAGCCCTTGGTCTCACTGCAGAGACCACCTGTGCTGAGACATGTAACACATCTCCTGACTTCTCTCCCTTTCCTCAGGCACCCCACCAACCCCAGTCACTTCAGGCAAATTGATGGCTTTTCACTACAGAGAGCTGCTTTGACCAGATGGAGTTACTCTCCAAGTTGCAACCACAGATACAGATGAACCTTCCCTTCCCTTCATAAGGGGTGCCCATCTCTAGCCTGTAGAGAATGAGAATGCTTTTTTCCTATGTAGCAATTTGTTCTGCTGACTGCCCACTTGTATATTTTTCCTATTTATACTATGAGCTTCTAGAGGTCAGGACATGTGTCTTAATCATCTTTGCATCCAAGGCAGTACCAAACACTTTACCTATTGACACATGCAGTGCTTACTAAATCATGAACTGAATTTTGTCTAATGTTAAATGCTGAAAATTGAGAGTCATGATAAAGCTAACCTTCAAGCACATGGTAAATGATCAAAAAAGGATAATGACGGTTATTAACTATGTATTTCTCTCTCTTCAAAACTCCTATAGCACAGTCTAATACTTCTTCCACACATGGATCACTTCCTACTTTGAATACTAGGTATGTGTGAGTGTACATGTGTTTAAATATTCCTACTAAATCAGAACACCTTGAGGGCAGGGGTTGTGTTACTCATCTTAGAGCCCTCCCCATCAAAGTATCTAGTTGAATGCATCAAAGATGCTCAATAAATTGTGGAATAAATTGATTTTTCAAGTTTTCTTTGTGAACAAGCAAGAATGTTGTGAACAGATTCTTAATATCTTAATGACAATACTAGTGATTATGATGGCATTCAACTACTTTCACTATTACTGATGTCGGGGTTCTTGTGTGTGGAGTTGAAGAATGAACTTAGCAAACACCCAAGGTAGAAGAGCCAGGGAGTGGCTTTAATGACAGGACAGAGGTCCTGGCTCATGCCAGGAAGGGACAAGAGAGCCTGTAGTGGTGCCTTTTCTAGGGGTTTTATAGGTAGGTGAGGATTTTGGGGAAGCTGAAAAAAAGGCTTAGGGGCGTGGACTTGTTAAGTGATCCCTGAGTATTTAGAATTAACTTAACACAAGAAATTTACTGCCCTGATTTCTCCCTGGGATACCAGAATCTTGGTCTAGGGAGCATATCAAACAAGGCCGCCTGCCCAGCCCCCAAGGAGGGCTGAGTTACTGTCTGCTAAATAGTAAGTTAAGAATCTTACTACTTAACTTCCTGGGTGTTAAAATGCAATCTTATCTTTGCCATGGAATCTTTCCTGCCTTGTACTATGTTGTTTGTGACTGGGTTTGCCTGCTATATTAATTGCCCAGGTTATATATTACTTGATTAGGAGCTGAAGGAGGAAATGCAGCATCTGGGCAAAGTTAAAGATAAGCCAGGCCTTTTAGCATCAGGCTGAAGTAAATTTTACAATAGCCTCATTTAATTAACACAATGAAGACAGGACTATGCTGAGGTATTTTCTTATCTGGGGGATGTTCAAACATTCCAGGCCAAGTTACTCTTGGCTTTTTAGTCTTAACTAATCTCACTGAAGAATGCTTATATTCCTAGTTTGATAATTTACTTTAGAGAATTAATGAGACTCTGACTTTGTTTAATACAGAGTTTTGGTAGGGGTCTTTTTCCGGAGGCCCTCACCCTACTCTGACTACACCCACAGTTCCTGCCTCATTACGACACCCTCTGAACCTCATCAAACTTCCCTTTATGAGGTTTGCAGCTGGAGGGTGCCATGGCTTCCCCATAAATGCTAGGTATAGCATCCTCTTTGGCTCCAGGGAGTTTTTAAAAGGGGGTAGCTGGTATGGACTGAATCATGCCCCCCACCAAATTCATATGTTGAAGCCCTAAATCCAATGTGTATTTGGAGATCTGACTGTATTACCTACCTTTCCAGAGGTAATTAAGGTTAAAGAAGGTCATAAGAGTGGGGCCCTAATCCACTACAACTGCTGTTCTTATAAGGAGAGGAAGAGACAGGAGGAGCAGTGCAGGGGAGGGCCGCCTGAGGACATGGGGAGGGCAGCTGTCCGCAGACCCGGAAGACACTCTCACTGAAACTCACCCTGCTGGATCTCAGTCTTGGACTTCCAGCCTCCAGAACTGTGAGGAAATTAATTTCTTTTGTGTGACCCAACCAGTCTGTGGGATTTTGTTATGGCACCTGGGGCAGACTAAGGCAGTGACTTTTGGATCTTTGGAATAAAAAGATGTTTACTTCTTTTTGGTTTTTAAGTCCTCTGACTTAACAATTATTTGACCTGTGGCCACCGAGGTTTCACTGAGGCACTCTATTCCCACCTCCATCCTGTGCCTTTCTCCCTGAGAGGGAGGGAGGGAGGAAGGAAGTTAGGAAGGAAGGAAGGAAGGGAGGGAGGGAGGGAGGGAGGAAGAGAGGGAGAGAGGAAGAAAGAAAGAAGAAAGAAAGAAAGAAAAAGAAAGAAGGAAGGAAGGAAGGAAGGAAGGAAGGAAGGAAGGAAGGAAGGAAGGAGAGAGAGAGAGAGAGAGAGAGAGAGAGAGAGAGAGAGAGAGAGAGAGAGAGAGAGAGAAAGAAAGAAAGAAAGAAAGAAAGAAAGAAAGAAAGAAAGAAAGAAAGAAAGAAAGAAAGAAAGAAAGAAAGAGGAAAGGAAAGGAAGGAAGAAAGGAAGGAAGGAAGAAAGGAAGGAAGGAAGGCATGTTTTGTTAGTCTCTGTGATAGTTCATTTTATGTGTAAATTTTAGTGGGCCACAGGATGCCCAGACATTTGGTCAGACATGATTCTGGGTGTGTCTTGAGGGCGTTTTTGAAAGATGGACATTTGGGTCACTGGACTGAGTACAGCAGATGGTCCTTCTGAGCGGGGGGCGGGGCTCATCCAGTCCACTGAAGACTTGAATAGAACAAAAAGCCTAAGGAAACGGCTGCCTGCTTGACTGTGTGAGCTGGAACATCAGCTACAGATCTGGGACATCTCAGCCTCTATAATGACATGAGCTAATTCCTTATAATAAATCTACAGAGATAGATACAGAAGTAGAGACAGAGATAAAGCTCTCCATCTAGATGTATAGATATAGACATATCTCCTATTGGTTATGCTAGGCAGGAAAATAGACATGAGCGGGGTGGAAAGAGAAAAAGGCCAGGAAAGTCCACTAAAAAGACCCAAAGTTAATCAATTAAAACCCAAAAGCCAGGAGTAACTTGGCCTGGAATGTTTGAATGTTCCCCAGATGAAGGAAGGTACCTCAGCATAGCCCATGTCTTTATTGTGTTAACCATGCAGGTCCAGCCATAAACAACGTAGTAAAAAGCAGGAAGAATTCCATCTTAGAGATTGTATTTTAATACCCAGGAAGTTAAGAAGTAAGATTCTTAACTTATTCTTTAGCAAACAGACAATAACGCAGCCCACCTTGGGGACTGGGCAAGTGGTCTTGTTTGACTGCTCCCAGACCAAAAATGCCCAGTACCCCAGGGAGAAATCAGAGCAGGAAGTTCCTTGTGTTAAGTTAATTCTAAGTATTCAAAGACCACTTAACAGGTCTGCATCCCAGGCCTTAGTCACATTCCTAAAGAATCCTTAAAAGGGTGAACCCCCAACCTTTCGGGGTGCTCGTCTCTTTGAAGTCACCCACACTTTCTAAGTGTGTAACCTTTCAATCTTAAACTTTCTCTCTCCAACCTTTCAGGGCGCCTCTCCTTGCTGAGGTTGCCTGCTGCACTCTTTCTCTCTTTATCTTTAAATAAAACTTTTACTCTGCTTCATTACTGTGTCTCTGCCCTTCAATTCTTTGTTGCGGCGGGGACAAGGACAGAGCAAAATACACAATGCTTCCCCAACAGTTCTGTTTCTCTGGCAAACCCTAACATAGTCCCCTTGTGGCAAGTGAAGAAGATGAAGTCAAATCCAGACTATTTACAAGAAAGCAACTTCCTGGACAGTGTGATGTAGGCCTTGTGAGAAAATCACCGCACCTCTGCCACATTCCAGCTACTATGTGCGTATTTCTTCTTGAATGAATATTTTTGCTGTAGGGTTACATTCTCAAATATAATAATAATAGTGATAGCCTAAAAAACTGGGCCACACCCACCTGAGTAGGAGGTAGTTTCTATCATCCAGGAGAAGAGTCTTCATATTTATGTACTTATCACTTATACAGTACTTCCTGAGCCCTTTCTATGTACCAAACACCATGCTAAGGGCTCGCCCCTTTCACTGCTTCCAAAAACCATAGAAATTAAGATTTTTATTTTCCCCATTTACAGACAGAGAATTTGAGACCTAGAAATGTGAGCTCTTATTCCTGATCAACAACTGGTAAGAGACAGAGCTGTGGTTGCCCTCAGGGTGTCTTGAGACCACAGACAGACTCAAATGTGTAACACTACCTCTAAACTGGAACTGAAGGAGCAAACTGTGGATAGGGAGGGCTTGGCTTCATTCTCTTCACTTAAACTTTGAGAGTCCAGATGTCCAGGCTGGTGCTCCAGGTGGTGGATGCTGAAGGTGGAGTTTACCCTGAGGGAGCCTGCGGGCCCCTGAGGCAGAGATACAGGAGAGACCTGCTAACTTCCAGGTGCCTGAAGGGCTGCAGCCAACCAGTGAATTCCAGAGGCAGGCTACATTTTATAATCAGATTACCTGTATTTAGGAGCTCACCATACTTATTTCACTTTGGTCATCCCCTAGCCTCAGGCTTGTTTCTTATGTGCTGCAGGGCACCAAGAGAAGGCAGGTTGGGCATTCGGCCACACTAATCACAGATGAAGAGGTGCCCTTCAGGGTCTGCATGTCTGCAGCAGCTGGAACCATCAAGGGAATACAAGAAATCTCGGGACAAATTTGGAGCCACCCAGTGCAGCTTGGCCTTCTCCCTGCGTCTCCTTTCAAAACCAAAACCTTGGAGGCTTTGGGCTGTTTTGCTGCAGGCTGGGAAAGACACTGGTTTTCCCCTGCTCACAATCCTTGCACCTTTCAGCGCATCACCTCCATAGCATTGGCTTTGAACCCTGTGAAATTCACCTCCCCTTTGAGCAAGCAGGCAGCCCTTCAGATGAACAGCACAGAGAACTCAGCAGAAAGATGAGGACTCAGCAAAAAACCTCGGGGTCCAGGACAGACTGACAGGTGTAAAGAACATGGGGGTGGGGGGCACTCAGGAAAGCCCACCTCATAGACTGGCTCAAGGTAACTAGAGGCCAAGCAGGAACATCAGGGGCTCTGTCACAGATCAGGTGACCTCCTGCTTCAGCTGCCAGCCCCTAAAAGAGGCACCAAAAGATCTGGGTAGGATGAATTGGCCCCACAGGAAAGAGAAGGCAGTTGGCTCATTTTCTTCTCTCTGAGGCCTTGATGTTCTGAATATAGTTAATTCTTCCCCTATTGGATATTTCCTGCCTATTGGACACTGAAACAATAGCTTGAATTTCTCTTTTTTCTGGTCACTTCATATATTGCTATGGGCATTGGAAAGTGACATAGTCTTTCTGGAACACCTGTTGGTGGTATGTTAAGAGAGCTGGAAAACTGTTCTCACCCCTGATGTCATAGATGTTATGGGAAAACTATCCCAAGAAAATAGCTCACAAGGAAAATAACAGTACTGTTTTAAGGCATTTTCACATGCAATCTGTTTAGGGCTGTCATTTATATTAGCAAAACGTCGGAAATACCTGAAATGGCCAACAATTTAATAGGAAGGAAATACTATGCAGCCACTAAGATAAAGTAGTGGGTTGAACTGTGGCCCCCAAAAGATATGTCTGCTCAGGACCTCACCTGTTATTGGAGTAGGTCTTTTTAGAGGTAATGAGGAGCTCTCAAAAGATCATCCTGGACCAGGGTGGGTCCTAAATTCAGTGACAAGTTCCCTTATAAGAGTCAGAAAAGGAGACACAGAAACGCAGGAGGCCAAATGGACATGAAGGCAGAGACTGGAGTCTCCCAGCCAGAAGCCAAGGACCTGCAGCCATGGGAGCATGGAGCACACAAGGAAGGGCTCTCCCTGACACCTTTGAGGGAAGCCTCGATTTGGGACTGCTTGCCTCCAGAGCTGCGAGAGGACAAATTTCTGTTGTTTCAAACCACCCAGTTTGTGGTAATCTGTTACAGCTGTTCCAGAAAATAAATACAGATAGTAAGAAAGTAGATAATATTAGAAACTGAGTAGGTGATGATAATAAATGGAAAAAAAAACCATGCAGAGCTCAAAGTGGGGGAGAGTATTATAATAAACAGATCAGATATGATATCAAAGAGAAGATGTGGGTAAAGCCGAAGGATATCCAGAATCTCTCACCTGGCTTTAGTGAGGGGTGGATTTATGGGTGATTTTACCCATATCAATGGGTAATTACCTGGGCAACCAAGGGCTTATCTGAACCTGAGAGGTTGGGGTGAGGTCTCCCTTGCTTCTGCTGAAGCAGGAGAGAGAAACAGCCCCAGACAACAGTTTGTAAGCAATAACAGGGTTTTAAACTTTATTTCTCCCTTTGACTGATTTCAGTTTTAGAGGTTTTAGAGGTATTTTGTCTCCCGGGATTTCCTCTTGCTGGAGTTACAGAAGATACAGACTATTTTATTTTCACTGGTATTTTAATAAGGTTGTTTAAATGAACAGAAAGGCTTACAAATGAATGAATAGAAATGCACAAACAGACATTTACAAATATAATAAGTAATGTGGACTGTTAAACCCAAAAATAAAGCCCACTCATTCCGTGTGGCAGCAGAGCCAGGCTAGGATTCACGCCATTTTTCACTCTAGTCAATTTGATGTTTTGGGTTTTGACCCCAGCCATATTGCCTCACAAATCCATTTTTAAAATTCGAGTACTCCCCAAAACCCTACCTACCTGCCCCTGCTTCCCTGTTGCAAACTTTTGCCTTTCAGAGTGGATTCACCCTTCTTGCTCCAGAGATCCCTGGCCTTTGTCTTTAGCCAAACAAAATACTCTCTCACAAACCGTTACCTCCCCAGCCACCAGACCCCACCCTCCCTGTAAGCCCAAAGTAAAAGGCAGGGCAGAGAGCATATCATTTTTTGGCCTAGTACCTTATTACTCTCAACACCCCAGAGTAAGTGTTAATTTGCAGTAGCCTTTGTAAGTGTACACAGAGCTCTAGTGGACCATTTCAGTCTTAATTAAATGTCCTTATATGAAAAGTCAATATCCATTTAGTCTATTTCAAATATCTTTACCTTTTTTTGATAAACAGCTTAACCATCCTATTTTGTAACATTAAATATCATGCACTGTTTTCAGTCCTCCATTCTGTGTGTGTTAATATCTTTCAAAGTTTTTCATCAACTTCTGTTCAATACAAAAATATTATAAAGAAAATAAGGCAGATAATTTTTATTCCTGTCTTTGAAGGGAGAAAATAATGACCCAAGACTAAGTGATCTTTGAAAAGTTATGGAGCAAATTAGTGGCAGAGCCAGAAACAAAGACAGCCCAGTTCTATATCCACAAGTACACATTATAGTAACATATTTTCTTTCATCTTCCTCAAAATCATTCCACTTCTTTAAAAAATAAAAAAGCAAGGACTAAAACAGAGTGCATAATATAGTACAATTGTGTTTCTTTTAAAAGGAGAAAATAGGATCTATATCCATTTTTTTTGGCATATGTACAAGAAACTCTAAAAGAAAGAAGTAAAGAGTGCCGGCCACCTCTGGGAGACAGGAGGGACTTGCTGGAAGGAGGACAGGATGGGGTGGTTTCACCCTAGGCCTTCTGTTACTTTTCTAAACTATATGAATGTACTACATATTCAGGAAATTAAGTATGCTCTCAGAAGAACACAGAGAAAGGTGTGGAACTTGTTTGAGTAGAGTCACCACAAAGGCTCACTCCTGTGCCGTGAACGAGCAGCAGGCCTTCCGTGGCATGACTAAATGACACTCCTGGCTCCTGCCACATCTCACCTAAGTAATGGCAACACTGAGAAAGTTCAGCACCTGCTCACTCTATGCTGTGCACCGTTTGCGTGTTTATGCCTGCTAGTGCCATTTACTCCTCAGAACAAACCAATATAGTTAATACAATTACTGTCCTCACTAAGAGAAAGAAACTAAGGCACAGGAAAGATAGTTTGTCCAAGGTTGCAGCAGGAGCACCAAGATATGTGGTCCCACGGCACACAGTCTCAAATGCCACCCAGCTCTGCCCCTCCTTATACAGCAAAATGACTCCAGTGGATGTAGGCCTAGTTTCTCAAAAAGAGCCTTGTAAAAATCCATGATTTCCAGGAGGATTAACAGGGCATGTCTTTCAGCCATTGCCTCTTGCATCTTTGAAACAGCTAATTGTCACCTAAGGCACCAAGAAATCCATCAACAGGACAGAAAAGTAGTACTTAGTACTCAGTACTAAGTAGTGAGGGGCTAGGATCCTCAGAATGTTTCAGAGCAGTGGGTCCCTGCTGGGTGGAGGCTGCCACCCACTGTCAGAGTCCAAATGCCCAGGGTGACCTAGAGTGGGTAGGTGGCTCTTTTGGGGTGTAAGGCAATTTTACCAACTCTCCAACTTGGCAGTGGACTAGGGAGAGTGAGCAAAACTGACACACTTTGGAGGGGATCAAAGATATTCAGTGGCTTCATTTCAGAGAAGGAAGCCAGAGGCTGCTGGTAACCAAGAACCTGGCTTATCTACATGAGTCATCTGAAGGAATCACCAGCCTATGTTTCTATCTCCACCAAAGGACGCCAGCCAGGCTGGCTCTCTCATCACAGGTACACTGGGAAAGAACGTCTGCTGTGCCTTTTGCCTGCAGGGAGCTAAGCAAGGATGCTGGTAAAACAGGTGCCTTCCTCCCCCACCCCTGCCCCACCTGCAGCCCCGGCACTGGCGTTCACACTCCCAAATTTGCTGCTTCGATTTCTTCCTTCCTCTAATTACCAAGGCCAAACCCAAGTTCATTTCATAAGTCTTTATTACAAGGACTCATTCCGGATATTATAAGGGATATAAAAACATGAACTCTGGGGCCAGTCTGCCTGGATTCAGATCCTGTCTCTGCCACTTAATAGCCATAGGACAAGGCAAGTCACTTAGCCCTCCTGTGTGTTTTGTCATCTCTAAGATAGGGATTCAGTACCTACCTCATGGGCTTGTTATAAGACTGAAATAATATATGTGAAGTGCTTAGAATGGTGCCTGACGCACCAGGACCTTACAAATGTTCGCTGTGGTTGCGATTGCTTTTAGAAGGCATGAGCTCCACCCGCACAGGTTTCTTTGGCGAAACAAGGTATGACCCCGAGACAGTTAAGGCAAAGCAAGCATCTGCGGACTTCACGACGTGGTTCAGCCAGTACGTGCAGACCAGCTGGAAAGAGAAATACCATAGGCACAGTGGCCAGGGAAGCCCTCAGCAATGGAGGCATCTGCCTGAGGAGCCTCGAGAGTGAACAGGCTAGAGGCAGATGAAGTACAAAGGGAAGCACAAGGCCTGAGTGGCTCTGGGGGTGAAACTGACCCAACAGTCTGGATGGGGGGTTTGAGGACGAGGGGAGAGGAATGTGGGTCTAGGTTTTCTCTGCAGTTGGAAATGTAATGAGACAAACCCCGAGAGGTCAGAGATGGAGCTGGAGACCAGGGGCCATTCAGACAAACTTCAGTCCGTGAGAGGAGAAAAACTAATTGGGAGAGCATGCAGCAGGGGGCCAGGCTGTGGGCACAGCTTGGGGACACACTCCCCCGATGCGTGAGGGCCCAGAGAGGAGAGGCCGCTGAAGAGACAGAAGGGAGGTGGAGGACCGGCAAGGAGCCCAAGGGGTGGAGCGCCACCACACTGGGAAAACAAGCCTTTTACACATATACCCCTGAGGGTGAGAAACTGCTACAGTCTAAGGACCATATAATTTGGTTTTCTGAAGGAGCCTTTCCATACCAATCATATTGACATTATTGTTAAGGTGACTTTTTCTTATACCGACATAATTCTACAAAATCTTTGTTTTTTAACCAAGTCTCTTATCTCGTGAGTTCCCACCTCAGATGGTAGGAGTGACAGGGGATGTTAAAAGTTTCAAAGAAACTGCTGAAAATAGGAGCTGGGAAGTAGTGTTAAGTATGGGCTTGGGTCAGAATGAAAATCAGAAGTGGGTCGTAAGATCCAACCTGCCTTCAGATCTGGGCCTACTGGCGAATGTGGGCACCTGTGGGCATCCTGCCATTCCATACATCTCAAGCTATCCAGCCACCACAGGAGGACAGTCTGCTCACGTCCCTCCTCCTCAAGCTGCCCTTCCCTGCGTCTTCTTCACCCCTCTCAGTAGAGGTCACCAGCTGCGTCACTCAGTCCCTCACATACAAGCAGTTTTGTCTGCAAACTACAATTGCTTTACAGGTTTTCAAGCACCTGGACAACCAAGAGGACTGGATGATTAAAGAAATAAAACTTAAAGAAAATCAACAACGTTAACAGTGGTTTTTCTGTGTGGTGGGGTAACAAGTCCTATGTTTACATCTATGCAATTTTTAATACTTTCTTGAATATATATGTATTGCTTTAAACCAAGAAAAATATTTGTTGTATTACCAAGAGGCCTTAGAGGCTGACAAACAATACTGGATTTCCATTTCATCGCTGACGACTGGCAGACAGGAATTAATTTCACAGGCTGCTAAGGGCACTGTGCCATTGCCTTTAATTCAGCTTCTCACCAGTCCAAAATACTGAGGTTTCCAGAGGGAGACAAACAAGAGCACCCTACATTTTCCTAGTGAATACTCCATGTACTAACTTCCAAAGCAATGCTACAACAGGGTGGTGAGGGGGCTACTGGCCAGGCCCAGCTAAGCCAGAGGGTACAACTAGCGGAGTGACATGAGGCCCTGCCTGCAGGTCCAGGGGTAGCATCCCACTAGCCCCGGAGTTTTCCTCAAGGACAGGAGGCAGCAGATGGGCACCATTTGCAGTTCGTGGCAGGCCTCCTCAGCCACTTCCTCTGGCTGTTCCACTCAGATGGCAGAGGCTGCTTAAGCACCACTCTGGATTTAGAAAAAATTGACCATCCCAAGCATGAAAGGGCCTGCTCTTCTCTCTCCACTGCAGCCATGTAGTTAGCAGGTGGGCCGAACAGACTGCTTTCCAGGAAGTAAGGTGGCATGACCACTACCCACCCGTTGATCTCAAACTCAAAGTTGCTGTGCTTCTAGGGTCAGAAGAGGGTGGGAGGGTCCAACATGCCAAGAGCCTGTCATAAGATGGGGCTCCTGCGCAGCATGAGGAGGCAGCTCTCCAGGAGCTGACAGGCAGCAAACATCCAAGATTTAAATTTAAAACAGCATGCGGTGTGTGCACTGTGTGTAGTGTGGTGTGTGGTGTGTATGGCATGTGCTGCGTGTGTAGGCTGCACCACCTCTGCTGGAAGGGAAAGCACAGCTTCACCCCCGAGACTACCTCTAAGAATACACACACAGCAAGCGGTGGCTTCCAGGCAGGAAACTTGTGGAAAAAAAGACTTTTTACCCATGTGTAACTTTGCATCAGTACCATATATATATATATACAACTCAAGTATTTTATTTTATTTATTTTTTATTATTTTGGTATCATTAATCTACTATTACATGAGGAATATTATGTTTACTAGGCTCCCCCTTCACCAAGTCCCCCACACACACCCCATTACAGTCATTGTCCATCAGCGTAGTAAGATGCTGTAGAGTCACTACTTGTCTTCTCTGTGTTGGACAGCCCTCCCTGTGCCTCCCCCCACACTATACATGCTAATCTTAATGGCCCCTTTCTTTTTTCTCCCCTCTTATCCCTCCCTTCCCACCCATCCTCTCCAGTCCCTTTCCCTTTGGTAACTGTCAACTCAAGTATTTTTTAAAGTGTACATACACACACACGCAAACACATACACGTGGAAGAATGGGAACGCTGTGCAGAGCCTGTAAACACATCCTCGGGCCCAACCCCCAAGAGCAGGCCTGTGTCCCCTCCCACACTGCCTGTTCTGCTGCCTCCCCCTCAGCACCCCCAGAAGCCTCATCCCCCTCCTGGTCTGTTCATACCCCTACATTATACACCATCTGTTCTGCATTGTATTCTCAGAACCCCATGGAACTAGGTCGGCTAACTCTAGCTAGTGCTATCCTTTTAAATATATTTGCATATTAAGACTGAACTTCAGCCAGAGTGTCAGATTTTAGAATCAAGGTGCAGTGAAAGGAACAGTCAGGAGACACCAGTCTCATTCAGGCTGTGATTTGGGGCAAATCACTTCACCTCTTTGGGTCTCAATTTCCTTAACTTAAAAAGAAGGGGGCCATAATCTGTCAACACCTCACCTCCTGCAAAATTCCACTATACAGAGCTGCTTCTGTGTTCCACCCCCTCCGAACTTTATGTTGAACAGTGCTATCCGATAGAAATACAATGTGAGCCAAACAGTAATTTTAAACACAAACAAGTAAAAGAAAAGGAGAAGCTAATTTTTATAACGGATTTTACTGACCCAATATATCCAAAATATTGTCAACATGCAATCAATATAAAAATTATTGCATTTCCATTCTTTTTTTAGTATTACACCATCCAGTGTGTATTTTACATTTACAAAACATCTCAATTTGGACCAGCCATATTTCAAGTGCTCAAAGCCACATGTGGCTAATGGCCAGCACAGGTGTGACTCTAACAAGGATGCCCTCCCCTCCCTCCTGGCCTCATCAAGCCCAGACCTGAACGCCGACGTGAGCGCCAGCCTGTGTCCTCACAGGGGCAGAGCAACCCGGGCAGCTCAGGCTCCGAGCTCCTCATATGACCAGGAGGTCCGCCAGGACTGGTGAGCAGAGGACATTGTAGAGTGCAAGAAAACCGTGAAATGCAGAACCCAGAGGCCTGGAGCCGGGTAGGAACAGGGTCTTCAGGGGGCGCCCAAAATATGAACTGGGCAGCCAGGCCTTCTCTGTCCTCAGGGTTTTCACAATACAAAACACAGACCTTTTGACATGCCAGGAATGTATACTCATTCATGTGGACACCTCTGAACACCTTCTAATTCCAGGCACTGGGCTGAGCAGCAGAGGCACAGCTGCCTCACACAAGAGCTTGTACTTGAGGCAGGATGACATGCTCGCTCTTCATAAGCAGGACCCCAGCTACCCATCCAGATGCCCCTCTGCAGGGGAACTAGGCCCGGATGAGAGGCTGCGGCCTGGTGGCTGCTCTCTACCCAGCAGTCACACACCTAGTGGGGTAGAGCAGGGATGCAGGCCTGGCTGTGAAGGGCTGCAACCAGCCACATCCCCAACTTCAAGGAGCTCAGTTACTGGGAGCAACAAATGACCTATCAGGGCCAAAGGGTCACTACCATAGCAGTGATGTGGGCACGGGCCTGGAAGCAGGGGACATAGCAAAAGGATTCCCAAAGCAGCCCTTAAGTCAGTGAAGAAAGCTGAGGGGCTCACCAGGCATCTGGGGGCCGGGCCTCCAACAGGAAGAGCATGTTCTAGGTGCACAGGGGTGTGAAGGATGGTGCAGTGCTCAGAAAACCACAGCCCACCGGGCAGCGGAGGGCAGTATGCAGAAAGCACAGGGCCCCCAAGAGACTGGAGGTGTCTGCTGAACGCAAGAACAGGGGGCCTTAAACTCCATGCAGGGTGACCTGCGTTTCATCCTATGGGCCACAGGACGCCACTAAATAGCTTTCTCTAGGGTAGTGCACAGAACCAGACTTTCACTTTACGAAATCATTCTGAAGGAAACACCTCAAAGCTCACCCTCCCCCTTCCTCTTCCCAGGGCTCTTAACAATTTAAAAGCCCATGTGGGAAGGGGGGAGCCTAGTAAACATAATGTTCTTCATGTAATTGCAGATTAATGATACCAAAAAAAAAAAAGCCCGTGTGGGAAAGCATACTCTTGTTTCCTATACAGTTGGACCATATCTCAGGGACTTAATCTCCTGCAAAGTGTACTTACTGTACCTGTTTTACTAAAGAGACAGGTGACTTGAAACTCCTGAATATCAACCAATGACAAACTAGCTAACCAGCGCCTTCTATATTCTCTGCATCAACATTCACTGAGGTCAGGTAGGGGGCAGTTTCCTTGGCCTCTGGAGAAAGGCCAGCCCTGCGAGGAGCCTCTCACAGTCCTGACAGCAGAGTAATGTTTTACATTTTCTTGTGCAGAAACATGTCAGATTCGTGCGGCCAACAACAGAAAACACTGAAACATGGCAGCTACTCCAACACTCTGGCCCCAGGGCCTCCTCCCCAACAATGAATAAAATCACTGGCTGCCTTCAAACCCTGTGTTGCTCTGCCATCCCCTTCGCAGCTCACATTACCTCGCACCCAGTTCCCCTTTCAGCTCCTCAGCCTCTGAGGCTGGCCCACTTTTCAAGGTCACAGGAGCAGAGAAATGTGTGTAACATACAAACAATAAATGTAACTAGAACAACGGGACATACAAAGTGGGGAGGCAGGACCGTCGTGTACCCGGGAGGCAAGGATGCAGGCAGAACCTAGGAAACTGCCATCCAAGTACAAAAGCACTCCTGCGAGGCAGGGGAGGGTGTGATGGGGGGAGAGGGCAAGGATGCTGGGTGTAACAGAGCAGGGCTTGGAACCGGAAAACGGAGCTGAAGCCCAGGAGGCACCCAGCAAGGACGCTTTACCCAGTGAGAAGAGCTGGGCACCTGGCGGTTCTGGCAGTCATGCCCTGGCCTGGCCACAGAGAGGGCCCCACTGCCAAACCACAGGGCGCTGCACTGGCAGGTGACTGAGCAGACCAGTGGGGACCAGAAGAGAAGGAAAAGGCCCTCCTGGACATCACTCTGCCTGATCAAGGGCCTGCCTTGGAAGCTTTCTCAGAGGTCAGTTTTCCAAGGAAGTGAAATGCCAAGAGCCACTGCAACAAGGTTTTTCTGATCTTCCAGCTTCATTAACACCCTACCCTGAAACAGAAACTCCCCGCTGTCCCCAAGACAGAATGATTCGTGGACGCACTCTCCCTTCCCAACCTGTGCTTGGCGGGGGGCCTCTGGGCCTAAGGGAGACTGCTCCTGAGGACTTGTGTCCCCTGGCTCCCCTTTGTTTCCACATTACCTATAGCACCAGCCAGAGTGGGGCATGAAGGAGACAGCATCAGGCAGGCAGCCTAGGTGGCTCTTTCTAGAATGAGGCAGCCCAGCCCCGTGCGTAGGGGCCTGGCCATCAGCAGGAATGAGGCTGCCACGCAGCACTCTGCTTCCGTTGGGGCGGATGTGAGGCCAGAGGGTGGGGCAGGGGAGACCACTCAGTTGTGGACAGGAGGCCAGCAGAGAGGAGAACACATGGCCCCCCGGATCCGGTAGAAGACGCGAGCCAGCTTGTACAGCACAGTCAGGGAAGAAGGAGATGCTGCGGGGAAAGGGAGAGACAGGGGTCAAAGTGGCCCCCTTCCTTCCACCCACCTCGCCCCTAGGAAGCGCCACCTGGGTGCGCACTATTTCTCTAAAGCATATTTTGGTGCTTAGTGGTATTTGCTCCTTGCACCCTCAGCAACAGTAAAGAATTTCACTTTCTCTACATTCTCTGGGATAGATTTGCTTCACTTGGCTTATAGTGACCTTAAGTTTGCTGAGAAAAAGACCCAAATTTATTATGTTTTAAGCTAATTTTTTGATATACAAAAAACTAGTAACCATGGATGCCTCTGGGAAGATAAATTCTGGAAAAGATTTTTCACTACATTCTTTTTTGTACCTTTTACATTTGGAGCCCAGTGACAGTATTACCTATTTTTGTCAGATTGAAGACAATGTAAAATGTACTTCTTCGGAAATAGAGCTCAGTTTGGTTGTTTTTCCTTGTTTTAATTAACTTATATTTTTAACTAATCTTTTTTTCTTAAAAAGAAAAATAGTAATTTAAAAGAATGGCATCAATAGCATACCCTCTTTCTATCCTTTCTACCAGGTTTTCATCACCGCCTCATCACAGGCTCCCCCTCACCCCCACACCATCACCACAGCGAGTCCAGGCTGCCACCCTGGGGAGGGGCACTGGGCTGGGCACTCTAAGCAGCTGTGAGTGGCCTGGAAACAGTGGCCCCTGCTGTCATACTCAGGAGGCCAGGGTTTATGAGACTATAGGACTGCTAAGACTCTTAAAAAAAAATCTCTAAATTTTTATCAAGTCTCTGGAGTAAAGTAAAAAGTCAGAGGGTAGACAGAAAAGAACCAAGTGTCCTCAGCTGTCCTGAGAGCTAACCAGTGACCCTCCCTATGGCAAGCAGAGCTGTTCAGAGGGACTGTGCTCAGCACTTGGTGCAGGACTTGTTCAAGGGACAACTGTGAGCTCACTGACAAGAGGAAGGGAGACACGGGAAACAGAGGAGACTGAAAAGTAAATCAAGAACTGGCAGTTTTGAAGGTACACAAATTCTGGTGTAACCCTGGGCTAGTCACTCTTCTCTCTAGTTCTTAGGTTTCTTGACCAAAAAGGAAAACAAAGGGGCTGGAATAGGGCTCCCAGTTTTCACTTCAGTTTTGAAAGTTACATAATTCAATGCTAAGTCTAAATTTATGAGAAGAGTAGAGATTAGATCATAATTCACACAGTAAGACACAAAAATCTACGTGTGTGCCCCTAACCTGTGGCCCAAGACTTAGTTCTAGGAATTAATCCTCAGGAAATAACCAGGCTATTCCCAAACAGCACTTAGAGAGCTCGTGTCTGCTTCACAGCACCACAGCAAGAAGCACAAAAAATAAAATGTTCAACAGTATGGGTTTTCAATCAATTATGGAAGTTTCTATGAACTGGAATATTATTAGCCACTTAAAGCCATGTTTTAAAGAATACTTAGGATAAGTGTAACAACCATAGCTGGACTTATGGGCATGTCTGTTCTCTATACTTTTCCCTATTTTCCACATTTTCTAAAATGTTTATGTATTTCATTTACAATTTATGTTTTAAATTAACACAACTGTAGACATCACAATGATTCTGAGGTTCTAGTTATCTACTCTGGGACAAAGGAGAGGATGACAACTGAGGGTGAAGGTCAGCAGGGCAGAGCAGATCCTCATGGGCTGCAGGGCTGCCCTTTCCTCCGAGGTGTGCCGGGACTGGCTCATGCTCAGGTCCCGCAAGCCTCCTTACAGAAGACCAGGATGGGTGGGAGGGGAGAGTGGTGGGAGACTCACCTGGATCAAACCTCACCACCAAGAGGCAGAGGATCAAGGCAGCCAGGAGGCTCTTTCTGAAGGGCAGAGAAAAGCAGCAGCTCACCGCAGAGTCCCAGAGCCGGCGGAGCAGCGTCAGCAGTGACAGGAACTTGTGGGATAAGGAGCCTGGCAGGGAGACAGGACACAACCTCAGCGTAAGTCGCCACAGCCAGCCTCCCTGACTCCGAGTCTTGAGCTTCACTGTAAGCTGGGCAAACAGTGACAAGGTTGGTCTGCTCACGAACTTCACCAAGCAGCTCTAAAGGAATTCCCAAGGCTCCAAAAATGGCTCAAAGACAGACCACGTGACTAGAACATTATTTCCTTAGCAGGGAACTTGGACAAAGTCTCAGCTAGGTAAACCTGGCACATTTGGTGGGTTTTTAATAGTCTTGTTATTTTATAGCGTTCTTTACATTTGGTCAACAAAAGAATATGTGCAGAGTTACACAGCAATAGTTCTTGATCATCATGCTAATGCAGGAAAATGAAGGACACTTAATACACACACTGAGAATTTAAGTTGTGGGCTGTGAATATAAACATTAACACACCCACCCAAGAACAGGCAGGGCCTGGTCCTCATGGAACAACCTGAATTTGTCGTCAGCCTCTCCTCCCCAGGAGCTGGTGGGGCAGGGCACCAGGCAGCGCAGGTACTTCCTGAAGCCAACAGCCTATCTGCACAGAAGTGATCTTACATCTCAGCAGGACCTGCTCCTTATTAGCACACAGACAGCACTGTAATTTCCTAACAGCTGAAGGGCTTTCATGTAAAAGGGGGATTAGGCCTATTCTATACATTAGAGAAAAATGAAGGATCAGTGGGTAAAAATTACCAGGAGAAAAGCTTAAATTCATCATCAGAAAGAACTTCCCTACAGAACTACAGAACTGTCCATAGATGGAATGAGCTGCCTCAGGAGACAGTGAATTTTCTGTCCTCTGCAGTATTCATGTATAGACTAGATGATCACTCAAGGGAAAGATGAAAGGATTCAAGGCACAGGGGAGGGGTCCAGAGGAGAGGACCTTTAAAATCCCTTTGCAATAGAACAACTCACACCACCCTGTGCGGGCACCCCTTGTCTGATGCTAGCCAGCTGTATGGTGCTGGGTCTTGAAGTGGTTTCCTTACAGAAGCCACTTTGTGAAAATGCACCCTAACGGGCACTGGTGGGCTGCCCTGAGGCGGGGGACCCAGTCCCTGAAGAAGACACGCAAGAGTTCCAGCAAGTGAAGGCAGACAGAGGCAGTCCAGCTGGGTCCAAGCTGAAGAGAAGTAATTTTTATCTCTTAAGTCAAGCTACAAGTTACTGTGTTCATTTTTTATTTTCCTTAGGTTGTCTAAAAGTATACCTCACCTGGTCCGTTTGGGCCAGCATGTAAAGGAGGAGCAGCCGCCCTCCAGGCCAGCCAGTAGACGCGAGACCTAATTAGAGAGCCCCGAGGAGAAGGGGACTCAGGAGATGAAAGTCAAGGTTCTGAGACTCAGCAACACCCTGACACGCAGACACCCCTCCGCTGCCAGCTGCAGAGGATTCAGGCTTTTTACGCAGCACAACGGGTTTCCTATTCTGTGACTCAGGAATTACTCATACAGAGAATTGCTCCCAGGCTGCCCAGAACATCACAATGGGCCCCAACACCCACAACCCCACTTTACAGAGGCCACAGACGGATACTGTCCTACCTTCTCCATTCAGTTTCTGGGCCTCCGCGGACACCAAGGGCTGGTGTTTCTGCTGTCTCCCCAAGCTGATGGCCTGGAGCACACCCAACTGCTGCTCCTCACTGAAGGCTGCAGAGCCCACCACCAGCTCCTCAGCCTCCGACCAGCAGCCCAGAGGCAGCAGCACGCGCTGCACGTGGAGTTCGGCCAAGGCTGTGTACTCAGAAAGGCCCTGATTGTCAGCGTCCTGCAGCCAGGCTCTGACAGCTTCCAGCACAGCTCCAGGCGCTTGCATTTTGCTGTATAAAAGAACACTGCCACCCCAGTCACCCAATCCCAGAGGAGAGTCAGTGCTGCACGTTCACCTCATAACCACAGCCAACCCCTCCCGACACTGGTAATAGGACTTCCTTGGAAGCAGCTGTCTCAGCTCTGCCACCCTCCATTTCTGCCACCTGCTTCCTCCTATTCCTGGTTTCCCCTTTTTCCTCTACCCCACTCCTAAACTCCTCCTTCCTCATCCTTTACTGCTAATATTTTGAGGTCTGAAAAAACAAAACAAACAGGAACAAAGTGAAATTTGGAACAAAGTGAAGGCTTTAGGTAGGGTAGGGGAAAGAGGCACTGGTCAGGCCCTTCCTAATCCTGGACTGATTCAGTGGGTCAGAAGCAAGGACCTACCACAGCTCCAGAACTTTGGGGGGCAGCTTTTCAGGGACCTGGTAATAGTGAAGAACCCAGGACAGGACTTCCTGCCACCGATCCATTTCTGCCATGGCCTGTATCCCCACAACACACAGGGAGCATTTCACCTCCAAAGAGCTGTCAGCAAGAAACCAATTTGGGTTTAGAAGTGGTTCCTCTCCACTGCCTTTCCCACCTCCCTTCTGGGACTGTTTACCCAGCTCCCAACTCAGCAGAGAGCACCTCTAGCCTTCCCATTGGTATTCAAGTGGCCTTCAAATTACAATTGGTCTCATGCACTCAGGCACCCCAGCACAGAGAAAACTGCCCTTTCCCCCAGGAGTTAAAAGTGCCTGGAAATCTCCCAGAGACAAATTAACTGTTGCCCAACACCCATCTTTGTATCCAGGTGAAGGAGGTTTATTTAAATGCACAGGAAGGGGAAAGGACAATGCACAGCACAGGTGAGCAGGTGGAAAGAGTTCCCTCAGTGAAGAAAAGGCCGGGGCGGGGCTTCTGCCAGGGTGCAGGCCTGGGACTCCCCGCCAACCTCTTGGCACCACCTACGGAGGGACCTCCAGGCACCCAGAATCACAGCCTTCAGCATTTACCGCAGCAAGCCTCCACCCACCACTCAAACACACAGCCAGAGTTACCCAGTTCACCCTTCTTTCCAGTTAGTTTTGACTATTCAACCCACCACCTCCGTAAGGTAGCTCAATCCAACTTCATCATCCAGAGAAACGATGCCCCCAACCTCAGAAGAGGCTGGCCGCATTAGGAAGCGCAATGCAGGGCCACAGTTTCTCTTCAATGCACTCCTTCAGTAGGACCAGAACATACTTCATACTCTGCCCGGAACCCCACTCCCATTCATCAGCCAAGGTCAGAGTGACTCGGGGGAGCCCGAGGGTGGCCCCTTGCTGCACATTCTACCTTCCCATCAAGCCCTTCTAACCGAAGCAGGGGGCAAGCAATCGCTCAGGTTCCCACTAGGCCTTCTCACTGTGCAGCTGTGATAAACTCCGTTTCCTCCGGCATGAACGGGGCACCGCCCCTCGAGGAGGGCGCATTAACGAAAGCCTAGCGCGAGCTCCTGGCGGAAGCTGGGAACGACAAACTGAGAGCCCGTGCGCTCCCCGGCACTGCCCGCAACCGGACGGAACCCAGCACGTACGTGTTCGCAGGCGCCTCTGCCCCGGCGTCGCCGGCCAGGCTCTGCCAGGCGCGTTCGCAGGTGCGCAGCGCCGCGGGGAAGTCCAGGTGCACCACCAGCAGGTCGGCCGCCTCCTCCAGCAGGGCCGCGGCCGCTGGCGCGGCGGGGACGCTGCGCACCGGCTCGCTGCTACTCAGGGGCGCCCCAGGCCCGCGGGGCGGTGCCGCCGACGCCGAGGAGTCACTCGTCATGGCTAGCCCGGGCTCGGAGCCAGTCTCCAGACCGCGAGGCGCCGCCTCTCCGGGGATCCGGGGTATCCCCAGCGCGCCTGGAGGAGAGGGGTGTCCTCACGGCCCTGCCCAGAGTCCCTCCAGAGGCCGAGACCGGGCGAGGGTGCGACCGCGGCCGAGGCAGAGACCCGGCCCGCCGGCTGCTCCCGCTCCAAGCGGCCCGGCACCTGGGGAGCCTCACAGGTCGGCAGCGCCCTGGGGCACCTGGCCCCCCGCCCTGTGCGCCCACCACGCCCCGGAGCCCTAGCCCGCGCTCTGCAGAGCCGGACTCGCAGAACAGGCCGCCCGCGGACCTGCGCAGGCGCACGGCGCGGAGGACTCTGGGAGCTGTGGTTCACCCGCTCTCGGCTCCGCCAGCCCCCCGGGGGCAGGTGCGGCGCGCGGACCACCGCCCCCAGTGCCCCGCTCCCCGGGCCCGGGCACTGCCCGGGAGGAAACGCACCTGCACCGCCACTGCGGCTCCCGTAGCTGAGGCCAAGTGCTGATATGGAGGAGCTTCACGAACCAGTTCCGGAAGAGGCGGGATAGAAGAAATGCCAGCAATGGACATGGACTTACACACACGCTTCCCATTCTGAGTTTCTGCAGGGTTAGCAGTTAGGATACCAGGAGGGCAGACCAGAAGCGCTTTACAGATGAGGACACTGCTGAAGGTCACACAACTAGGACCCATAATGACGTCAGTGCAAAGCTCTTTTGGCTCAAAGGCGTATATTTAACCACTACTCTGTTCTGCTGGACAGTAAGTACTGTCTATGCTTTCTGTTCAGGGAATTCAGGCACCACACAAGCAAGGTGCATAAAAGCTTGTTGAGTCTTCATTGTACCATATAAAATAGGGACATTGTGAAAAACTGTGTGGGTAAAATTGTAGCATTTCCAGAATATCTGGCCTGGCTTTAGTACATCTGCGTATCAATAGGCATTCAGTGGTGGAAAGAAGTATGGCTTTAGTGCATTTGCATTATTCCTCACTGGTGGAGAGTTCATCTCCGTATCAATGGGTAATTACCTGGGCAACAGAGGGCTTATCAGTGCCTGAGAGGTGAGGGGGAGGGCCGGTTTTGCTTTTGCTGGAGCAGAAACGAGAGAAGGGCCGGAACTACACTGTGAGCAATAAACAGATTTTAAACTTTATTTCTCCCTTTGACTGATTTCGGTTTTTAGAGGTATCCTGCCCCGGGATTTCCTCTCCCCGGATTTACACAAAGCCATACAGTATGTAATGCAATTTATAGTGAAGTACTGGAACAGAGCAGGTATTCAATAAATTATGTCTATAATAATAGTTAACTAATTTTACATAGATACATAAATTATATTTATTTTCTATTCTGTGCTTCACCCAGGCTGTGCCCAGCCTCCCAGGTTTATACTAGGCCCTCTCAGCTTTTATTTAGTTTTTAGTCCCCAGTTCCTACCTTTTCAACTCTTGGCAAAGCTTTCCTAGAACTATTTATTCCCCTGGTGATTAGATTAGACAGGCCAGGCACATTTCAGTGCCTTCCCACAACAGGCATCCCCTTCCCTTGTCACCAAGTCTGGGCTCGTCCATCTACTGACCTTTCAACCTTCTGCAGAAAGTCCAGACAGAAACATTACATCCACCAGACTCTGAGAGAAGAGAAATATAGCCCCTGTAACCATGTAAAGTGATGAGGCAGGACTTCCTTTATTCCACAAATACTTTTGAATGCCTACAAGTTGCCAGGCCCTGGCTCTAAGCACTGAGCATCCCACAGTGAACAAAAGAGACAAAAATGCCTACCTCTGTGAAGCTTACATCATAGTGAGACGAACAGAAAATAAAATATAAGCAACTAAAATATAGAGTAGTTTGTCAAATGGTCGTACATGCTAAGGAATAAACAGAGAAGGACTGACAACAGCAGGATTGGTGTCTACATTTAACTTTGTTTTCTTACAGTAAATCCAGGGTTGGGGGCAGAGCGGAGAGAAAATACAGCCCTCAGCTCAGGAGTGGGATCACTGTTCACTTTGGAGCACTGCCCTGGAGACCAACAGATGCTCAGGATCATGGGTGAGAAGCTCTACCCTAAGCGCCTCTTTCTCACCAGGCAATATTCACTTCCACACAGTGAACTCCAAAGCAAGCAGAGATCCCTGGAGGGTGTGGATGGGTCCAAGACTGAAGTTACCAAAATATTTTATCAGCTCTGCCTTGGATGATGAAGATCATTAGTAACAACATAATTATTGGACTGAAAAAAGCAAAAACAAAAACCCCATTTCTTAGAACTGGGTTTAGAAGACTTCCCTGGAAAATCAGGAAAGCAGGTGCAGCACCAGAAAATAGACCTGAGCAGACAAGGCAAGCTGAGGCTGGCTGGACCACATCACCTCCTACCCAGGAGCACCCTGTAGATAAGCTGCCTGGAAAGGCCCCTTCCTTAATCCCCAAGAAATGTATTGCTATTCCAAATTTTTCCAGGAGATGGCAGCACAGGCTCAAAAGCAGACCTGCCAGAAACAAATTTGCTGCTGAGTGGGTTGTCTGCCAGGATGAAGTCAAGATATGTGGAAGGGAAGCCCCCCAGAGTTGCTAAAAGTCATATAAAATCATATAAAAATATGATTGTGATCGCTTTCTGTTTCATCCAATTTTTTTACTATACAGGGCATCTTGGTGGCCTTTATGTCCCCATGGAACCATTAGCACCGTTATACCCACAAATTGATTCCTTAACACACACCCACTGTACCACTCCACCTCTCCCTATGTCTGAATGTACCTAGAATTTCTCAAGCGAAGGCACAACAATCGTAAACATAAGCAAATTCATTGCACTTAAGGGAGAGTGAACAGGTATTTTATGTACCTAACCAATCTTAGGGTAGGATAAAACAAGGAGAGGAAATAAGACCTGATCTATAAAGCCAGACCTATAGTTCCTGGCCCATGTTAATATTTGTATTTTCATTTTGGGGAAACTAGTGGAGTAAGTGAAATGCAAAATCCACATTGTGAGCACTGACCCCTGAAACCTGGGGTTCTTCCTCACACTTGGCAGGGACTCCGTGTATCAGGCATCGTTTTCCCTTCAGGATGTGGATTTGCTCAGCCTGCTTTGGGCAGGCCATGAGTCTGTTTTTGTAGCAGGAAGAGCTCCAGGCTCGGGGTGAGCTGCACCAGTTAGAATTCCTTCAGTGGCTGAGCCAGACCCTCAGGAAGTCAGAGCCCTCAGAAGTCCTCTGAATCTGTGTTCTCATCTGAGGGCGCTGAAAGTACACCTGACACCCAGGGTGACTGTGGGAATCAGAAGAGACACTTGACAGCCCACTGAACTCTTTAAAAAGTCACTGGAATAGTTCAGGCAGATACAAGATGAGATGGTATAATGGGGAATGAGTAAGGAGAAGAAGACAGAATCTCATTCCATCTCAAAGCTCTGAAATTCTGCTCTCTGACCTGGAATCTGACTCTTGGCTCCTCCTTACAAAGATCAGTGGCGCTCACATCTGTAGGCAGCTTAGCCTGTCCTGCCCTCTCCAAACTGGCCCTACATCTCATGACAACAGACAACATCCATAGCTGCCCCTGTGAACTCATCTCAGCCAGCCAGAGGCCCTCAATACAGGAATGTCAGCGGCAAGACCTGGGTGCCGTAGAATCCTGCCTAGTGTGGAACTTTGGCCAGAAGCAAACTGGGGAAACAAGTATCAGCAGGGTGGGGATAATGTTTTTTTTCCAGGATGACCAAGAGATGTGCCTCCTTATCTCCAGAACTTCATCAGTTAGATGGCATTCTTTTCTTGCTGTTGTTATCATTAATCTACAATTACATGAAGAACATTATGTTTACTAGGGTCCCCCCTTCACCAAGTCCCCCCCACAAACCCCATTACAGTCACTGTCCATCAGCGTAGTAAGATGTTGTAGAATCACTACTTGTCTTCTCTGTTGCACAGCCCTCCCCATTCCCCACCCCCACATTATACATGCTAAAATAATAATACCCCTTTCTTCTTCCTCGCCCTTATCCCTCCCTTCCCTCCCATTTTCCCCAGTCCCTTTCCCTTTGGTAACTGTTAGTCCATTCTTGGGTTTCTGTGATTCTGCTGCTGTTTTGTTCCTTCAGTGTTTCTTTTTTTCTTATACTCCACATATGAGAGAAATCATTTGGTATTTATCTTTCTCCCCATGGCTTATTTCACTGAGCATAATACCCTCTAGCTCCATCCATGTTGTTACAAATGGTAGGTTTTGTTTTCTTCCTCTGGCTGAAGAATATTCCATTGTGTATATGTACCACATCTTCCTTATCCATTCATCTATTGATGGACACTTAGGTTGCTTCCATTTCTTGGCTATTGTAAACACTGCTGCGATACACATAGGGGTGCATCTGTCTTTTTCAAACTGGGCTGCTGCATTCTTAGGGTAAATTCCTAGAAGTGGAATTCCTGGGTCAAATGGTATGTCTATTTTGAGCATTTTGAGGATCCTCCCTACTGCTTTCCACAATGGTTGAACTAATTTACATTCCCACCAGCAGTGTAAGAGGGTTCCCCTTTCTCCACAACCTCGCCAACTTTTGTTGTTGTTTGTCTTTTGGATGGTGGCGATCCTTACTGGTGTGAGGTTATATCTCATTGTGGTTTTAATTTGCATTTCTCTGATAACAAGCAATGTGGAGCATCTTTTCATGTGTCTATTGGCCATCTGAATTTCTTCTTTAGATAACTGTCTATTCAGCTCCTCTGCCCATTTTTTATTTGGATTATTTGTTTTTTGTTTGTTGAGGTGTGTGAGCTCTTTATATATATCTTGGATGTCAACCCTTTATCGGATCTGTCATTTATGAATATATTCTCTCATACTGTAGGATACCTTTTTGTTCTATTGATGGTATCCTTTGTGTACAGAGGCTTTTCAGCTTGATATAGTCCCACCTGTTCATTTTTGCTTTTGCTTCCCTTGCCCCAGGGAGATATGTTCATGAAGAAGTCACTCATGTTTATGTCCATGAGATTTTTGCCTATGTTTTTTCTAAGAGTTTTATGGTTTCATTACTTACATTCAGGTCTTTGATCCATTTCAAATTTACTTTTGTGAATGGCTTTAGATGGTGATCCAGTTTCATTCTCTTACATGTAGCTGTCCAGTTTTGCCAGCACCATCTGTTGAAGAGACTGTCATTTCCCCATTGTATGTCCATGGCTCCTTTATCATATATTAATTGACCATATATGTTTGGGTTAATGTTTGGAGTCTCTGTTCTGTTCCATTGGTCTGTGGCTCTGTTCTTGTGCCAGTACCAAATTGTCTTGATTACTATGGCTTTGTAGTAGAGCTTGAATTGGGGAGCGAGATTCCCCCCACTTTATTCTTCTTTCTCAGGATTGCTTTGGCTATTTGGGGTCTTTTATGTTCCCATATGAATTTTTGAACTATTTGTTCCAGTTCATTGAAGAGTACTGTTGGTAATTTGATAGGGATTGCATCAAATCTGTATATTGCTTTGGGCAGGATGGCCATTTTGACTATATTAATTCTTCCTAGCCAAGAGTATGGGATGAGTTTCCATTTGTTAGTGTCCTCTTTAATTTCTCTTAAGAGTGTCTTATAGTTTTCAGGGTATAGGTCTTTCACTTCTTTGGTTAGGTTTATTCCTAGGTATTTTATTCTTTTTGATGCAATTGTGAATGGAATTGTTTTCCTGATTTCTCTTTCTATTGGTTCATTTTTAGTGTATAGGAAAGCCACAGATTTCTGTGTATTAATTTTGTGTCCTGCAACTTTGCTGTATTCATATATCAGTTCTAGTAGTTTTGGAGTGGAGTCCTTAGGTTTTTTTATGTATAATATTATGTCATCTGCAAATAGTGACAGTTTAACTTTTATTTTTTACCAATCTGAATTCCTTGTATTTCTTTGTTTTGTCTAATTGCTGTGGCTAGGACCTCCAGTACTATGATAAATAACAGTGGGGAGAGTGGGCATCCCTGTCTTGTTCCCAATCTCAGAGGAAAAGCTTTCAGCTTCTCACTGTTCAGTATGATGTTGGCTGTGGGTTTATCATATATAGCCTTTATTATGTTGAGGTACTTGCCCTCTATACCCATTTTGCTGAGAGTTTTTATCATGAATGGATGTTGAATTTTGTCGAATGCTTTTTCAGCATCTATGGAGATGATCATGTGGTTTTTGTCCTTCTTTTTGTTGATGTGGTGGATGATGTTGATGGATTTTCGAATGTTGTACCATCCTTGCATCCCTGGGATGAATCACACTTGGTCATCATGTATGATCCTTTTGATATATTTTTGAATTTGGTTTGCTAATATTTTGTTGAGTATTTTTGTATCTACTTTCATCAAGGATATTGGTCCATAATTTTCTTTTTTGGTGGGGTCTTAGTCTGGTTCTGGTTTTAGGGTGATGTTGACTTCATAGAATGAGTTTGGGAGTATTCCCTCCTCTTCTACGTTTTGGAAAACTTTAAGGAGAGTGGGTATTATGTCTTCTCTGTATGTCTGATAAAATTCCGAGGTAAATCCATCTGGCCCGGGGGGCTTGTTCTTGGGTAGTTTTTTGATTACCACCTCAATTTCTTTGCTTGTTATTGGTTTGTTTAAATTTTGTGTTTCTTCCTTGGTCAGTCTTGGAAGGTTGTATTTTTCTAGGAAGTTGTCCATTTCTTCTAGGTTTTCCAGCTTGTTAGCATATAGGTTTTCATAATAGTCTCTAATAATTCTTTGTATTTCTGTGGGATCTGTCATGATTTTTCCTTTATCGTTTCTGATTCTGTTGATGTGTATTGATTCTCTTTTTCTCTTAATAAGTTTGGCTAGAGGCTTATCTACTTTGTTTATTTTCTCAAAGAACCAACTCATGGTTTCATTGATTTTTTTCTATTGTTTTATTCTTCTCAATTATTTATTTCTTCTCTGGTCTTTATTATGTCCCTCCTTCTGCTGACTTTAGGCCTCATTTGTTCTTCTTTTTCCAGTTTCGATAATTGTGACATTAAATTATTCATTTGGGATTGTTCTTCCTTCTTTAAATAGGCCTTGATTGCTATACACTTTCCTCTTAAGACTGCTTTTGCTGCATCCCACAGAAGTTGGGGCTTTGTGTTGTTGTTGTCATTTGTTTCCATATATTCCTTGATCTCTATTTTAATTTGTTCATTGATCCATCGATTATTTAGGAGCATGTTGTTAAGTCTCCATATGTTTGTGAGCCTTTTGTTTGCTTTGTACAATTTCTTTCTAGTTTTATACCTTGGTGGTCTGAAAAGTTGGTTGGTAGACTTTCAATTTTTTGGAATTTACTGAGGCTCTTTTTGTGGCCTAGTATGTGGTTTATTCTGGAGAATGTTCCATGTGCACTTGAGAAGAATGTGTATCCTGTTGCTTTTGGATGTAGAATTCTATAGATGTCTATTAGGTCCATCTGCTCTACTGTGTTGTTTAGTGCCTCCGTGTCCTTACTTATTTTCTGTCCAGTGGATTTATTCTTTGGTGTGAGTGGTGTGTTGAAGTCTCTTAAAATTAATGTATTGCATTCTATTTCCTCCTTTAGTTCTTTTAGTATTTATTTCACATATGCTGGTGTTCCTGTATTGGGTGCGTATATATTTATAATGGTTATATCCTCTTGTTGTACTCACCCCTTTATCATTATGTAGTGTCCTTCTTTATCTCTTGTTACTTTCTTTTTTCTGGAGTCTATTTTGTCTGATACTAGTATTGCAACACCTGCTTTTTTCTCTCTGCTGTGTGCATGAAATACCTTTTTCCATCCCTTGACTTTTAATCTGTGCATGACTTTGGGTTTGAGGTGAGTCTCTTGTAAGCAGCATATAGATGGGTCTCGCTTTTTTTATCCATTCTACTTCTCTGTGTCTTGATTGGTGCATTCATTCCATTTACATTTAGGGTGATTATTGAAAGATATGTACTTATTGCCATTGCAGGCTTTAGATTCGTGATTACCAAAGGTTCAAGTTTAGCTTCTTTGGTATCTTACTGTCTGACTTAACTCACTTATTGAGTTGTTATGAACACTGTCTGATGATTCTTTATTTCTCTCCCTTCTTATTCCTCCTCCTCCATTCTTTATATGTTGGGTGTTTTATTCTGTGCTCTTTTGTGTTTCTTTTGACTGCTCTTGTGGGTAGTTGATTTTATTTTTTGCCTTTAGTTAGTATTTGGTTGGTCTGCTTTCTTTGCTGTGATTTTATTTTCTCTGGTGACGTCTGTTTAGTCTTAGGAGTGCTCCCATCTAGAGCAGTCCCTCTAAAATGCCCTGGAGAGGTGGTTTGTGGGAGGCAAATTCCCTCAACTTTTGTTTATCTGGGAATTGTTTAATCCCTCCTTCATATTTAAATGATAATCGTGCTGGATACAGTATTCTTGGTTCAAGGCCCTTCTGTTTCATTGCATTAAATATATCATGCCATTCTCTTCTGGCCTGTAAGGTTTCTGTTGAGAAGTCTGATGATAGCCTCATGGGTTTTCCTTTATAGGTGACCTTTTTTCTCTCTATGGCTGCCTTTAAAACTCTGTCCTTCTCCTTGATCTTTGCCATTTTAATTATTATGTGTCTTGGTGTTGTCCTCCTTGGGTCCCTTCTGTTGGGAGTTCTGTGTGCTTCCATGGTCTGAGCAACTATTTCCTCCCACAGTTTGGGGAAGTTTTCAGACATTATTTCTTCAAAGACACTTTCTATCCCTTTTTCTCTCTTCTTCTTCTTCTGGTACCCCCCTAATGCAGATATTGTTCCTTTTGGATTGGTCACAGAGTTTTCTTAATATTGTTTCATTCCTTGAGATCCTTTTATCTCTCTCTGCATCAGCTTCTATGTGTTCCTGTTCTCTGGTTTCTATTCCATCAATGGCCTCTTGCGTCTTATCCATTCTCCTTATGACATCTTCCAGAGATTGTTTCATTTCTGTAATCTCCCTCTGAATGTCATCCCTTAGCTCTTGCATATTTCTCTGCAGCTCCGTCAGCATGGTTATGAGCTTTACTTTTAATTCTTTTTCAGGGAGATTGGTTAGGTCTATCTCCTTCTCAGGGGTTGACTCTGTGATTTTGGTCTGTATCAAATTCTTTTGCCTTTTCATGGCAATAGAGGTAGTTGTGCGGAGCTGGCATGTGTTGTCGGCTGGGAGAACATCCCTTCATGCTGGTTTGTGGCCTTCCTCTCCTGGGAGAACGGCAACATCTAGTGGCTTGTGCTGGGCAGCTGCGCACAGACAGGGCCTCTGATTCTTGCCCAGCTGCTGTGAAGTTAAGTTCCATGGTTGCTGTGGGCGTGGCCAGCCTCAGTCTGCTGCTCTGATATGGCAGAGCTGTGTTGGAGGGGAAACAGGCAGGAGGCTATTTATCACCGTGAGGGGCCTCTGAGCTGCACTGCCACCCAGGGGGTTAGGGTGCCCGGAGTTACCTGGGATTCCCAGCTGCTGGGCTAAGTGTCCCGGGACACTTCCATCCAATAGTGGGTCCCTGTCCCTTTAATACTTTCAAAAAGCACTTGCTTTTCTTTGTCCCCTGGGCACCGGCTGCAGGGACCCACTCACAGGTCTGACTGTCCTGTTCCCCTAGTATCCAGCACCTCACATACTGTGTATCTGTGCTCCAGTGCGTATGGCTAGGGCTGGGTGTTTAGCAGTCCTGGGCTCCCTCTCCCTCCCCTCTCCGACTCCTGTCCTCCCACCAGGAGCTGGGGTGAGGGGCGCTTGGGTCCTGCCGGGCCGCGGCTTGTATCTTACCCCCTTCACGAGATGCTGGGTTCTTGCAGGTGTGGATGTAGTCTGGCTGTTGTCCTGTGTCTTCTGGTCTCTCTTTTAAGAATAGTTGTATTTGTTGTATTTTCAAAAATATATATGATTTTGGGAGGAGATTTCCATTGCTCTACCCATGCTGCAATCTTGGCTCTGCCCCCAGTTAGATGGCATTTTTATGGCTCCTTTTTAAAGCCTGGACTTGGAGTTCAGGGCAGAACTCAATGCTTCCTGTTAGCTGCTCCCCCTACAGACCCAGCAGAACTCTCACTTTTCTTCTCTGTCTTAGAAGGGATCATCCTAAACATAATCACCCTCTATAGTACTTTTCAACAGCAACAGCCCGATTTGTGTGGCACCAGATAACTGTGTACCTGGTGCCATTTACATCCATCTTGTCCCCATCATCAACAGCCCTGTGACAAAAGTCCTGGTGTCCCTATTTTGTAGATGAAGAAACCAAAGCACAGATAGGTTAAGTGACTTGCTTAAGGTCACACAAGGAATGCAAAGGGCTGGAACTGAAATGTAGGCAGTTTGGTTCCAGAGTCTTTCTTAGCTAATGCATAATACTGGCCCTGCAAGATACTTTTCCTCCTCTTATTGGAGCTTGACAGCCCACCCATAAGCAAGGTAACACAGGTTTATTGTTACTGTTCCTATTAGTAGATGGGAAATTAAAGCTCAGAAAGGCCCTGAGCTCAAAACACCTGGTTTCAATGACAAAGCTGGAGTGATTACTAGAGATTTCTAACCAGACCCCATACCCATGGGCACTCTTCAAAAGGCCAGCAATAGCCCCTCTTCATCTGCGTTGAAGGTGACTGGGGAAGCCCCTCTGTGGAGACCATTTTCCAATTTCCAATTTCTACCTTTTCTCACCCACTCCCAGAATCAAAGGATTCACTCAGAGGAGGCTGAGCAAATGCTCATGATGCCAGACCAAGTCTGGAAAAGGTCAGCCCTGGCTTTATCACGGAAGGGTGGAAAGAGGCTTTCTTCTTCCCAGAGTCTTTCCTGATCACACCTAACTCAAGCCAATCACACCTTCCAACTCCCAGGCATGCTTGCTTTTTTGTGTTTTTTGGGGGATCCTCCCAGGTCCCACGTTTTCTTTTTTATAAAGGTATCACTGATATACACTCTTATGAAGTTTTCGCATGAGAAAAACATTGTGGTTACTATGTTGACCCATATTATCAAGTCCCCACCACATACCCCATTACAGTCACTGTCCATCAGCGTAGTAAGATGCCACAGAGTCACTACTTGTCCAGGTTTTCTTGTAGTTATTTGTGCCATCCCTCTACTTAAGCATGCCCCTCCTGAGCACAGGAACAGGATCTCATTGTGGCCCAGCATGGTGTAAAACAATGGGCACAAACTGCTGTAGCAAAACCCCTCAACCCTCTGCTGGGCTGTTCTGCAGCTTTTGGTCTTGACATGCATCTGTGAACACTGGGTGCACAGGCTGGGAATTGAGGAGATACTACCCTAACTCAGTCCCCCCAGAAAGAGAGACACTTAAGGTGTCTCCAGACACTGATACCCAGCCTGCCCTCTTGCCTGTGAGCAATTTGCAATGTTCCTTCTTGAGCTCTCTTCTCTATTTCCTAGGAAATAATTAAGTAAACTCAGTCACCCTGACTGAGTGATAGAATTTTGAAGTTGGAAGGAGGCTTATCAAAGTACAGTCAAAGAAATTGAGGCTGTGGAGTTTAAGCAGTAGCCTGTATGTGGTGGGAAGCAGTCCCTGCTGTGTCCCCTGCTGCTGCAGAGAGGCCCTCACCTGTGCTCTGCACTAGCCCAGAAATCCCCATGGAGCACACTTTGGGGTGATTTAGAGCCTCAAAGGTCACCCGCCCCAGGCCCCCTCCCCGCAGTGCAGGGGTGCTCTTCCTGCTGCTGGCCTTGGGAAGATGGGATTCGGTTTTAGTATTTCAAGAAGAAATTGTGTATTTACCTGAGATAAAGCTACAAATGTTATGAATACATTTTATTTAGCAGACAAACCCTTCCAAAGCACAGGGTTGACAGGAGCAATAAAAAATGGCCATTTGTATTAAAAAGGCCAGAAACCACTGATGGAATATTTCCATCCCAAGTCATTTATAGAAGTAGGATTTGGGGTCAGCAGCCCTGACTAAGGTGTCTGGGCAGTGGCAGGGAGGGAGGACGGCTAGAGGACTCCCGGGAATCTTCACCTGACACCTGGTCCGGGTGAGGGCAGTGAGAAAGCCGAGGCATGAATGACGCCGAAGAAGCCAGAGGGCAGGCCTTCCGTCCTGGCAGCGCTCAGTCAACCCCATGACTGAGCATCTGACAGCCTGCAGTAAAACAAACATTTGCCAACACTGCCCCATGTATCCAGGGCATAAAAGAAATAAAGTAGTAAGTATAAAATAAATAAAAGGAACTGCTTTCTGTCTTTGTGTTTCATGGTTGTTCTTGGACTGTGACTTCAAGGGCACCTTGGTGTCCCCGTGGCTACCTGGCGCCATGCCCACAGGCACTCTGACCTGCTCAATACCTGCTTCTGGAGCGGAGGGAAGAACACCACCAGATGGAACACCAGAAAGTTAGTGAGTAAGGAAAACAGGTGTCTAAGCATAGTTTTTAACCAATGACACTTCCATTCATTTCAAAAATTGGTAAGGACTATTCAGCCAAGCTCCAGTCCCTGGTTGTAAAGGCTCTTTCTCTGCACATCAGTCTGTTCAGGGAAAATTACCCTTCCTGGGGTTCACACGAGTGGGCAACCCTGGGAGGGGCTGCTCACCCTGAGTCTATGTGACTGGTGTCCCCTGGCACTGTGCAGCTGTACAAACTACAAGGCCTGACATGGCAGCCCTCTTTGTTCCTGGCCCCGCATTCACGTGGGCTTTGCTCGATGCTGAAGTCTGAAGGCATTCAGTCCTGTCTGGGGACAGTGTCAGTTGTTTGGGGCAACTGGAAAGAGCTTGCCCTCCCCTCAAGTCCCAGGTCTTTTGTCCTCAGTGGGGATGGGAGGCCCAACAGACAAGCTGCCTTTACACTTGTGTGGACCTGCCTGTGGGACGTCCTCTGGAAAGGAGATTATGGTGAATGGTAAGCATGCTGACCACCCTTCTATCTCATGTCCCTCTGGGAAGCAAGTTTGTTCTTTGTTATCTGGCTCTGAAAGCAGACAGTGGAGGTAGATGCCAGGTAGGCTCGCCCCACCCTCCCCACAGTCCCTCAGGACAGAAGGTGGACCCCCGGGCGGCACCAGCAGGTGGGGTCGCAGTTCCCTTTGGCAGCCTGAGTCCCAGGGCCTGGAAGAACAGAGGTGGAAGAACAGGAATCACGGGTCAGCACAGCAAAAGCGGCACTCTGTGCGCACCGGTGAGGGCCACCACCGCCAAATCATGACAGTCTCTGAAACAGATGAGGTGAAAGGCTGTCTCCTCTCCCTCCGGGGCCATCTTGGGTGGGGGGCTCCAGTCCCCTCTGACTTTCCTTTTTTTGTTGTTTTGTTTTTTGTGCCCTGTGACTTTTCTTCTCAGGCGTTGTCATGATTTTCACAAGCTAGTCTTTGTTGCTGTCAGCTCCATTTTCTGCACCTAAAAAAGTATTCTCTGGTGGCAAAGGGCCACCATGTGGTGCCTCCCCGTGTTCAGAACCTGCAGTCTGGTTATTCCATATCTGATTTTTCCTGTTTGTCTTTTAACATTTTTGTTTAAATGATACGTTAGAGTAGAAGTAATTCAAACAAGACAGAAAAGTACAAGAGAATAATAATCTTCTAATTCCCACCATCCATAACATTGCGATGAACATCCTTCCATAAACACAACAATAATTATGTATAATTATAATAATTTTGCTGCCCTGTAACCTGACTTTTCCACTCCCAGTATGTCATGGGATTCCTTTTTATTCTTCAGCCGGATATTGGTGTTACCCACAACTTTAAACAAGAGACAGAGTCCTGCTGTTGCGGGGGCAGTCTACCTCATGATGGGCCTTCTAGCTGAGAGCAGTACACATCCCCGACCCCATGCAACCTGGATGCTGGAAGGAGAACTCTAGGAGTCCAGCTTCTTCCACAGTGTGCTTAATTCTAATTGTCCCTTGCACTGATGTAGTACTTTACAACTTAAAGAACACCTTTATTTTATTTGATCATCACAAGTGAGATGATCAAAAGTGATATGATGATCAAGAGCTGGAAACAGAAAGCAAGCCTCCTAATAACACCTTTCCATCCCACTGGGTGCAGAGTGCCCTGAGGAAAGCCCAGCTCACTTGCTGGCTGGAGAAAAGGAGACGTCATTCACTGGGAACTACAGCTCCCAGCAGACACCAAGGGAAGACAGGTCCGTGCCCCCAGTGCCCATTCCAGATTCCCAAATATGGAGAAGGACTGGGTTTTGGAAGAGGAACAGAATGCTCACCCTTGAAAGACAGAGAGGGAGGGTGAGGTAAGTGTGGAGTATTTGACTCTATCACCGACGCCTGGTCTTTGAAACATAGCAAAGTCATGATCTTTTAATAAGTCTTTCTAGAAGATTTCACTTTGTTGATCAAGCACCTAATTCAGCAGCAGCCTGTTTTCTCCTAAGATCAGGCATGTGTTGGTGGGCGATTGCCCTTCTAGGAGATCAGACACGCTTTCTCTGAGGCTGGCAGGCTTGTAAATGACGAGGACGGTGGTGAGAAGGGAACCGAGAGGGCAGAAGAGGCTGCTGCTGCCCGAGCGCACGTTCCTGGGCAGGGCTGGAGGCTTTCCGGAGTCCGGGAGGGGCGGCCCTGGAAGGACAAGGGTTACTCAGCCTGGGAGGCTGCTGAGCCCCCTAGTGGGAAAGGCAGGAAGGAGCGCTTTCCCCCAGTCAGTCTTCATTCTATCAACAAATACTTCTTAAAACACCCATGCTCAAGGCCCTGAGCTAGATTCTGAGAGGGGTAAAAATCAGGAGACCAGATCGAGGTCCTCAGGACACTTATGACCGGGGGTGGGCAGGCACGAAAGGGCAGATGGGGTAAAGGGAAGAAAGGAACGAACGCAAGACAGTATTATTTATGCTCTTCACCCGACATTTAGTTACGCATCCCCCAACAGGACACTTCAGCCCCCGGACGCGGTGGTGAGCACAGCAGACACGCAAACCCGTCCCTCCGGGCGTCCGCGCCGGTCGCCCCTGAAGCCCAGGAAAGAGTCCTCTGTGTTGAGGGGCAACAGGGGCAGAGCCTTGAGATGGCTGTGGACTTGGTGGTCCGAGGGTATCCAGTGCAGCTAAGGACGGGTGGATGAGGGCCGGGGCAAGAAGGAATGAAGGCCCAGAGCGAGGCTGGGCCTTCCAAGGATGGAAGTGTGAATTTCAAACAAATGAAAACCATCGTTTTAAAGCAGTATCTCCGTGTGATCTGATGTAAAGTGCCAGCAAGGGGAGCAGATTCCTAAAGCAGTCTGGAGAACAGAGGAATGGTGTCACTGAGCTGGGATTCCTGTTCTTCCACCTCTGTTCTTTCAGGCCCTCGGACTCAGGCTGCCAGAGGGAACTGTGACCCCACAGAAGGGGATGCCAGCTGAGTGTCAGCGATCAGACAGGACTCCCCATGAGAGGGAAGGCCTCCCGCCTGGGAGCCACTGCGCAAGCCCTGGAGACGGTGGGCGGCAGTCTGGATGAGCTCCGTGTGGCACAGGCAGCCACGTGGGGAGGCGCTGGGGGGACGGGGAGGTCTGCGGTCACTGTGTCAGAAGGAATTCCTGCCTAATGAGAATACATCTCCACCAGTGAGGCAAAGTAAGACGCATCCCCTCCCGGAGACCTTCCCCACTCACAAGCCGTTCTCCTGCCCCCAGGCATCACCCCCACATTTGCCGCCCTCTACCCTGAGGCTCCCCTTCAGTACCTGTCTGAGAAAATCCTGGTGTCTTTTTGGATCACCAAAAAGAGAGCCCATTGTGTCCTTGGACATTACCTCCCTTTCCTTTCCCTCTTCCTCTTCTTCAGTCAGGAAAACATCAGCTGCTGACACCTTTCCAAATGGCATTGGACCGGCCTCCACCCCTTCCATGCCAGCTCCCAACGGGGGATTCAAAACCTCAAAGAGGGGCTATCAGAGAGGAGTGAATTCAGTTTGAAAAGTAAGATTTGTGCAAGCAAACACAGGCTGAGGTTATCAGCATCAAGCAAGGAGCTCTGGGGGAGGCTTGGTGGGCTGCCTTCCCGTCTTAGCTCTTCCCAGCAGGATGGTGAAATGGGCTGGACGGAAAGGGAAGTCAGACCTCAGCAGGGCTTCCTGGATGTGCGTGGAGGGTGTCTGCCTGGAGTGGGGTGCAGAGTGAGTGTGAGCGCCCGGGAGCCCCTCCTGCCCTGGGATTCCATCCTCAGGGCTGGCTGTGGCCTTCCTGGGACCCAAGTCCCATTCACGTGGGTATTTTTGATCTGCAGTAAATTAGCTAGTCAGGGGGGTGATGGGAAGCACCACTCCTAAAAGAGGCAATTCACTGGATCAGGACCCCAACAATGGTCTCCAGTGTTGGGGATGCCCTGGGTTAAGTGGATAATCAATGCAGAGCCTGACCCTCCAGCAGACTGGGTGGGCCAGATCCTCAGTCCTCTGCGCCCATCACACTCACGTGGGCGGTACGCAGCAGTGCCGCTGAGCATCAGCATGTGTGGAGCCCAAAGGGTCCTTTGTAGCTGGGCTGTTCATCCCAGCAAAGCCGGAACTCCAAGGGCAGTGCAGGGAAAGCATTTTGGAGGACAGTTTGCACCTGGAGAGGTGTCTAGGCGGAGCAGAGGGAGCCCCAGCCTGGGTCAGAACATCCAGTTCTTTTTCTGGATAACAGAGAACAGGTTCCTTACCCTCCAATCTCCAGTTCCTCTACCAAGGAAGTGGAGAGGGGGCGAGCCTAGAGGGATTAGGAGAGTAAAGCCCACTCTACTGACCTCTCCAAGTTATAAAGGTAAAATGCAGTCATTGATGTAACAGAACATTGAGTGAATAAAGTACCACAAACAGTCATGTTTTATAAAAACCCTAAGTTCTACACTTGGAAGCCACCTGAAACTGAGGTATAACAGTAAACTTCAGGGGAGCACTTGCCTATGCCCAGGTGCACAAGCTCACCTCAGCCTCTGCTGCAGTCCTGTGGCAGCGGGTGGTGGGGAAGCTGGCCACTGACTTCCTGCGGCTGGGCGGGTGCAGCATCACCGCACCCTCCCCTGGGAGAGCCACCTCCTCACCCTCATGTGTTCTCTTACCCACCGCTACCTGACTACATAGCATTTTGTCTGTTCTCCACGGTGGCCATGGGCCTCTGTCCTTACTTCTGATAATTAATATTAGTTGTGACTTGGATATACAACATGTAATTATCTGTTCATTAAAGCAATGTGTTTAAAAAAAAAAAAGACCCTAAGTTCTTGTACAGTCCACTCTTCAGCTCAAAATATTTTATAGATATTCTCCAGGTATATTTTTTGGTGTCAAATGGCTCAGCCTAAGGATTGAAGCATGCTAGGGTTCTCTGTGATTCTCATTCGCCACCCAACCTCAGCCAAATCTTGGCAAGATCTGTTCCTACCTAGCTGTCTCCCAACATGAACACTCTTGATTCCACTTTTCTGAACAAGTCAAGCTCTTTCTCATCACTGACCTTTGCAAATTCCATGCCCTTAACTTAGGATACTTGTTCTAATCACCCCCACCCCCACATCTTAGGTCAACATCCAAAAAGAGAGACCGTGTCTTGTTCGCATGGCCTGCTCGACAGTTAGTGCAGGGCATAGCACACAGTGGGCAGTCAGGGAATGTTTGGAGAAAATATGGATTCATATACTATTCACAGCCCACAGACTTCCCTCCCCATCCCTGCTTACTTCTACATTGTTACCGAGATGGTGATCTGTATGATCTCATCCTGTGGAAATACCAGAGAGATCACTGATTCCCAGGGGCAAAGCTCTCCTGACACTGATTTGATGTTTGACAGCAATAGCTGGGAGTGCAGGGACCCAGGGCGACAGTGGGGACGCTGTTCTCGTGCGGTCCTGACACCCAGCTGCCCCTGTTTCCCCCTCTGCACAGACACCAGCATCTGACCCTCGGTCATCACTGCTCCCTGGACCCTGCTTTCTTGTCTTGGGAAGGCATATCTCAGGCTCTCAGGCATCCAGCCTGGAGGCTGACCCCCACCCCACCATCTCCTGGCTGCCTCTCTCTCTAGGGGCTCCTCTTGCAGCTCTGAAACCACTGAAGCCCTTGGAAGCCTGGCGGGATCTGGAGACTACAGTCCCCTGCTGCCAAGGTCCCCACCTCCTCGCTCTTTCCCTGATCAGATTGTGGGGGTCCAGGAATAGGAAGAAGGGCAATTTACTTACTTATTCTGTCTGACAGAAAAATGGAGTGGAATGGTCACTGGAAGGAAATAAGGCAAAGCGAAAGACCCACGCCAGCTGGAGGCCACTGGGAAAACCAACGACTCCATTAATGATCCTGTTTATACCAGAAATAATACCCTGACAGTTTGTGCCTTACTTAACAGACTGTGCCAGAATTACAGACCATTCATGAAGACAAATGCAGGAGGCTGCATCCGAGCCCCTCATCACTCAGTAAGGACTTTGGCACCAAGTACTGTCTTTTGCTCCATGCCAAGTCTTTGTTATCATCCTGGGTAACTTCAATGTCAGAACAATTGTTTATAAACTAGGGGTCACATCTATTAGTGTGCATGAAATTAAGAGGGTTGTAACTAGATTTTTTTTTAAAGAAACAGAACAAATTAAAATATTCAGAGTACTTTACACATAGGAAGGGTGGTTTGGGGTAAAATACTTATTTTACTGATATGTATATTATTGTGTGATAACATACTGGTAATATGTTATTTCAATAACATAATACATAAATACATGTGCACTAGATCATGACATAAAATAGAATTTCTTATTGTGGGCCATAATCAAAGGGTTACAAGGGATGGGAGTACCTGCAATAGAATATTATTAAGCCTTAAAAGGGGAGGAAATTCCGATGCATAAGCACATAGATGAACCCTGAGGACTTTATGCTAAGTGAAAGAAGCCAGTCACAAAAGGACAAATACTGTGTGATTCCACTTATTGAGGTCCCTCAAATAGTCACATCCATAGAGACAGAAAGTAGATGGGGGTCGCCAGGGGTCGGGAAGGGGCCAGGGAGGGGGAGCCCCCTGGGGATGGAGCTTCAGTTCTGCCAGTGAGGGGTCCTGTGGGTGCGGTGGGAGCACAGCAGGATGTGTGCTTGCTGGCTCTCAGTACACATGCTGTTCATAGCACAGCACACTTCACGCTCTTATAATGATTCAGAGAGTAAATTCACATTTTGTGCGTTTTACCACAATTTTTTTTAAAGCTGTAGGGAAAACAACCTTAACCTCCCTTTCAGTGGCCTGTGCCTGCCCGCGTCCTCAGGGTCACACTCTGGCCCCAGCATCCTCAGGCACAGGCCATCTCCCAACCTCTGATCTCACCCCTGTCTTTCCTGCTTTTTTGTGCTTCTTACTCCCACTGTACCAAAGGCTTTTCCCAACTGCATCGCCTAAGCTCCGAGTCGCCCGGCCTTCCCCAGAGACCCCCTTCATCCCTTCCCAAGTTAGGGCTGCAGCCTCCTCACTGTCTCCCTTTCAGGCCGCCCCTTCCTTGAATTAGGCATGGCATCTCTGACATTCCCCTCTGATCTCACAAAGCCTTCCGCTGCACAGACAAGGCAACTGCGACAAGGCACCCGTCAGCACGCCTCACTTGGTCCCTGTCCTCCTGCTGATGGTGTGTAGCCATGACTTCACTTGCTCTCCACATTCACTAAGTTTTTGCTTGCTTCCAAGCATTTATAATCACTGCTCCCTTGCCCCAGCATCTCCCCACCTCTCTCATCCTGCACTTGCCTAATTCCAGGACTGGGATAGCTATCACACCCCCTGAGAAGTTCCCTCCACCCTCATAAGGCTGGACAGGCGCTGGGGTGAGGTCTGGGAGCACCTTGCCTGAGCAGCTCAGAGCACTTGCCAGGCTACACTGCAGTCACCTACCTGCCCCCCACCTGCCCACTGGCCGGTCCTCTACCCAAAGTCCGGCCCAGTGTCTGGCTCGTGCCCATGCCCCCATGACACCTGTGGACTGGTGGGTATCTCTGAGTGACGAGCAGGTGGGCAGACAGGAGGATGCTTGAGTGGGTGGATTTCACAGGTTCAGTCAATATTTTCAGCTGTAAACAACTTTGGTTAAGGCCTAAAGAATGGTTTGTCCAAATTAGTAACAGTTACTATATTTGTATAGCATTCACCAGTTTATAGAACACTGTCATATTTTTTATCTTATTTGGCACACTTAATAACTTATGAAGTAGACAGGAAAACCAATGTTATAATCACATTATAACTGAGGAAACTACATGTTGTCCAACGTCAGAAAGTCAGTAAGTAGCAAAAAGGACAAGTGCTTATATATATATTCCCTCCATTGCCATCGCCATGATGCATCCGCCTTCTGGGATGAGGAGGCAGAGTGAATAATCCTAGAATCAGGACCTTTCAGAAAACAAGAGTATGTTTTCTGACATTCACAGGGCCCTCCTGAGGTCATGGGCGCTGGGTGCCCCTGAGCCAGCTCTCCCGCAGCAAGACCTCCCTCAGGCGTCTTCTTGTGCCATGTTTCCCAGCAGGAGAAAAGCCCGAGCTCCAAGGACCATGTCTCACAGCGAGCTGGGAGTCTCCCTTACATCTACCCTAGGACTGTGTGGCAAACCCACCCCAATCTTTTTGTTTCTCTGCAGAGAGAAATAAATAAAGCATGAGTGTTATTTATATTCCATCTGCAACCAAAAAGGCAGAAAACAGTGTGTTACTGCTCCCCATATACACACCCTCTTCTTCTGCCCTCTCCAGGCCCCATTAAACTGCTCTAAATCCATTGGCATGGGGTCTATTTTCCAAGCAGTCATTTTACTTGTTTTTATAGGGCCCCTGTCCATTTGTTCCCAGTCTCTTTAATTTTAAAGGCAACACTGGATGTGGTCACCAGTACGATTCTGGTTAAATTCAAGAATGGCAGCAGGATGATTCCATGGGCTGTGGGCTTCGACCCCCATCTGCATTTTCATGCACCTCAGGCACACAAAATCCAGCCAGGAGCGTCCACAGCAGGGTGAGCACGTGAGGCTCAGGGCTGCCGCCTTTCTCCCAGGGAAAGTACAGCAAGGTCATCCAGACTGCAGAGAGTTCTCTTCCTGCACACACCCCACAGGCACGGCTTCTCTGCATCAGTCAGGCGCTGATAACTGTCTTTTGCAGAGGAAAGCTGACCAAAGCCTAATACTCTAACTTCAGGGACACCGACAAGGCCCCACACGTATGTAATCACACATCCTGCCACGTGCAGAATTACCCAGACTTCAAAAAACCTATTTTGATTTGCCATAAAACATCAAATTATCCTAGAAGTTCCAACATTTCCACTTCTAAATACACCTAAGAAGAAGCTTCAGGCATCTAAAATAAATTTTTTAATTTATTTTGGCAGATAATGTGTCCAAATTTTTTATTTAGAAAGGTGTGGCCAGTGACTCCAAATTTTTCAAAATGCATCCCCTTCTTGCTCTACCTATGGCTAGGGCTTCATTCCTCTTTATCTTATGGTGCTGTCAGGGTTATTTGTGAATTGATGTTCCTGTCTGTGAGAGATGCTATTTAAAAAAACTTTTTTCTTTTGGTATCATTAATATACAATCACATGAGCAACACTGTGTTTACTAGACTCCCCCCATTATCAAGTCCCCACCACATACCCCATTACAGTCACTGTCCATCAGCATAGTAAGATGCTGTAGAGTCACTACTTGTTTTCTCTGTGCTATATTTCCTTCCCTGTGCCCAACCCCCTTCATTATGTCTGCTAATCATAATGCCCCTTATTCCCCTTCTCCCTCCCTTCCCACCCACCTTCCCCAGTCCCTTTCCCTTTGGTAACTGTTAGTCCATTCTTGGCTTCTGTGATTCTGCTGCTGTTTTGTTCCTTCAGTTTTTTTCTTTGTTCTTATACTCCACAGATGAGTGAAATCATTTGGTACTTATCTTTCTCTGCCTGACTTATTTCACTGAGCATAATATTCTCTAGCTCCATCCATATTGTTGCAAATGGTAGGATTTGTTTTCTTCTTATGGCTGAATAATATTCCATTGTGTATATGTACCACATCTTCTTTATCCATTCATCTACTGATGGACACTTAGGTTGCTTCCATTTCTTGACTATTATAAATAGTGCTGCAATAAACATAGGGGTGCATATGTTTCTTTGAAATGGGAATCCTGTATTCTTAGGGTAAATTCCTAGGAGTGAAATTCCTGGGTCAAATGGTATTTTTATGTTGAGTTTTTTGAGGAACCCTCCATATTGCTTTCCACAATGGTTGAACTAGTTTACATCCCCACAAGCAGTGTAGGAAGGGTCCCCCTTCCTCCACATCCTTGCCAGCATTTGTTGTTCCTAGTCTTTTCAATGTTGGCCATCCTAACTTGTGTGAGGTGATACCTCATTGTGGTTTTAATTTGCATTTCCCTGATAATTAGCAATGTGGAGCATCTTTTCATGTGCCTGTTGGACATCTGAATTTCTTCTTTGGAGAAGTGTCTGTTCATATCCTCCACCCATTTTTTAATCGCGTTATTTGCTTTTTGGGTGTTGAAGCATGTGAGTTCTTTATATATTTTGGATGTTAACCCCTTGCCAGATATGTCATTTACAAATATATTCTCCCATAGTGTAGGATGCCTTTTTGTTCTGCTGATGGTGCCCTTTGCTGTACAGAAGCTTTTTAGCTTGATATAGTCCCATTTGTTCATTTTTGCTTTTTGTTTTCCTTGCCCAAAGAGATGCGTTCAGGAAAATGTTGCCCATGTTTATATTTAAGAGATTTTTGCCTATGTTTTCTTTTAAGAGTTTTATGGTTTCATGACTTACATTCCGGTCTTTGATCCATTTTGAGTTTACTTTTGTGTATGGGGTTAGACAGTAATCCAGTTTCATTCTCTTACATGCAGCTGTCCAGTTTTGTCAACATCAGCTGTTGAAGAGGCTGTCATTTCCCCATTGTATGTCCATGGCTCCTTTATTGTATATTAATTGACCGTATATGTCTGGGTTTATATCGGGGCTCTCTAGTTTGTTCCACTGGTCTGTGGGTCTGTTCTTGTGCCAGTACCAAATTGTCTTGATTACTATGCCTTTGTAGTAGAGCTTGAAGTTGGGGAGCATAATCACCCCCACTTTATTCTTCCTTCTCAGGATTGCTTTGGCTATTCGGGATCTTTTATGTTTCCATATGAATTTTAGAACTATTTGCTCTAGTTCATTGAAGAAAGCTATTTAAAATTTTTATCAGTCATTCATAACTTGGAATGTTTTAAATTCTTTGCTGAAAGCAAAGTTTGATCAGGAGAGAGGGAGACAGAGCATGAGTCTAGGAATGTGTTTCTCAGCCTTTTGTAATAATCACACCTTAAAAACATGTTTTTAAACATCTTTTTCTTGATCATTACCCCTCTCCATGAGACTGTAATACCACAGATACATTGTGTGTCTGTTTGTGTGCTGTATATAGTAAGTGTTTTATACATAAAAAGGGTACCTTTTTCTTCAGTCCCCCAAGAACCAATCCCCCCACTTAGGGGGAGTATTGCCCAACTGAGAAAGCACAGCTGAGAAGCCGCCATCCAGGGGAGATACAGATGTAACTAAGAAGTTGAGGGGCTTTGAAAATGAACTCCTTGTGTGGCCCTGCTCTGCTTGGCAGGGCCAGGCTACCTCTGCATCCACACCAACCATCCCCAGCCATGAGAGCATATGTTAGCCTCACACAGTCGCTCCCCAGCTTGCAGGGTCCTGTTGTGGGGGCCCTGACAGGCCCCAGGTTAATGGGCCTCAGGAAGAGATGCTGCTAGCAAGTAGATGCACCAACAGCGCTTGTGACTCCTGGTGGGGTCCCAGGAGGTGGTCAGGTGTTAGGCCAGAGGTCTGCATGAACCATCTGCATGTTTCAGCCTTTAGTGGATGAGGGGAGAGCCTGGTATCAGAAGCACATGACTGGAAGAAAGGGGAAGGAATACTGCACTCCACCCTCCCTGGGGGAGCAGAGGCTACTGGGAAAAACCATCACAAAGTGCCTATCTGCAGCCAAGATTGTCTATTTTTTTAATCAATACTAGTTACTGCCTTAGTAACTGGAAATGGCAAACTATCTGATTGTAAAAGTGCCCCACAGATGAAAGCTAAGAGAAGAGAAACAGAGGAGTTAGAAATCCAAGGCAGCAAAGAACAGCAGATAAAAAGCTGTCCCACAAATGCAAATCCAGAGGAAGAGAAGGTAAACAAGATAATGCCAGTACGGTTATCCAAGGAAACAAGAAAGGGTTCCATAAATACAAACAGAAAAAAATATTTGTCATAGTTGATGAGATCACCACACATGGTTCATGACTGGAATCTTCGGTTGCTCCCTTAATTGAAGCTTGGAAAAAAACAGAAAAGAGAGTAGAAATCAGACTGGCCCACACATCTGTATTCCAAAAGCCATTCCATTTTTAATCAAATGCAGCTGAAGTCATTCAGACTCCATACCATCAATCTGGATCATGGCCTGTGTTTTCACTGACATGCTGGCCCCCACCTTTTCCACCCATACCCATCCCAGCAACAAACTGGGTAGTGGTTTACCCACAAAAGTAAATGGGGACAAAAGCAGGAAGAGGCAGGTGGCTGTGAGTCAGACACAGGCCTGGGGCGGGGAAGGCGGAACAAAGCCTCAGCCTCCACTCCCCATTGGGCTTCGTCTTCCTCTAACAGGCACCCACCATGTGAGCAGGAGTGGACAGGGGCTGGAGTCCTCCCTGGTGTCAGTCCCTGCTCTGTGCCAAGTGGAGTTCTAGGCATTGGGAACATGGCAGTGAGCAAAGTCCTCTGCCTCCAGGAGCTTACATTTGGAGCTGGGCTGGGAGACAATGGGCAGCTGGAGAAAGAGCACAGATAATTATATGAGCTGACTCCACATGCTAGTAAGCGCTCTACAGAACATAAAGTGGAGACAGAGTGACTTGAGGGGTTCTTCAGCTCAGGAGGTTGGGGCAGGCCTGTCTGAGTAGGTGTTGCAACCTGAAAGGCAAGGAGGCAGTCATGCAGCAGAGAACAGGGTTCCCAGCAGAAGGAACATAGCGTGCAGAGCCACCAAGCCGGAAAGAACCTGCCATGTTCAGAGGACAAATGAAGGCCAGACAGGCAGAAGCACAGTTAAGAAAGGGACAAGAGAGGTGCCTGCGGAAGTTAGCGGGCCACCCAGGTAGGGCCTCCCAAGCCATGCAGAGGAGTTTGGATTCTGAGAATAGTTTTAAGGACACTGCTATGATGCAGTGTCCATTTTAGAAAGAGCATTCAGGCTGCTGTGCAGTGAATGGGTCAGGCCAGAGTGAGCCACAGTGGGGCAGGAAAGCCAGGTAGGGGCCACAGCCAAGGCAGAGAAATGCATTTTGAAAGACAAAACGGAGGGGAAGAGCCCCGTAAGATACAAGAGAAAACAGAGAGTTGAGGATGACTCCTCGGCTTCTGTCCTGAGCAACAGGGTGAAGAGTGGGTTCACTTAATAAGATGGAGAAGACTAGGAAATAAGTGGGTCTGTAGTGGGAAGGAATCATTGTTCAGTGTCAGGCCCATGAAGTCTGAGATGCTTGCTCTGCATTCTTTTAGACACCAGGAGGGCTTGGTGAACTTTATGCCTCCATTTCCTTATCTTTATAATATAACAGCGCCTCTACCTTATAGGGCTGATGTGAAGATTAAATGAGTTAATATGTATAAGGCAGTTAGGATGGTTCTTGGCACAGAGGAGGAGCATGATATAAGGGTTGGGTATTAATAGAAAGACAATTTTTTTGGTTTAATTGCAAACAATGACAGGGAGGAAAGAGAGAAAGAAAAATAGAAAATTAGGCATAGAAAGGCAAGAAGCAGATGAAGCCTTTGCAGAGACAAGGAATGATGCCAGAGTCCAAGTGGAAGGTTCGCCTCAGATAGGAACAGGGACATGTCTGTGCAAATGAGGAGGCGACAGGCCCATGCAGGACAGATGTGGGTGGGCTGAGGGCATGAGGGGAGGGAGTCCTCTAACCACACCGATTTTTCTCCATGCAAAGCTAGGTCATCATCCAATGTGAAGGGCACAGAAAGGCGGCAGTGAGCTCACTGGGAAAAACTGGCAGAAAGGTAACTAGTAAGGTCTGGCTGAAATCCATCCACAATTCTACCCTGACAGTGGGGCCCACATTCTTGTTCCTTGCATGGTACAACAGTCTATTTTGTTATCAATAATTAGCAGCCTTGTCTAGTTCTGAGGACAGACTTCCTCTGAGGCCCTTGGGACAAACCCCAGCAAAGGATCATAAAAGACTCCACTGCCTTCCACATGTGGCAGGCTAAGAAGCAAATGGACAGATTCATGGCTATACCCCGACATTGTGTTACTCACAGTATTCCAGGCAGAAAGAGTCAAGACCATCTGTGCTTGCAAAGTTATTTTTTAAACTGGAATTGCTGGTAAGGCTGCTTCCCTAAAAGGCAACTCGAATTCCATCTTCTGCTTGCCCTTCCCTGGAGCACTGGCTCTCTGCCATCAGGCTGCTGCTGGGCCTTCTCCAGACTCTCTAAGGGACAGGATTGGTCTGGCCCAATCTCTCCCATCTCAATCCCTGAACCTCCCACTCAGCCACCCTCAGCCCATCCAGGACAAAAGGAAAAATTTGGACAGCTTTTCCAATAATGAAAAGTAAAGTGAAGTAAAACACCAGCAGTCCCATGTGGTGCAGGCTGTAGCCCATACCTTCAGACTCTGAACAGCACAGGTCCAGGCCCCTCAGAGACCCTGAAGCTGCTCTGCCTTCACACCCCTGTGCCATGTCCAGGATGCTGCTGGCCTCCCAGAGCACTTAGAAGTCAGACGCATGTGGTCATCTTCCCTGCATCCTCCAAATGGGTGTGACCCAGGGAATTAGAGAGGGTACACAGCCTAAAAGAAAGATGGGTGCCCAGGGGGCTGTGGACACCATCTGCCCTGCCCTCTGGAAACCGGACTGGTGAGACACGCAGGATAGGGGAGGTGCTGCCATCCAGGCCCCCCAGGTTCCCTGGGGAGAATGATCACACACTCTCAGGTCCTGGAGAAAAGATTCTTTTATGTACTCTCATTAGCTCATTTAGATTTCAGGACACCTACACTTCCTCTTCGAAGACATCGATTCAAGATGCAACTCTGGGTAGAGCATGCACCGGGCCCAGAGGACATGAGTCAAGGCTTTAGGAAAATATAAGAGGTCTTTTATGAGCTACTAGTACCATTTTTAAGTCAGTGCTCTGCTGGAAAGTGCTATAAAGATTAATAAAGATGTAATCAGACAGACCATAGGTCTCCTGGGCATTGTTGTCTGCGGGGAGTTGGCAGAATAGCCAATCTTCTGCAGAAACATTAGTTTTAGCTCAATGATTTGGCCCTTCAAGCTGATCTGACTGTAACTTCTTCCTTCTACAAATGATTCTCTGATTTTGACCCAACTTCAGGCTCTCCTAAATGCTACCTTGATAACACCTTAAGTTCAATAAGTGAAGGCAAATTGCCATCTTACAGAAAAATGGCATCAGTGTAGGTTTTCAACAGCATAACTCAGTATTCATTGAAAGAAAGGCTTATCGATCATTAGTTTATGGATTTGTAGACTGTCAGGGCCTCAGGAGCCTTAAACATCACATAACAGATGAGGGAGTCAGGTCACCTGCCCAAGAGCACACAGCAGGGTGCAAGGCAAGGTTGAGGTCTTTTTTGCCACTCGATACCATAGCATTCCAGGTTCACTAGAAGATACCATGAGAACATTTAAGAGCTGAGAGATTATGACCAATTTTAATGCTGTATAAAGCACATAAAAATAATTTTCATATTGATTCAGCTTATTATCCAGAAAGAAAATGACAGCCAAACAGAAATGTCAATAAAAGCCTGACTCTTTGGGGGTGTTGGTGGCACCTGACAAGTAGCAAAGGCTGGCAAGTGATGTCTTAAAAGAGATAAAAGCTCAGTCTGCCACCTGAAAAATAAATTGAATACTGCCAGTATTTTTAAAAGTTAACTGTTCTTTTCACACACAACAGCAGGATGTGTGACATCTGTCCCTTTATTTATGTAATAATATTTTTATAGTGCTTTGTTTTTGTATTTTTCATTAGCCACTTTTTTAACCCCATTTTATCCTTAAGAGAAAGGGGAGGTGGAAGTGAGTGTTGTTACAAAATCAAGCCCAGGAAAGTCAAAACGACTGATTTACATTCCACAGGGAGTGAGCTGTGGATCTGTTGGATCTAGAACCTGGGGTAGAACCGAAACTTCAGAAGGAAGTAAAGGGTGTGCAGCGGGTGAGTCTGGAGAAGTAAGAGGAGAGGGGGCGGGGAGGGGCTTGGTGCTGCTTGCCCTGGAGTCCTCCCAGCCAGACCTCCCAGCCAAGCGTGGAAGAGCATCGCGTGCAGAAAGGGGCCACACCAGGCTGGGATATTCAGCCCTGGGCCCGCCCTGCATCTGAGAGTGTTCTGGGCTAGTCCTGAGGTCAAGTCATGTGGCCTTATTCACCTTCCAGGCTTCACCCCCCGAAAGGGCTTCCTGTCCCCCGTCTCCCCAAAGCGTGAGCTCTCCTGGAATTCAGCCTGTCGGTAAGAGCAGCCCTCAGTCCCTCCGGGACGACAGGAACGGCACTGGCCTCCTGAGCTGCGGGGCGGAGTGGAGAGGGTGAGGAGGGCAGGGCAGTATGTTCACCTCCGGGGTTCCTTCCTGCGCCGCTGCAGGGCTGGGGGGCCCCTGCCCTGGCTCTGGCCAGGCTTTGGCCTTTGTCTCTCTGCTGCTTCTCCTGGCACAGTGGGAGGCTTTCAGTGCTGTGCTTTCAGAGTCACGTGGCTTTGCACAGCTGCCTGGGGAAGAGAGAATGAGGGGGAGACTGGGAGAGAGGGCGCGCCTGTGCCATCTGGACCGTAGGTGAGGCTGTAGTTGCTATTGGCATGTCTGAAAGCCCATCAAAGCAAACTCTTCGCGACCCTCAGCCCCAGTTAGATAACAAACCACCTCTCACTCCACTTCTGGACAGCTCGCACCCACATCATCCTCTGCCCGCCGCACACGTGCCCCCATCCACCCCTGAGTGCGCGCGCGCGCGCACACACACACACACACACACACACACACACACACACACACACGGACATCTACTGAAAGAAAAGCCAACATTTTAAACAACCCAATAACTTCTGCACCTGATGTTGGATAGTTTGAATTTTTTTTTCAGAAAGCGTATGTGGCTCTGTCCGTTTATACACAGACACGACGACACAACCGGCCTTTCCATACCACCTCCAAGTTTCACAGTCTATGTCCTTAATCCCTCTTCAATATGAACTCGTGAGCTCCCGCTGCCTGTCTCCCACTAATGCCACACCTTCCCCATCTGAAAAGCTCCCTGCTGTGACCAGACTTAACACAGACCCACACTCAGGTCGCTCCAGCCCCCAGGAGGAAGCTTTCCCCAAAGCCCTGGCCACTGCTCTACTGTTCCTGTGAATCTGTACCACTATTGAGGCCCTTGTCAGTCACCCAAAGCAGCAGCAGTGAGGACCCTGGTCTGCCCCCAGCCACTCAGCTTTCCTCAAGATACTCTTCACTAGCTTCATACACTGGGCAGTCAACAGGAAACGTGGTCCTACAAAGTATGGTTAGGAAGTAAGATGGTTGATTTTTTTTTTTTTGTATTTTCTCCCTTCTCCACAGATTTTTCTTTTTGGTATCATTAATCTACAATTACATGAAGACCATTATGTTTACTAGAGAACCCCCTTCACCAAATCCCCACATATACCCCATTACAGTCACTGTCAATCAGCATAGTAAGATACTGTAGAATCACTACTTGTCTTCTCTGTGTTGCACAGCCCTCCCCGTGCCCCCCCCAACAATTACATGCTAATCATAAGGCCCCCTTTCTTCATCCCACCCCCTTATCCCTCCCTTCCCACCAGTCCTCCCCAGTCCCTTTCCCTTTGGTAACTGTTAGTCCATTCTTGGGTTCTGTGACTGTGCTGCTGTTTTGTTCCTTCAGTTTTCTCTTTGTTCTTATACCCCACAAATGAGGGAAATCATTTGGTACTTGTCTTTCTCCACCTGGCTTATTTCACTGAGCATAATACCCTCTAGCTCCATCCATGTTGTTGCAAATGGTAGGATTTGTTTTCTTCTTATGACTGAATAATATTCCATTGTGTATATGTACCACCTCTTCTCTATCCATTCATCTACTGATGGACACTTAGGTTGCTTCCATATCTTGTCTATTGTAAATAGTGCTGCGATAAACATAGGGGTGCATCTGTCTTTTTCAAACTGGGCTGCTGCATTCTTAGGGTAAATTCCTAGAAGTAGAATTCCTGGGTTAATGGTATTTCTATTTTGAGCTTTTTGAGGAACCTCCATATTGCTTTCCACAATGGTTGAACTAATTTACATTCTCACCAGCAGTGTAGGAGGGTTCCCCTTTCTCCACATCCTCACCAACATTTGTTGTTGTTTCTCTTTTGGATGGTGGCCATCCTTACTGGTGTGAGGTGATACCTCATTGTGGTTTTAATTTGCATTTCTCTGATGACTAGCGATGTGGAGCATCTTTTCATGTGTCTGCTGGCCATCTGAATTTCTTCCTTGGAGAACTGTCTGTTCAGCTCCTATACCCATTTTTCAATTGGATTGTTTGCTTTTTGTTTGTTGAGGTGTGTGAGCTCTTTATATATTATGGATGTCAACCCTTTATTGGATCTGTCATTTATGAATATATTCTCCCATACTGTAGGATGCCTTTTTGTTCCATTGGTGGTAGCCTTTGCTGTACAGAAGCTTTTCAGCTTGATATAGTCCCATTTGTTCATTTTTGCTTTTGTTTCCCTTGCCCGGGGAGATATATTCATGAAGAAGTCGCTCATGTTTATGTCCAAGAGATTTTTGCCTATGTTTTTTCTAAGAGTTTTATGGTTTCATGACTTACATTCAGGTCTTTGATCCATTTCGAATTTGCTTTTGTGTATGGGATTAGACAGTGATCCAGTTTCATTCTCTTACATGTAGCTGTCCAGTTTTGCCAGCACCAACTATTGAAGAGACTGTCATTTCCTCATTGTATGTCCATGACTCCTTTATCATATATTAATTGACCATATATGTTTGCATTAATGTCTGGTGTCTCTATTCTTTTCCACTGGTCTGTGGGTCTGTTCTTGTGCCAGTACCAAATTGTCTTGATTACTGTGGCTTTGTAGTAGAGCTTGAAGTTGGGGAGCAAGACACTGCCTACTTTATTCTTCCTTCTCGGGGTTACTTTGGCTATTCAGGGTGTTTGGTGTTTCCATATGAATTTTTGAACAATTTGTTCCAGTTCATTGAAGAATGCTGTTGGTAATTTGATAGGGATTGCATCCAATCTGTATATCGCTTTGAGCAGGATGGCCATTTTGACAACATTAATTTTTCCTAGCCAAGAGTATGGGATGAGTTTCCATTTGTTAGTGTCCTCTTTAATTTCCCTTAAGAGTGTCTTATAGTTTTCAGGATATAGGTCTTTCACTTCCTTGGTTAGGTTCATTCCTAGGTATTTTATTCTTTTGATGCAATTATGAATGGAATTATTTTCCTGATTTGTCTTTCTATTAGTTCATTGTTAGTGTATAGAAAACCCACAGATTTCTGTGTATTAAGTTTGTATCCTGCAACTTTGCTGAATTCCAATATAAGTTCTAATAGTTTTGGAGTGGACTCTTTAGGGTTTTTTATGTACAATGTTATGTCATCTGCAAATAGTGACAGTTTAACTTCTTCTTTACCAATTTGGATTGGTTGTATTTCTTTGTTTTGTCTCATCCCATGGCTAGAACCTCTAGTACTATGTTGAATAACAATGGGGAGAATGGGCATCCCGGTCTTGTTTCCGATTTCAGAGGTAAAGCTTTCAGCTTCTTACTGTTCAATATGATGTTGGCTGTGGGTTTATCATATATGCCCTTTATTATGTTGAGGTACTTGCCCTCTAACCCATTTTGCTGAGAGGTTTCATCATTAATGGATGGTGAATTTTGTTGAATGCTTTTTCAGCATCTATGGAAATGATAAGGTGGTTTTTGTCCTTCTTTTTGCTGATGTGGTGGATGATGTTCATGGATTTTCAAATGTTGTACCATCCTTGCATCCCTGGGATGAATCCCACTTGGTCATGGTGTATGATCCTTTTGATGTATTTTAGAATTCAGTTCGCTAATATTTTGTTGAGTATTTTTGCACCTATGTTCATCAGGGATATTGGTCTGTAGTTTTCATTTTTGGTGGGGTCTTTGCCTGGTTTTGGTATTAGGGTGATGTTGGCTTCATAGAATGAGGTTGGAAGTATTCCCTCCTCTTCTATTTTTTGGAAAACTTTAAGGAGAATGGGTATTATGTCTTCTCTGTATGTCTGATAAAATTCCAAGGTAAATCCATCAGGCCCAGGTGTTTTGTTTTTGGTAGTTTGATTACCACTTCAATTTCGTTGCTGGTAATTGGTCTGTTTTGATTTTCTGTCTCTTTCTGGGTCAGTCTTGGAAGGTTGTATTTTTCTAGGAAGTTGTCCATTTCTTCTAGGTTTTCCAGCTTGCTAGCATATAGGTTTTTATAATAGTCTCTAATAATTCTTTGTATTTCTGTGAGGTCCATCATGATCTTTCCTTTCTCGTTTCTGATTCTGTTTATGTGTGTTGATTCTCTTTTTCTCTTAATAAGTCTGGCTAGAGGCTTATCTATTTTGTTTATTTTTTCAAAGAACCAGCTCTTGGTTTCATTGATTGTTTTCTATTGTTTTATTTGTCTCAATTTTATTTATTTCTTCTCTCATCTTTATTATGTCCCTCCTTCTGCTGACTTTAGGCCTCATTTGTTCTTCTTTTTCCAATTTCGATAACTGTGACTTTGGATTATTCATTTGGGATTGTTCTTCCTTATTTAAATATGCCTAGATTGCTATATACTTTCCTCTTAAGGCTGCTTTTGCTGTGTCCCACAGAAGTTGGGGCTTTGTGTTGTTGTTGTCATTTGTTTCCATGTATTGCTTGATCTCTATTTTAATTTAGTCATTGATCCATTGATTATTTAGGAGCATGTTGTTAAGCCTCCATGTGTTTGTGAGCCTTTTTGTTTTCTTTGTACAATTTATTTCTAGTTTTATACCTTTGTTGGCTGAAAAGTTGGTGGGTAGGATTTCAATCTTTTGTAATTTACTGAGGCTCTTTTTGTGGCCTAGTATGTGGTCTATTCTTAAGAATGTTCCATGTGCACTTGAGAAGAATGTGTATCCTGTTACTTTTGGATGTAGAGTTCTATAGATGTCTATTAGGCCCATCTGTTCTAGTGTGTTGTTCAGTGCCTCTGTGTCCTTATTTATTTTCTGTCTGGTGTATCTGTCCTTTGGAGTGAGCGGTGTGTTAAAGTCTCCCAAAATGAATGCGTTGCATTCTATTTCCTCCTTTAGTTCTGTTAGTATGTGTTTCAGATATGTTGGTGCTCCTGTATTGGGTGCGTATATATTTATAATGGTTATATCCTCTTGTTGTATTCACCCCTTTATCATTATGTAGTGTCCTTCTTTATCTCTTGTTACTTTCTTTTTTCTGGAGTCTATTTTGTCTGATACTAGTATTGCAACACCTGCTTTTTTCTCTCTGCTGTGTACATGAAATACCTTTTTCCATCCCTTGACTTTTAATCTGTGCATGACTTTGGGTTTGAGGTGAGTCTCTTGTAAGCAGCATATAGATGGGTCTTGCTTTTTTTTATCCATTCTACTTCTCTGTGTCTTGATTGGTGCATTCATTCCATTTACATTTAGGGTGATTATTGAAAGATATGTACTTATTGCCATTGCAGGCTTTAGATTCGTGATTACCAAAGGTTCAAGTTTAGCTTCTTTGGTATCTTACTGTCTGACTTAACTCACTTATTGAGTTGTTATGAACACTGTCTGATGATTCTTTATTTCTCTCCCTTCTTATTCCTCCTCCTCCATTCTTTATATGTTGGGTGTTTTATTCTGTGCTCTTTTGTGTTTCTTTTGACTGCTCTTGTAGGCAGTTGATTTTATTTTTTGCCTTTAGTTAGTATTTGGTTGGTCTGCTTTCTTTGCTGTGATTTTATTTTCTCTGGTGACGTCTGTTTAGTCTTAGGAGTGCTCCCATCTAGAGCAATCCCTCTAAAATACCCTGTTGAAGTGGTTTGTGGGAGGCAAATTCCCTGAACTTTTGCTTGTCTGGGAATTGTTTAATCCCTACTTCATATTTAAATGATGATGTGCTGGATACAGTATTCTTGGTTCAAGGCCCTTCTGTTTCATTGCATTAAATATATTATGCCATTCTCTTCTGGCCTGTAAGGTTTCTGTTGAGAAGTCTGATGATAGCCTCATGGGTTTTCCTTTATAGGTGACCTTTTTTCTCTCTTTGGCTGCCTTTAAAACTCTGTCCTTCTCCTTGATCTTTGCCATTTTAATTATTATGTGTCTTGGTGTTGTCCTCCTTGGGTCCCTTCTGTTGGGAGTTCTGTGTGCTTCCATGGTCTGAGCAACTATTTCCTCCCCCAGTTTGGGGAAGTTTTCAGCCATTATTTCTTCAAAGACACTTTCTATCCCTTTTTCTCTCTTCTTCTTCTTCTGGTACCCCCCTAATGCAGATATTGTTCCTTTTGGATTGGTCACAGAGTTTTCTTAATATTGTTTCATTCCTTGAGATCCTTTTATCTCTCTCTGCATCAGCTTCTATGTGTTCCTGTTCTCTGGTTTCTATTCCATCAATGGCCTCTTGTATCTCATCCATTCTTCTGATAAATCCTTCCAGAGATTGTTTCATTTCTGTAGTCTCCCTCCCTATTTTGTCTGTTAGCTCTTGTATTTTTCTCTGCAGCTCCATCAGCATGGTTCTGACCTTTATTTTGAATTCTTTTCAGGACGATTGGTTAGGTCTATCTCCCCAAGCTCCTTCTCAGAGGTTGTCTCTGTTAGTCTGATCTGCATCAAATTCTTCTGCCTTTTCATGGCGATAGAGGTAGTTGTGTGGAGTTGGTGTGTGTGTCAGCTGGGAGAATGTCCCTTCTTGCTAGTTTGTGGCCTTCCTCTCCTGTGAGAGTGGTGACCCCTAGCAGCTTGTGCTGGGCAGCTGTGTGCAGACAGGACCTCTAAGCCTGGCCCTGGTGGCTGTTGTGGGTGTGGCCTGTCTCAGGCTGCTCCCCTGCTATGGTGGGGCCATGCCAGAGGGGGATCTGGTGGGAGGCTGTTTATCACCGTGAAGGGCCTCAGCACTGCACTGCCTCCCAGAGGGTTAGGGCGCCTGGAGTTCCCTGGGATTCTCAGCTGCTGGGCTAAGTGTCCCAAGACACTTCTGCCCAGCTATGTGGTCCCTGTCCCTTTAAGACTTTCAAAGAGCACTCGCTTTTCTTTTGTCCCAGTGGTGCCGGCTGCGGGGACCCATTTTCAGGTTTTACTGTTCCATTTCCCTAATATCCAGCACCCCACACACTGTGTGTCTGTGGTCCGGTGCAGATGGCTAGGGCTGGGTGTTTAGCAGTCCTGGGCTCCCTCTCTCTCCCCTTTCCGACTCCTCTCCTCCCGCCGGGAGCTGGGGTGAGGGGCGCTCAGGTCCCACCAGGCCGTGACTTATATCTTACCCCCTTCGCGAGGTGCTGGGTTCTCGCAGGTGTGTATGTAGTCTGGCTGTTGTCCTGTGTCTTCTGGTCTCTCTTTTAGGAAGAGTTGTATTTGTTGTATTTTCAAAAATATGTGTGGTTTTGGGAGGAGATTTTCACTGCTCTACTCACACCACCATCTTGGCTTCTCACTCCCATACCCATTTTGATGGCAGATGGTTTCTGCCAACAGTAGTCATTCCTCTTGTCCCCTCTTTAAACCAATCTCCTTTTCCATGTTCTCCTTTCCTCCTACTAACCTGGCATCATCAGAGCCTCAGGATGTCTTGCCTAGACTTCTCTACCCCCTTTCTCTGGTAACCACTGTTCTCATCTTGTTTTGTGAGGTCAGCTTATTTAGATTCCACATGTAAGTGTGATCACGCAGCATTTGTCTCTGACTTATTTTACTCAGCATAACACCTTCACGTCCATCTATGTTTTAGGAAATGACAGCATTTCCTTCTTTCTCATGGCCAAGTAATATTCCAAAATCTGTAATATATCACATCTTCTTCTTCAATTATCCATTGACATTTAGGTTGTTTCCTTAAATTGGCTACTGTAAATAAGTGCTGCAGTGAACACAGGGGTGCAGATATCTCTTGAAGATTCCATTTCCATTTCCTTCAAAGGTCCAGAAGTGGGATTGCTGGATCATATGGTAGTTTTTGTGGGTTTGTTTGTTTTTTGTTTGTTTGTTTTTTGAGAAAACTCCATACTGTTTTCTATAGTGGCTGAACAAATTTACATTCCCACCAACAGTGCACAGTGGTTCCCTTTTTTCCCACATGCTCACCAGTGCTCATTTTCTCTTGTCCTTTTGATAATGGCCATTCTAACAGTTGTGAGGTGACATCTCATTGTGACTTTGATTTGCATTTCCCTGATGATTAGTGATGTTGATTACCTTGTCATGTGCCTGTTGGCCATTTGTATGGCTTTTTTAGAAAAATCTATTCAGTTCCTCTGCACATTTTTTAATCAGGTTGTTTGGGTTTTATTTTTTGTAGTTGTTTATTTGTTTTTGATGTTGGTGCTATTGAGTTGTATGAGTTCTTTATACATTTTGGATATTAGCCCCTTATCAGATATATGATTTGAAGATGTTTTTTCCCATTCCATAGGCTGCCTTTTCATTTTGTTGATGATTCCATTTGCTGTGCAGAAGTTTAAAGTTTGATGTCGTCCCACTTGTCTATTTTTGCTTTTGTTGCTTTTGCTTTTGGTGTTGAATCAAAATACTCATTACCAAGATCAATGTTAAGGACTTACCTCCTATGCTTTCTTCTAGGAGTTTTGTGGTTTTAGGTCTTATGCTTAAGTCTTTAATCCATTTTGAGTTGATTTTGTGTATGGTTTGAGAAATGGGTCCACTTTCATTCTTTTGCATGTGGATATCCTGTTTCCCTAGCACCATTTATTGAAGAGACTTTCTTTTCCCCACTATATATTCTTGGCTCTTTGTCGTAAATGAATTGGCTATTTATGCATGGGTTTCTGTCTAGGCTCTCTATCCTGTTCCCCTGGTCTATGTGACTGTCTTTTTTCCAATACCATACCGTTTTGATTACTGTAGCTTTGTAATATGGTTTC